>NW_006198386.1:545942-546745 GCF_000334495.1 Tupaia belangeri chinensis | reverse complement strand
GCCTCTCCTCCCCCTTTCCCTCCCCAGGGGCGCCCCACTCCCCGCCTCCTCCACCTCCTGCGGGGCCACACCCCCACCCTCCCGGAGCCGTCTTCACAGTTTCTAATCCAAAGTTTGCAAAGAGCACGGACTCGGCTTTACTCCGCACCTGTCACTCACGGAGAGTGTTTGAAAGACCCCACCCACCGCACCCCACCCACCCTACTCCACCTCACCCCACCCTACCCTGCAGCGCCCGCACACCGCAGCCCGCATGCACACCCTAGCTGGAGTCCCCGGACCTGGACTAGGCACTGTTTACCCCTCCCCCTTCCCATTTCCTCTTCTGTTTCTTTTTTCTTTCTTTTTTTGACTTTTTAAAAATAATTATTTTACTTAACTCTATTCATTCACTCATTTTTTAAATCTGACCAGAGAGAGACAGAGCGAGTGCAAGAGAAAGAGAGAAAGGTAACGTGAGAAAGCAAGCCGCCAGTTCTGGGATTCGAACCGTGCTCAACCGTGTGAGAGTCCAACTCCCTTAACCCACCACGCCACCTGCTGACCCCTCATTTTTTCTTTTTTCAATTTATATTATTTTATTTATTTATTATTTGTTAGTTTGACCAGAGAGAGAGAAAGGGAGAGAGTCAGTCATCAGGTTCAGGACTTGAACCTTGGGTCCACCATGTGGGAATCCAGCACCTTAACCACCAGCCCCAGCTGGCAAATAAACCTGGAACCCAAACCACGTGGTACCAACCCATTCCGAGACCCTTCCTTTCTTTTCTTTTCTTTTTTTTTTTTTTTTTTTTGTGTGGTTT
>NW_006198386.1:539204-545596 GCF_000334495.1 Tupaia belangeri chinensis | reverse complement strand
TTTTTTTGAGAGGTTTTTGCTATAGGGCGCGTGTGCTCGCCAGACAGACAGAGAGACAGAGAGACAGAAAGCCAGAAAGCGAGAAATCACCCCCCAGGGGGGGTGGCCATGCCATAATCCCTTCTCCTCAGGTCTCCTCTCGGGATCTTGGGCATGCACACACACACGCCCAGCGTGAGTTTTAAGCCACCGGGTCCGGGACACGGACCACGGTCGACTACGTGGGAGTCCAGCGACATAGCCATTACGCTAACTGCTGGTTCCCAGACACCCCTCCTTTCTTGAGAGCGCTATCTTCCTTCCATGGCTTCACTAAATTCTCCACTTGCTAGCCCCTCTACGCCTCAGCGTCTCTAATTCTTCCTGAGTGCCACACAGAACCTGTGTCCCCTGATCGCCCTGCACCCCCGCAGCCCCTAGTAGCTGCATCACGGGGGATGGCCAGGCTGCAGTTCCTTCTCTACTCTCCATCTGCTCCTCCTTTATCTACGCGAGAATTTCCTCAGCAGTAAGGACACCACTGTTCTGGTCATTCTGAAGATATTTGTGAAATTTGAAAGAAAAAAGTCAGTATTTAAACCACACAGACAGGAAACTACTAGATTTTAAGGAGGAAACAAACACACGCATGCAGGTGTTTCAAACCGCCAGATCTGAGATTCAAATCGCTCTCAGCCACATGGGAGACCAGGGCCTTAACCACTACGCCACATGCTGACCTCTGAGGTCAAACAGTTTTTTTTAAATAATTATTATTTTTTTAATTTCTTATTATTTTAAATTTGATATAGGGCGCGCGCGAGAGAGAAAGCAAGTCACCAACCAACAGATGATGTGGTGGTTAAAGGCACTGTATTTCCACATGGCTGACAACAGTTCAAATCCCAGACCTGGCGGCTTGCTTTCTTTCTCTCTCTCTCATTTCCTCTCTAGGTAACTTGAAATAAGTAAGTGAATAAAGTTAAATTTTAAAAATATTTAATTATTTTATTTCATTGTATTTATTATTATTTTTTAATTTGACCAGAGAAAAAGACACAGAGAAAGAGGGGGAAAGTTAGAAAGTGAGTCTCCAGGTCCGGGACTCAAACCCCATTGACCCTGCTTCCTGCCTCATTGTACTTTCTGCTAGCCCCTGCCCCAATTCCCTGAAAATTGACTTTTTTTTTAAGAATTATTTTATTTAACTTATCTATTTATTTATTTTGGAGAGGTTTCTGCTATAGGGCGCGTGCGCTCGCCATACAGACAGAGAGAGCAAGAGGAGAGACAGAGAGACAGAAAGTGAGAAATCACCCCCTGGGGGGGTGGCCACGCAGCAATCCCTTCTCCTCCATTCTCCTCTCGGATCTTTGGCACACACGCACACGCGCCCAGCGTGAGTTTAAGCCACCGGGTCCGGGATGCGAACCACGGTCGACTACCTGGGAGTCCAGCAACATAGTCATGACGCTAACTGCTGGCCCCCACCCAGGAATTTTTAATATATATTTTTTAATTTTTTTGCCATAGGGCACGTGTACTTGCCAGAGACAGAGACAGAGAGAGAGAGAGAGAAAGGTGAGAACATACCCCCGGGCACAGCAGGGTGATGGCCATGCCACAATCCCTTTTCCTCCATTCTTCTCCTGAGATTTTTGGGCATGCATGTACACATGTCTGGATTTCCAAGCCCCTGGGTTCAGCATTTCTTTTTAAGAATTATTTATTTAATTGTATTAATTATTACTTTAATTCGACTAGAGAGAGACAGAGACGTGAGAAAGCAAGCCGCCAGGTCTGGGACTCGAACTGCACTTGACCATACGGGAGTCCAGCATCTTAACCACCAGGCCACCTGCTGGCCTCTCAACTTTATTTTTAAAGCCCAAAATGCAATGTCCATAGGAATCACTGAAACACAGCCACGCCCATTCCTTTGCATATCCCCCTTGGCTGCTTTCTGACTACCTAGCAGAACTGAATGGTTAAAACAGAGACCCATGTGGCCCATGAAGTCTAAAATAAATATTCTCTGACCCTTTACAGAGACTGTGCTGACTGGTCCCTCCGAGGATATGAAGCCAGAGAGAATAAAAGCAGGGTACAGTGAATAGTCCCCAATGCCACCTGGGTAGCCTGACATTTTTGGAGACTCAGAGTGCTCTGGGTTGATTTCTCGCTTTCTGTCTCTGTGTCTTTGTGCCTCTCCAGGGAGTGCATGCACCCTATACAAAAATCTCTCTCCCCCCAAAAAAGCAGTTGGACTGTTGAGTTGTATTCTTTTTGTTTTTAGATTTTTGCTATGTGTGTGCTTGCCAGAGAGAGACAGAGAGACAGAGAGACAGAAAGCGAGAAATCGCTCCCGGGGTGGAGGGAGGATGGCCACACCGCAATCCCTTCTCCTCCATTCTCCTCTCGGGATCTTGGGTATGCACGCACACGTGCCTGGCGTGAGTTTTAAGTTGCCGGGTCTACGACTCGAACAATGGTCTACTCTATGTGGGAGTCCAGCGACCTTAACCATTACTCCATCTGCTGGTCCCTGTGTGTTTTCCAGCAGGGAAAAAGCAGCTGATCTGAAAGCAATGATGTTTGGCGTTGGCGAATGCTGTGTTATCATTACTTTTGTAATCACAAGGGGTTCTTCCTTTTTTTTTTTTTTTTGAGAGGTTTTTGCTATAGGACGCGTGTGCTCACCAGAAAGAGACAGAGAGACAGAAAGCGAGAAATCAACCCCCCAGGGGGAATGGCCATGCCACAATCCCTTCTCCTCCATTCTCCTCTCGGGATCTTGGGCACGCATGCACACACTCCCGGCGTGAGTTTAAGCCACCGGGTCTGAGACTTGAACTGCAGTCAGCTACGTGGGAGTCCAGCGACATAGCCATTATGCTAACCGCTGGTCCCCAGCACAAGGGATTCTTGATGATTCATTGATTGGTCCCATCTCCCAAAGGAATTTGACCCGTTCGATGGCATTTCATGTCTGTGAAGTGTACAAAACGTGTTGTAAGAAGCGGTTTGTGTCAGAGGCAATAAATAAACCCTTTCGACCCTTTCTCTTGCTTTAAGCAGAAAGACACTAGTTGCCAGTAAGAAATTTAAAACAAGTCTCACAAAGTTTTGTGTTTGGTTCAAACTATGAATTTTTTAAATAGAATTATTTTTATTACTTTTTTAAAAGAGATTTTTGCTATAGGGCGTGTGCGTTCATCAGAGAGAGACAGACAGAAAGAGAGAAATCACCCCCCAGGGGGGATGGCCATGACACAATCCCTTCTCCTCCATTCTCCTCTCGGGATCTTGGGCACGCACACACACATTCCCTGGCGTGAGTTTAAGCCACCGGGTCCAGGATTCGAACTGCGGTCAACTACATGGGAGTCCAGCAGCATAACCATTACACCATCTGCTTGTCCAAAGAATTATATTCTTCATTTAACTTCACTTGTATTTTTTAAAATAATTGTTTCTTTTCTTTATTATTATTATTTTTTTTTAATTTGCTATAGGACACGGGAGCTCACCGGAGAAAGAGAAAGTGAGAAAGCAAACCACCAGGTCCGAGACTCAAACTGCAGTCAGCCATGTGGGAGTCCAGCGCCTTAACCACTTTGCTACCTGCTGGTCCCCAAAATGTGACCATTTTTGAGAGAGATTTTTGCTATAGGACGTGTGCACTTACCAGAGACATAGAGATCTAGCGAGAGAGAAAATGAGAAATCACCCTCAATGGAATGGTCACGCCTCAATCCCTTCTCCTCCATTCTCCTGTCGGGATTTTGAGCACACACACACACATTCCTGGTGTTCATTTCAAGCCCCCCGGGTCCGGGATTCAAGCCGTAGCTGGCCATGTGGGAGTCCAGCGCCTTAACCACCACACCACCTGCTGGCCCCCCCAAACGTGAACTATTTTAGGTCTGGAGATCTTAGCAAAACATGCTTTTTATCCCTGGTGAGAATACATGTACTGTTGCTTAACTCTGTGGTTCACTGAGAAGGTTGCACCTTAACCTCTTCATCCCAGAGTCAAATGCGATTACAGATATTTTCTTCTCAGGACATTAACTTTATTTTTAAATTTAACTGTATTTATTTATTTATTTTAATTTGACCAGAGAAGGACAGACAGAGAGAGAGAAAGTGTGAAAGCAAGCTGCCAGGTCCAGGACTCAAACTATAGTCAGCCAATGTGGAAGTCTGACGCCCTTCAACACCACGCCACCTGGCGGCCCCCACTGGGAATTTAACTTGTAAGGCAGACTGCTCTGTTTTTTCTTTTTCTCTTTTTTTTAGAGAGGTTTTTTTGCTATAGGGTACGTGCGCTCGCCAGACAGAGAGAGAGAGAGAGACAGAGAGATAGAAAGCAAAAAACCATCTGCCCAGGAAATATGAGCACCTGGCTGTTTTCCACCTTCAATTTCATCCTGTCTTCTATAACCACAAATAAGGCGAAGAAGCTCAGAGCCCTCTGCTGCTTACCCCTCAACACAGAGGGCCCCAGCTTCCCAGGGCAGGTGGGGAGTGGGCAATGGGGACAGAAGCCACTCCCTCTATTCTGGCTGTAATGAAGCCTGCAGCCCACCCCTGGGGACCAATTAAAGGAGTCTCAGGAAGGCATCAGGTGGGGTCCAGGGCTGAGCTGAGATCCCCATGAAGGGATGTGCTTGTTTGGCACCAGGGGGCCAATTAAGTGGATGGAAGCACGCGGTCACAGGTCACACTCTCTAATACTCGATACACAGAACTTTCCAGAAGCAGCGTGGTGCTCCAGAAGCTCCACATGCATCTGCGAATGAAGCTTTTCAAGGCCACCCACCTCCGGATGGGGAAAGAGAAAGGCGGTTTGTTCCTCTTATCACATAGCTCTTGAAAAACGGTATTTTAATTTTGGGGGGAGAGGTTTCTGTTATAGGGCACATGCGCTTGCCAGACAGAGAGAGACAGAGAGACAGAAAGTGAGAAATCACGCCCCCCCCCCCGGGGGGGGATGGCCACACCGCAATCCCTTCTCCTCCATTCTCCTCTCGGGATCTTGGGCACGCACGCACACGCGCCCGGCGTGAGTTTAAGCCATCAGGTCCAGGACTCAAACCATGGTCGACTACATGGGAGTCCAGCAACATAGCCATTACGCCAACTGCTGATCTCGATTTCTTTTTTTTTTAATTTGCTGCAAGGCACGAGTGATAGCCCAAGAGAGGCAGAGAGAGAGAAAGTAAAAAAGCACTCGTAGTGGCTTCGACAGAAATAACCAGCTTTGCAAATTCTTTAATGCAGATTCTTTCTTTCTTTTCTTTTTTTTTTTTTTTTTAGAGATTTTTGCTATAGGGCACGTGTGCTCACCAGAGAGACAGAGAGACAGAAAGCGAGAATTCACAGCCCCAGGGAGGATGGCCACACCGCAATTCCTTCTTCATTCTCCTCTCGGGATCTTGGGCACACACACACACACACACACACACACACACGCCCAGCATGAGTTTAAGCCGCCAGGTCTGGGATTCAAACCACAGTCGACTACCTGAGAATCCAGCGACGTAACCATGAAGCCATCTGCTGGTCCCAATGCGGTTTATTTCTAAGCAATAAGAAAGGCAAAACATGCCTTCAGGTGATCAGGTACAGGGGTTCCTTTTATTTGATTTTGAGAGCGAGAGACAAAGTTTGGATTTTACTGACGTGTTTCCATTGGTCTGGTGAAAAAGGCGGATATGTGGAAGCTGGGGCATGTAGGTTGCAGCTGGGTTTACAGTTTTTAGGCTGGTGATTGGAAAAGGAAGGTTGCCCAGATCAGAAAAAAATGTGCTTTAACAGAGATAAAGAGGCTTAATATACATTGCAAAGATACTACGCCAGGGACAGGATCTAAGAGTCCTATCATCAATGGGTCAAAATGGTCTGTTATGGGATCAGCAGTTGGCATAATGGCTATGTTGCTGGACTCCCATGTAGTTGACCGCTGTTCGAGTTCTGGACCCCGTGGCTTAAACTCACACCAGGCGCATGTGCATGCGTGCCCAAGATTGTGGGAGGCTACGCACTAGCGAGTCTGCCGAGGCCATTTTCATAAGTCTCTTACTATTGCCATCTTAGGAAGCCCTTAGGTTCTCAGAGAGCAATTACACAATGACAAAGGCCATGATTGGCTCCCCTTCCAAACCTCACCTTCAAAACCATACTCTGATTGGCCACTTCCCATAAAGGCCACAATTGGCTCCCCTTCAAAACCTCACCTTCAAAACCATACTCTGATTGGCCACTTCCCATAAAGGCCACAATTGGCTCCCCTTCAAAACCTCACCTTCAAAACCATACTCTGATTGGCCACTTCCCATAAAGGCCACAATTGGCTCCTCTTCAAAACCTCACCTTCAAAACCATACTCTGATTGGCCACTTCCCATA
>NW_006198386.1:505851-538687 GCF_000334495.1 Tupaia belangeri chinensis | reverse complement strand
ATTGGCTCCCCTTCAAAACCTCACCTTCAAAACCATACTCTGATTGGCCACTTCCCATAGCAAATCGGTGAGCTTAGAATCCCTCAGATTTGCATATCCGGCACCTCATGATTGATCCACAAAAGCAACCAATCATAACCCACTTTTACAATCCTTCATTCAACCAACATGTACATATATAAAACCACCATCCCTGGCCCACAATAAACAGACAACCCTGAAGAGTTGTAACACTGTGTTGTCCCTGTCTTGTAACATTGCCCTGGAAATATTAGATAATAATAAAGAAAGTGAAATAAAAATATTTTAAAATAATTATTTTTATTTAACTTTATTTTTTTTTTATTTGACCAAAGAGGGACAGAGCAAGAGAGAGAGGGAAAGTGAGAAAGCAAGCAGCTGGGTTTGAGACTCAAACCATGATCAGCCATATAGGAGTCCAGCACCCCTAACCATCATGCCTTCTCTTCCACTTTCCTCTCAGGATTTTGGGCATGCACACACACACACACCTGGTGTGTTTTTCAAGCCACTGGGAGCAGGACTTGAACCACAGTTGGTCATGTGGAAATTCAGTACCTTAACCACCATACCACCTGCAGGTCTCATCTCTTTTCACATATTTTGCATAACGAGTTTCAAGAACAGCCCATCTCACCACACAGAATGGCCCAAGGCATTGAGGGGAGGGGAAGTCATTAAAGAGCAAAGAAGGAAGAAGTTTAAACAAACAACCTCCAGGGCGACCACAGCTCTGCTCTGCCCAGGAGGATTCCCATTTGAGCACATCTTAGTCCCTACCCCAGACACTCCTCTGCCTATGGCAACCTGGCGCAGTTGGCTGACAATCCTGTCATGCACCTTTGAAATACCCAGGGGAGGGAGATGCTGGCAGGTGGCGTGCGGTTAATGTGCAGGGCTCCCACATGGCTGACTGAGGTTCGAGTCTCGAACCTGGTGGCTTGCTTTCTCACTTTCCTTTTCTCTCTCTTGCTCTCTAGTAAAATTTTAAAAATAAATAATAACAAACAAAATAAATAAATATTCAAAAGAAAGAAATACCCAGAGGGACAAACTGGCCCAGACCCAAGTGTCCAGAGAGTCCCTGGCGACTCTGTCACCCTCTGCCTGCCTGGAGCCCGCGGCTCTGTGTCCTGAGCTGGCTATTTCTGCTCTTAGGGACAGGGACAGCAACATCGCCTTAACATCCTCCCCCCCGCCCAGTGCCCTCGGCCTTCCTGGGCCCAGGAGTGCCAGGACAGGCTGGGTGCCAGTGCCACAGGAGCCCCAGGCCAGCCTGCTGCCCGGGGCGGGGGGGGCTCCTGGTGCAGAGAGTTGCACCACACGCGATACCACTCCCCGCTGCGGCTTCATGGATTCCCAGTCCAGCTGCGTGGTCGTAACGGGTGAGACTGTTTTCCTGCTTTTCCGTTTGCTGCTGCGCACAGCCTGCCCTGGAATGCGGGCCTGATCCGGCCCTAAACAGTTCCCCCAGGGGAAGACAGTGGTAGCTGCTGGTGTTAAAGACCCCAGGTGGACGCCACTTTCTGCTCTGCCCTGTTAAAACAGCCGGGGACAGAGAATTTCCTGCTGCTGCTGTTTGTGCGTTTCGAATAATCCTTCAAGGGCACAGGCGAGGTGCCCACTTGTGACTGGGCTCGGTCCTGGCCCTTCAGCTCCTCAAGGAGGAAGCCTCCGCTGGCACCTGCTGTCCCTGAGTCTGGGACCCGTGGGCACATGTGACATCCATAGGGTGCAGTCTGGAGCAAAGAAGGGGGAGCTGCAGGCCCTGGCAAGGCTCCCATGTCCCTCTGCAAAGACCACGCCCCAAAAGAGCAACGTCCCCACCCCCAGACAGGAGGCCATGCCTGGAACTCTGAAGCACACCCAGAGAACCACTGGCTGGAGACGCTGAACCCCAAAAGGTCACTTGGACTGAAAGGTACTTGCTCATTCCTGGGGAGCATAGGCACCTTCCAAGTCACCCCCAGTAACACGTGCCTCACGGTGTCACTGTTGGTCCTGTGACACATTTTTTTGGCACATTTTAAGATACATTTGGCTTTTTATTGCTTTTTGTTAGACATATTTGACATATAAATACATATTTTTGGTTAGACCAATTTGGCGTATTTTAAGGGATATTTTTTAAATATTTCTTTTTTTAAAGAATTATTTTTATTTAACTTTATTTTGTTTATTTTAATTTGACCAGAGAGGGACAGAGTGAGACAGAGAGAGAGAAAGTGAGAAAGCAAGCCGCCAGGACCAGGACTCAAACCGTGGTTGGTCATGTGGGAGTCTGGTGCCCTTATCCACCATGCCACCTGCCAGCTCCTCAAGTTTATTTTTAATTGTGTTGGATGAAGGAAACAAAGAGAGATGAGGATTCCCACATGCACGGAAAATTGGAAGTTACCTAGCTTTTAAAAAATTTTATTTATTGGGGGCCAGCAGGTGGTATGGGCCAGCATGAGTATATGTGCTCTATGGCAATTCAATAATAATAACAAGGGACCAGCAGTTAGCGTAATGGCTATGTCGCTGGACTCCCACGTAGTCGATCGCAGTTCGCGTCCCGGACCCGGTGGCTTAAACTCACACTGGGCGCGTGTGCGTGCGTGCCCAAGATCCCGAGAGGAGAATGGAGGAGAAGGGATTGCGGCGTGGCCATGCCCCCTGGGGGGGCATTTCTCACTTTCTCTCTCTCTGTCTGTCTCTGTCTTTCTGGCGAGTTCATGCACCCTATAGCAAAAATCTCTCAAAAAAAATAACAAATTTTTAAAGAATTACTTTATTGAATTTTATTTTATTTATTCATTTATCTTTATTTGACCAGAGGGACAGCGTGAGAGAGAGAGAGAGAAGGAAAGTGAGAAAGCAAGCCGCTGGGTCCAGGACTTGAACCCTGTTCAGCCATGACCGGGAGTACAATGTCTTACCCATCACACCACCTCCTGGCCCCAGAAGTTACCTATATTAGTATTTTCAGACTATCATTCAAACGCCCATCGACTTTCTGAGAAAAAGAAAGTGCTTGGAAAATTTTTCATCTCCCTGGCTCTCACGTATATTCTTTCGGGAGTAGCGATGGAGTGGTTCAAATTACTCTTGCAGGGACCAGCAGTTAGCGTAATGGCTATGTCGCTGGACTCTCATGTAGTCAACCACAGTTCGAGTCCCAGACCCAGTGGCTTAAACTCACTTTGGGCGCAAGTGTGTGCGTGCCCAAGATCCCGAGAGGAGAATGGGGGAGAAGGGATTGCGGCATAGCCATCCCCCCTGGGGGGTGATTTCTCGCTTTCTGTCTCTCTTTCTCTCTCTGTCTCTGTCGTGTTTCACTCTGGCCGAGGTGACTTCCAGGCAGTGAGCGGGTAACCGAGGGCTCTGACACCCTGTCTCTCGATTGAGTGTTCTCCCTGGCACCAACACAGACAATGAGAGAAATCAAGAAAGGCTATATCCCTCCAAAAGCTGTGTCTCAATTCCAAGAGATGTCTCCAGCTACTTTTTTTTTTTTTTTGATAGAGATATTTTTGCTATGGGGGCATGCACTTGCTGGCGCGAGACAGGAAGTGAGAAATCATCCTCCAGGGAGGAGGGTTACGCCGCAATCCCTTCTCCTCCATGCTCCTCTCAGGATCGTGGGCATGCACATACAAGCACTCGGTATGAGTTTTAAGCCACCGAGTTCGGGACTCGAACTGCATTCGACATGGGAGTCCAGCAACGTAACCATTACGCCACTGGCTGGTCCCTGGTCAATGCATTTTAATCAGACACTTGCACACACACATCCCCCAGTTCTCCTCGCTTGGCAGTGAGTCCAAACACATTTTCCTTTGGGGCTCCACAAGGCCTCTCTTGGGGAGATTCAGGATGTCCCTGGATCACCATGGCTGTGGGAGTCCCCTAGGGCTCCTGATGGCCTGCAGACAGCAAGACACCCCCTCAGGGGAACGGCCTGGTGCTCAGAGATGGAGCAAGAGAGATCTCCTCCCAAGGCCTGGCTTGAGAAACCCTGGTGTGTTTGGTTTCAGGTTTTGGGCCCTTCCGGCAGCACCTGGTGAATTCCAGCTGGGAAGCAGTGAAGGTAAGCCCTGCAGGCCTCGAGCTGCTGAGAACCCTCCAGCGTGCAATGCCGTGTGGGCTGTTGGTAACCAGATCACAGGGGAGGGACAAAAACCAAACACAGCCCCAGGAGGCAGCCTATCTCTGCTCCCTGCGTGTGACGCATCTGCCTCCCACCTCTGCCTCGCCTCCGGGAAAGCAGGCTGGCAGCCCTCCTGGGAAGGGGGGCAGCGCCCTAAGGCAGAGTTTGCTGCCTCGGGAGCTGGGGCTCGGGGTGGAGCTTGGGGAAGTCTTTTCCCCCAGCAGGACCTCAGTTTCCTCCTTCATGAAATTCACAGTGCTGATGTCGCAGGGCTGTTCGGAGGGTACAGAGAAGAAAGTAGATAAAGGAACTTGGGACTCATCGCTTCTTAAAAATATACATATATGGGGGCCGGCAGGTGGCATGGTGGTTGAGGAGCTGGACTCCCACGTGGCCGACCACGGTTCAAGTCATGGATCTGGCAGCTTGCCTTTTCATTTTCCCTCTCTGTCTCTCTCTCTCTCTGTATTCCTCTGATCCAATGAAAAAATAATAATGATGATAAATAAAATAAATAATTCTTTAAAAATATATATGCATTAGGGTGCATGGGTGCACGTGAGAGAGACAGAGAGAAAGCACCGTCTGCAATGTCTTATCACGCCACAATCCCCATGTCACACTCACCCCCAGCTCTCCAGCTCCTCAGGATCTGGGGCACCCAGGCACTGACACCGGGTATGTCTGCAGACCAAGTGGGGACCCCAACCCACCGTCAGCCAAGTGGCTTCCAGCACTGCAGTCCCGGATACCAGACTGAAGCTCCATACAGGGCTGATACCATATCGTCATCAACTACTGTGTCACTGATTCCTTGACTCAAAGAGCCATTTTTTGTTTTGTTTTGTTTTGTTTTTAATTTTGGCATCCTGAAATCCAACACTGTCAGCTGTGTCTTGCACTTTCTTTCTTTCTTTCTTTTTTTTTTTGGAGAGTTTTTTGTTGTTTGGTTTGTTTGTTTGTTTGTTTTTACTATAGGGCGCGTGCACTTGCCAGAAAGACAGAGAGAGACGAGACAAAGAGACAGAGGGCAAGAAATCACCCCCCAGGGGGGATGGCCACACCGCAATCCCTTCTCCTCCATTCTCCTCTCGGGATCTTGGGCACACACGTGCCCGGCATGAGTTTAAGCCACCGGGTCTGTGACTCAAACTGCGGTTGGGTACATGGGAGTCCAATGACATAGCCATCACGCCAACTGCTGGTCCCTTATTAGTAGTTTTTTGAGAGAGATTTTTGCAATAGGGCACGTGTGCTTGCCAGAGAGACAGAGAGACACAGAGACAGGAAGCAACATTAATTCCGGGGGGATGGCCACGCCACAATCCCTTCTCTTCCATTTTCCCCTGGGGACCCTGGGCACGCACGCACACACACCCAGCGTGAGTTTAAACTGCTGGGTCCAGGACTTGAAACGCAGTGAACTACATGGGAGTTCAGCGACGTAACCATTATACCATCTGCCGACCCCTGTGTTTATTATTTTTTTAAAGAAGCATTTGTTCTTTTTTGATTTATTTAATTTCATTTATTATTATTAATTTGCTAGAGAACATGCATGCTAACCAGAGAGAAAGAAAGTGAGAAAGCAAGTCACCAGGTCCAGGACTTGAACTGCAGTAGGTCATGTGGGAGTCCAGCACCTCAACCACCATGCCACCTGCTGGCCCCATAATTTTATTTATTATTACTTTTTAAAAATTTGCCGTAAGGCACACATGCTCACCAGACAGAGAGAGAGAGAGAGAGAAAGAGTGAGAGAAAGAGATTTAGAGAGACAGAAGGTGAGAAAGCAAGCTGCCAGGTCCAGGACTCGAGCAGTGGTCAGCCATGTGGGAGTCCAGCACCTCAACTCCCATACCATCTGCTGGCCCCTAGTAAATTTTTAAAAATTATATAAAATAAAAAAGAAAAGAATATATAACCTGCAATAGATAGGCTAAGACAGAGAAAAGTACACAAACAGGGTGACCCAGAAATCACACAGGTTACCCAGGGCGGCAGAATGTTGCAGCTGGTCAAGGACCTCAAGTATGACTCTTAGTTCTTTTTCATTCTGGACAGAGCTTCTGGGAATCAAATAAGAAAGTGAAGACTCCTGGGCATGCCTCTTGCCCTCTCCACCCCACAGGTACTCATGTTCAAAGCATGCTATGAATCTTGGAAAACATCAGTATTGGGCTGGCAGGTGGCATGTTGGACTCCCACATGGCTGACCACGGTTCGAGTCCTGGACCTGGTGGCTTGCTTTCTCACGTTCTCTCTCTTTCCCCCTCTCTGGTCAAATTTAAATAAATAAATTAAATTAAATTAATTTTTTTTTTTAAAAAGAAAACCACCAGTATTATTCTGGGGGTGCCACACCTGGGATCCCAGTGCCTGATTCTCCTGGGCCTGCAGGGCCGTGAGCCATCTGAGGTGACATGAATCAGGTTCCTGGCTGCAACGCTGACATCTCCAATCACAGGTGATTACCCACACCCAGGACCAGTCTCAGGAGGGTGCACCTCTCTGGGGTGCTCCTGACTCACCCAGCTTCGAGTCCCGCCCACAGTGGATGGCCATGCCCCCATCTCTTCTCTGTTTTTCCTTTTGAGATTTTCGGCACACATGTGCACACACCTGGAGTGTCTTTCTTTCTCTTTCCTTCTCTTTCTTTCCTCCTTCCTTCCTTCCTTTCTTCCTTCTTTCTCTTTTTTTCAAGAGTTTTTTGCTATAGGGTGCGTGCGCTCACCAGAGAGACAGAAAGCAGGAAATCACCCCCCACCCGAGAGGGGTTGGCCACAGACAATCCCTTCACTTCCATTCAACTCTTGGGATCTTGGGTACTCATGCACATGTGCCCGGTTTGAGTTTGTTTTTTTTTTTTTTTTTTAAAGTAACTACTTTACTTAATTTTATTTATTTATTTTCATTTGATAGAGAAAGAAAGAATGAAGAGAGAAAGCAAGCTGCCAGGTCTGGAACTCAAACCTCAGTCCACCCATGTGGGAGTCCATAACCCCGCCCCCTGCCGGTCCCATGCCTGGTGGGAGTTTTTAGTGTTTGTTTGGTTTTGTTTTTTATTAGATTTTTTAGAGCTTCTTTTTAATTTAATTTTATTATTATTATTTTTTTAAATTTGACCAGAGAGGGAGGAACAGAGACAAAGAGAAAGAGAAAGTGAGAAACAAGCTGCCAAGTCTGGGACTCAAACTGTGGCCGGCCATGTGGGAGTCCAGTGCCTTTAGCCACCAGGTCCGGGACTCAAACTGCAGTTGACTATGTGGGAGTCCAATGACATATTTTCATTTATTTTTACAGAAGTATTTATTGCATTTTATTTATTATTATTATTTTAATTTTGCTCTAGGGCATGTGCCCTCACCAGAGAGAGAGAGAAAGTGAAAGAGAAAGCCACCAGGTCCGGGACTCAAACCACAACTGGCCATGTAGGAGTCTAGTGCCTTAATTACCATGCCACCTGCTGGCACCATGGCTTTAGACTCTTGTCTGGCATGCCTGTCTCCAGCTGCTTCTCTGGTCAGCCCCCTGTCCACAGAACTTACCTGCATCCTCTCTGCAAACATGGCTGGCTAGCTGCGCCTCCGGAGGGTGCCCGCCTTGGCAGGGCAGCTGTGTGGGGCGTCCGTCTCACTGAGCGGGAACCAGAGCGCTCCTGTTGGCCCCTGGCCACTGTGAGAATGCCCCGAGGGCAATTTTAGGCCCAGAGAAGACCCCCTGGGGATGGCCCCAAAAGTTGGGGACTGCTTCGGCCACCATCGACTGTTCCTTTCTGCAGGAGCTCTCCCAGCTGGGCCTGGGGAACGACGTGGAGGTGGAACTGCGGACCCTTCAGTTGCCTGTGGATTACAGGGAGGCTGAGAAGAGGGTTACCAGAATCTGGAAAGATCTACGACCTCACGTAAATGACTCTGCGGTTGCAGCAGGGAGGGAGGCTGATGAAGGGTGACACCAGAGCCTGGGAACCCCCAGAGTCTGAGAACCCCCACGCCCTGGTTCTAAGCTTGATGGCTGAAGTGCACCCCACCGCCAGGTGTCACTAGTAACGCGAGGTCTCAGCCGATTTTGTAAGGATCTGGGTCTGTTCGTAAACAGAGGGGCCAGTAGGTGGCATGGTGGTTAAGGCGTTGGACTCCCATATGGCCAACTATGGTTCAAGTCCTGGACCTGGAGGCTTGCTTTGTCACTTTCCCTCTCTCTCATCTCTCTCTCTCTCTCTAATTAAATTTAAAATAATAATAATAATAAATAAAATTAAATAGTTTTTTAAAAAGTGTAAGCAGAAATAGAAAGTTGGACTTAAAAGAAAATAACAAGAAAGCAAAACAGAAATGGAAGCATTGTTGCTAACCAAGACTGACAGCCGGGTTCCACCCAGCGAGGGGCCTTCATTAGGTCCCACATATGAGGTGGGACACGAACCTAGGACCTCCGAGTCCAGTAGAGTAAGTGAGAGGGTGTCCTCCATGCCCCAGGGAGGACCCATCTTCACAGCAGTCATCTTATTTCTTTTTTAAATTTTGCTATACATAATCAAATTAAAAGTATTTACATACTACATTCTATAATTCCAGTTATTATATTCCATATTGATGTAATTAATATAAGATAGCATATTAATATTGTGTTAGTATAACTAATATTATGTCATATATAATGAATATAAATATAACATACGATAAAGTAGTATTATATATGAATTACTTCCTTAAAATGTAGTAAAAAAGATGTCAGAGTCCACCAAAATGCTAAGCTTCTCCTGTGGTACCCTTAGCTACCAGCAATATCCCCTTGCCAGACAAAGAGAATACACTACCTTGTAAAAATAGTTTGACATAAAAAAAAAAAATAGTTATTTATTATTATTATTATTATTTAATTTGATGTAGCTCACAGAGAGAGAAACTGCCAGGTCCGGGACTCGAACAATGGTCAGCCACATGGGATCCACCACCTTATCCACCATACCATCTGCTAGCCCAAATAGTTTGGAATATAAAGTGTTCAATATAAACGAAACATGGCTTTTTATTCAGCTAAAAGAACCCAGCTAAATTTCCTTCCAGCTACACCCACCAGGGCTCCCAGGCAAGGGATCCAGGGGTCCCACGGCAGATGTGGGGTTGGGAAGTTTCACGCTCCAGAACCGTGGTCTCCCACGCGGCCCTTCCGCACCTCGGGGGGTCCAGAGCCCTCGGCGCCCAGGGATCTCCGTTTGCGGTGTTCACACAGCTCGTGGTGCACGTGGGTGTAGACGCCTCCGCCAAGGTCATCTTTCTGGAACAGTGCGGCAAGAACCGAGGCTACGCGGACGCCGACATCCGGGGTTTCCGGCCAGAGGGCGGTGTGTGCATCCCTGGTGGCCCGGAAGTGATCGAGTCCAGGGTCAGCATGAAGGCAATCTGCAAGCGTGTTGGAGTGCAAGAGGTCGAAGTGGCTTTTTCCCGCGACGCCGGCAGGTATGCTCCGTGGGACTGGGGCACTGAGCAGGCAGGTAGGAAAGGATGCCTCAGGGTCCCTTCGTGTCCCCAAAGGCCATGGCATACCCCAGCGCCCCACGGGGTCACAGGGTGCCACCTCAGGGTCGCCCCTCTTTGCTGTCCTGCAGACTCATGCTCTCGCTCTTACCCTGACCTTAGTCTGTGTGTGAGACCTCCCTCCCAGGCCTGAGGCCTCTGGTGTATTGATGTAAAAGATGCAGAGAGGGAGGTGGAAGCAGCAGTTGGCGTAATGGCTATGTCGCTGGACTCCCATGTAGTTGGCCGCGGTTCGAGTCCCAGACCCGGCGGCTCAAACTCATGCCGGGCACGCGTGCGTGCCTAAGATCCAAAGAGGCGCGTGGTGGGGAACGGAGGAGAAGGGATTGCGCGGTGCCAGCCCCCCTGAGGGGTGATTTCTCTCTCTCTGTCTGTCTGGCAGGTGCACGCATCCTATAGCAAAAACCTCTTAAAAAATTTTTTTTTGGGGGAAAACCAAAGTTTTGGGTTTACTATGCTAATGTAGCCACAGATAAAGATGAATTTACTTTTGTTTCTCTAAACTCTGACCCCAAACTCCCACAGGCAGCTATGCCTCTTCCCAAAGAATGAATAAATAAATGAACACATGATTCAATGAAGACAGAAATTTAAAGGGAGTCACTGGGGGAAACGTGCTTTGGACTAGGTTGAAAACCCAGTCCCTTTCTGTCTTGCCAACTTGTCCTTCATGAGATCATGAGACCAAGAGACCAAGAGCCAGTCCCTCGGGGCCAGCCGGTGGCACAGTGGTTAAGGCTCTGGACTTCCACATGGCCGACCGCGGTTCAAGTCCCAGCCCTAGCAGCTTGGGAATCACACTGGTCACACATGCATGCCCAAAATCCCAGGAGGAGAATGGAGGAGAAGGGACTGCAGGGTGGCCATCCCCCCTGGGGGGTGATTTCTCATTTTCTCCCTCTCTGTCTCTCTCTGGCAAACACACATGCCTTATGGCAAAAACCTTAGAATAAAAAATGCAAAATAGAGCCAGGTGGTTCCTGGCTCATTCCGAGTGTCATGTCCTTTCTGGAACAGTGGCCTCTCCCGAGGTGGCATTGTCTCTGCCAAGATGGCCACTTGTGCGTTGGTTGCGGCTGGCCCGTGAGATGACGTGGTGTTCCGTGTGGTTGCAGATACGTTTGCGATTACACCTATTACCTGTCTCTACGTCGTGGACACGGCTGTGCAGCCCTCATCCATGTCCCTCCGCTGTCGCAAGGGCTCCCGGCCAGCCTGTTGGGAAAAGCCTTGCAAGTCATCATCCGGGAAATGCTGGAAGAGACCAGGCAAGCCCAGGTTCAAAGCCTGGTTCACAGAAAACTCAACCCCAGCGATTCTGCCGAAGGGAACCAATGCGTGGAAAAAAATTAGAAAAAAGTAAACGTTTCAACCCCGTGTGTAGAATTCAACTGCCCTTTGAAAGGCATTTTTTTAAGTGGCTGGTAGGGGCCAGCAGGTGGCGTAATGATTAAAGCGCTGGACTCCAACATGGTCAACTGCAGTTCAAGTCCCCTGGCTTGAAATTCACGCTAGGCACGTGTGAGTGCGTGCCCAAAATCCCAAGACGGAAATGGAGGAGAAGAGATTGCGGTGTGGTCATCCCCCAAGGGGAAGGGGGGGGTGATCTCTCACTTTCTCTCGCTCTGTCTCTCTGGTGAGCACATGCTCCCTATAGCAAAAATCTCTCTTAAAAAAGGCTTGTGAAACAGTTTACATACAGGAAAAAATTTTGAATTAGCCCCCCCATGAAAATCACAAAAGGAGGACCACTGGTTGGCGTAATGGCTGTGTCGCTGGACTCCCAAGTAGTTGACCGCAGTTCAAGTCCCGGACCTGGTGCGTGCGTGCCCAAGATCCCAAGAGGAGAATGGAGGAGAAGGGATTGAGGCGTGGCCATCCCCCCAGGGGATGATTTCTCGCTTTCTGTCTGTCTGGCTCTCCAGTGAAAGCATGTGTCCGATAGCAAAAATGTCCCTAAGCAAAACAATAGTGGGGCTCATTTCTCTCCATCGTCAGCATTATCACTAACTTTTTGCTATTTTTTAGGTTTTTGCCATGGGGCAGGTGCACTTGCTGAAGACAGAGTTGAGACGGTGAGAGGGAAAGTGAGAAATCACCCCATGCTCCTTTTCCAGTCTGCTCTTGAGATTTTGGGCATACACATACATGTGCCCAGTGTTTTTATTTTTTTAAATTTATTATTATGTTTTATTTTACATTATCACTAACTTTTTGCTATTTTTTAGGTTTTTGCCATGGGGCAGGTGCACTTGCTGAAGACAGAGTTGAGACGGTGAGAGGGAAAGTGAGAAATCACCCCATGCTCCTTTTCCAGTCTGCTCTTGAGATTTTGGGCATACACATACATGTGCCCAGTGTTTTTATTTTTTTAAATTTATTATTATGTTTTATTTTACTTTATTATTATTATTGGAGAGGTTTTTGCTATAGGGCACACGTGCTCACCAGAAAGAGAAAGACAGAAAGCGAGAAATCACCCCCCAGGGGGGATGGTCACGCTGCAATCCCTTCTCCTCCATTCTCCTCTCGGGATCTTGGGCATGCACGCACACGCGAACGATGTGAGTTTAAGCCACCATGTCTGGGACTTGAACCGCAGTCAACTACATGGGAGTCCCGTGACATAGCCATTACACCAACGGCTGGTTCCACTTTTTGATTATTTTATTTAGCTTTATATTTATTTCAGTTTGACCAGAGAGCAACAGAGTGAGAAAAAGTGAGTCACCAGATCTGGGATTCAAACTGTGGTCAGCCACATGGGAGTCCAGCGCCCTTAACTACCATGCCACCTGTGGTCCCTAGCTTTTCTTTTTCTACCATACCCATTTCCCTTGACAAACGTTAACGGTGTGTCTAGATTGTAGAGTCCTGAGGGACAGAACAAGTTCAGTCATCGTCATCTGGAAAGTGACTAATCTTTGGGAACACTTCAGGCCAGCCGCATCCTACGTGGTCTACCTGGTTCTCACGGGCGCCCCCTGTGGTAGGTCTTGTTAGCTGTTAAGCACCAACAAGGAAGGACATAGAGATATGAAGAATTTAAGTGGGGGCCAGTAGCTGGCATGGTGGTTGGGGCACTGGACTCCCACATGGGCAACCTCAGTTCTAGTCCCAGACCTGGCAGTTTGCTGCCCTATAACAAATTTTAAAATAATAACAAATTGAGGGCCGGCAGGTGGCATGGTGGTTGAGGCACTTAATTCCCACATGGCTGACCATGGTTTAGTCCTTGAACCTGGTGGCTTACTTCCTCACTTTCCCTCTCTCTCTCTCTCCCTGTCTCTCTCTGAATCAAATGAAAAAATAACGATGATGATAGTAAGTAAATTTATTCTTAAAAAAAAAAAAAAGCAAACAAATAATACTTGGGATGGTGTAATGGTTACGTAGCTAGACTCCCATGCAGTGATCCTTAGGTTTGAGTCTCAGACCTGGCGACTTAAAACTCACACCAGGCGCATTTGCGTGTGTGCCCAAAATCCTGAGAGGAGAATGTAAGAGAAGGGATTGTGGCATGGTCATCCCCCCCAGCAGGTGATTTCTCACTTTCCGTCTCTCTGGTGAGCGCCAGCACCCTAGTGCAAAAATCTCTCAAAAATAAATAAATAAATAAATAATTTTTAGAAAAAGAAATAAAACTTAGGTCTTTTGTCCCAGGGTCACCCTGATTGAATCTCCACGCCCTGACTTTTGTGGAAGGGACAGGAAGGAAGTATACAGGGGATCAGCACAGTGGCGTGGTGGTTGAGGTGCTGAACTCCCACAAAGTCAACCACGGTTCAAATCCCGGACCTGGTGGCTTGCTTTCTCACTCTCCCTTTCTCTCTGTCTGTCTCTCTCTGGTCAAAAACGGAAGAATAATGATAATAAATAAAAATGAAAAAGAATACATTAAAAAAAGTAGTATACAAGTCAGACAGACAGGAAGGACCAATTTCTGTATTTGATGCCTTCTAATTTTCATCCAGCCGACTGATTTCATGGAGTGGGAAACAGAAGAACCTCCCCATCCTCCCCAGCAATGTGCAGGCTGAGAAGTCTCAGCCGTCAGCAACAAGGCACCACCTTCATGCAGGACCCTTCAGAGTGACATGTGTCAACACTCATGCCACCTGGAGCTTTGTGTCCCTGCCACTGCAAGTGTGGAGACGCGTCCAGAAAGACAAAAGGGAATCGGAGACCGAAAAAAAATGCATACAGAAGTCTTTTATTTAACTTAAACCATGTAGTACTTTAACTACTAGAAAAAAAGCAGAGTAAGAGAAACTAAAGTTGTCTTAGCATCAGCCGTTCAAAATAGACAAAGTTTCTTTTCCCCCCCCCATAATGTAAAGAATCAAGAGTATACTGCAGTAACAGGAATAAATTCTTACAACAGAATATACAAAACCATTTTGAAATTTTTTTTCATCTACTGATTTTTTTTTATATAAACAGGATTTTTTTTTTTTAGGAATAATTTATACACAGAAAGTCATTTTATGTAACAAATTGGCCATGTTATTACCTTTTCTTTTTTTTGACATTTTTTAAGCTTTTTTAAAAAAACTGTTTTAAACAAGAAAACTCAGAAAATGCATTATTTGTGAGGCACCCTTTCCATCGTGCCTTCCAGGTGTTTTTTTTTTTTTTTTTTTTTTTTTTAATTTTTATTCCAGAGGTAGACAGACTCTGGTAAAGCTCTACCTAACCTCACTGGCTTAGAAAGCAGACAGGTGTTTTCACCAGGCATCTATCCACCTGTAGGTGTGTCTGTGTAATGCCAAATATCCCAATGAAAAACTGAAAACAAATAAGCAAAAAAAAACCCCCAAAAAAAACAAAAAAAGAAAAACAAACAAACAAACAAAAAAACCTAACCCAAATCATTTCCGGGCCTTTCTCCTATGTAGTGCAAAAAATTCCCGATGTTGTCAATGAAGGAGGATTTTATGGAGCTGTGTAGACATGGTCCATAATCCCCTGGGCACTGGAGGAAAGAGACATGCTGAAACAAGTTGTGAGTGTGTATGTGCCTTTAATTTTTTTTGGCTATATTTTTCCCATAGGTGTGTGCACTCACCAGAGAGACAGAGAGACAAAAAGTGGAAAAAAATACCTTCCCGGGGTGGTGGCCATGCCACAATCCCTTCTCCTCTATTCCCTTGGGACTTTGGGCATGCACGCACACGTGCCCAGCGTGAATTTCAATCCGCCAGGTCTAAGAGTTAACCGTGGTCGGCCACGTGGGAATCCAGCACCTCAACGATGACGCCACCTGCTGGTCCCTGTGCTGTTGTTTTGATGAAAAAGAACTAGTGCCAGATTGGAAAAACGTTCTCTTCGATGTTCTGCCTTCAATCAAAATAAGTGGGGTCTCTCCCTTGTTATAACAGAACATGAATCGTGGTAAGAAATGTGTGTACGAATGACCTATGAGCCCCTAAATGATCGGTCTTTGTGTGACAAATCTGATTGCTGTGATAACTGAAAACCATTAGCTCTGCAGTACAATCTGGCCCATTTTTATAGCATTGCCTAACCAGGGCAACCACCACTCCAACCAAATGAGTTATTGAATGGTGCCATGCAGTCTTGGGCCAAAACACTTCTGTTTTCATTGCCAATGAGGTTCTTTCATCTGTTAAAATAGCTGCTACACTCCAAAGGGAAATGACCAGAAAAAGAAAAAAAAAAAAAAAATGGTCCCCTTCCCAACCAGAGGGTTGTGCCAAGACCAAGATACCGAAGATACAGAATTGCGTTTTAAATCAACATTCCTTTGTTATAAAATGGGGTACAAAGCATAAGGGGAAAGAACAGAATGGGTCAAGGAAATCTTTTTTTTTTTTTTCCTTTTCTTTCCTTTTTTTTTTTTTTCTTTTTTTTGGCATATTGTAAACCTAGCTAATAAACAGGTGTTCTAAAAAAAAAATGGATCACAAACACACATTTGCACACACAGAGGAAAAAAGTGTCTTTAAATTATTTTCGGCAATTATAAACTACAAACATTTTATAAAATTATTCTATGTTCTTACAAAAATGCAATGAAACATTTAATTAGTTCTTGTAAACCAGATCTTCGTCAACTGACTACCCGTAATCTACTGGACTTAAAAGCCCTATTGAAATCACTAATGAGTAACTAATTAAAACAATGTTTACCAGAAAGATGCGGACTCACAAATGTGGACATACGTATGAATGATCATTATATTCTTGCAAAAAAGAAAAATAAAACCAAAAAAAAAAAAAAAAAAAAACAAAGAAAAACCAAAAAAACCCAAAAACAACAACAAAGAATAAAACAAAACCCTAAAGTCATGCCCCAGAACTGAGTTCAATGTAGTTCACGTTTCCTGAACAATCTTGACTTCGCTTCGCGCTAAGTTTCCAGAGTAGGATGTTAGGATTAGTTATTGAAACCAAATGCCCATGAAAGACTGCTGAGACTCGATGTGGTCTGACACCTTCAGAAACCAAGTTCAAAACACCGCCCACACTTTTTCCAAACCCTGGACCCTTCTGCTCGTGGGTCTTCGGTTCAGGTTATGATTCCTGTTCCAGTAGATTCCCCACTGCCCGATCATTCTACCACCAAGGAGCATTCATTTCTCTAAACGACTGACGATAGTCATTTAGGTTGGAGGCCAAAAATGCAACCACATTCTCTCCTGAAGTTCTCTTTCGTACCACCAACTACTTCAGACCAGAGTTAAGAAAGTTTGACTCTCATCGCTGGTTCTTAAGGAGTGGGTCTGTGGTCCGTGTCTCCAAATGCTGCTCCGCCCAGGAAATGAAAAGACAGCTGACAAACACACAAGTTAACATGAAGGAAAGAACAAACCCCAAACCATTACATGTCATTACTGAGACTGCTGGAATGGGGCCGAGGGCGTTCATGGGAGTGTTACTGTCAACTGGAGGGCGTTGCAGTTTGGAAAGGAGTTGCCTTCAACACTGTCTGGCCAACTTGGGAGGACCTGACAGTGACAGCCAAGGGCCTTGGGCAAGCATCCTAGTCTTTTCACCCAACTGAGCTCAGTGTGATTTAGCCACCCAGCCACCCACAGTGCGTACAGCCCACCTGCCAAGGGGTGGGCCGCTGAGAAAAACAACTTAAGTGGAACCAACTGGCCTAGAATTGGACATCATATTTGGCTCATCCATCTGTTACCCCAACCAGAGCACACCGTTACATGCCAAGCAGTTTGCCGTTTGATAGTCCCACAATAACCATTCTTCTAAGTCACGAAGCCACTTTTCCTACCGTTGAAATGTTTCAAGTCCCAAGAACCAAGCTGCAAGGAGAGGCTGGTGTTGGCCATTAACGCCGTCTTCGATCTTGCAAGGAGGAAGCTCATTGCAACAGTGTGTCCCATGTTTATGACATCCTGTAACAGAGACCTGGCGTAGTGGAGTGTCCTGGGTGTCACACAGCTTCAGTTCCACGACGTCTCCAGAACACACCAGCTGCGGCTGCCTCCGGGGAGGGCTGTGGGTGAGGATGTCTTAATGCCCACATCGACTCGATGTGCCTCAGTGGTTTGCGTTACATCAAACAGTGTGAGCTGCTGTTGAGAGGAGGTTGCATGGAGAATGCCACAACTCAGTTTGATAAGATAATATGGAACATACAAGAGAGAAAAAATCAAGAAGAGGTGGAGAAATCAGTATAAAATTAGGCTAGAACTGTGGATAGACGATGCGTTGGGATGGTCAAGGTGGGTGGGTTGGTCCAGTAAAATGACTGCACCATCACACAAGCAGAATTTTCTTTTTATTGAAGTGTTTCTGAAGCATTTGTTTGGATGGGCACTACACTGTGAGCGTTTCTTTCTACGGAAAAGGAAAACCACCTACATAAAACAAGAACAGAATGAGACCAACAACTCGGACAGTTTAAACGAAAAGCCCTAAAACCAGCTGAATGATCTGTAGAAATCCAGTTGTGGAAAACCGGTAGGGTTTGTGCAAAAGAGAGGAGAGGCCGCTATTCTGAGGGGTCACCTACAGCGTGGAAGGAAACCCTGATCTAACAAAACTTCTCGGTGACCTTGAGATTCCCGGGGCCTTCGGAGGGAAGGGTAGTGTTACTGTAGGAAAGCTTGACTTGCACTTGGGGAAAAACCACCCACCCCGCTTTCCAGCTCGAGTGGTCAGTGTCTGTCAGAGCAGCCGCTGGGAGCGGGGAGCACGCTGGCCACCCCAGGGAGCAGCAGGACGACGGGACAGACAGACACAGCCTGGGTGGGAGGCGCCACCCCATGGGCCGGGTGCCAATCACTGGCCTTCTCAGTCTGAAGGTTTGGCATACCTTTGTTGACCCCTAGGGGAGGACGGGGGTGAGGGTGACCTTGAGGGAACCTCAGGAGAGGGAGAAGGGACTTGGCCCCTGCAGGTGTTCTACGGGATCGGTGGTTGTGTCAGGAACGTTCTGGATCAGATGGCTGAGCGGGCCACAGGGCTGCACCTCTGACAAGAACAAGCAGCAGCTATGGTGGCGGTGGGGGCCCGCCCCTGTCTTGGTACGGGTGGCGGGTTGCTGGGAAGCAGGCCCGATGCACCACATGGTTCACAGGTGGGGTTCTCGAGAGAGCCCCTGTGCCCTCCCGACGCCGGCCTGACCTCATTGAGATTTACTGCTCATCCCATCTGATAAAAGTTGCGTCTTTCCTAGACAGCCAGGGGGTTCTAGAGCCAGGGCCCCCTTGGGATTTCTGGGATGGGGAGAAAGAACACCCTAATACCTCACTACCTCAGAGAAAACCAAGTTAGGGGGAAAAAAAAAAAAAGCAACATGAATCAAGACCTCTCCAAAACAGGCAAGCTGTTGGAAATAAGAGAGCTTTGCGTTGCTGTGACCCCAGAAACTGGCTTGGCCTCCCCTGCATCACCTGGGTGTGTGTGTATGTGTGTGTGTGTATCCTGGGTGTGAGTGAGGTTACCAGTATCAACGGCCTATTGTCAGGTGCTAAGAAAGGTGAGATGTTTTTTTTTTTTTTTTTCTATATACACATATAAAAAAATAAGAGTGAGGTAGATAAATGTTTGGGAGAGGAAAAAATAAGAAGAAAAAAAAAAAACGCCCCCCCAAAAACAGGAAACCAAACACTGTCCCGTCTTCTTACACACACACACACACCCACGCAGACCCTTTCCTCGGTCCTTATCCATCTCAACAGTGATTGGAAATGGTGTCCCAAAATAAATGAAAAGGAAACTCCTACACAGAATACCTTCTTCAGTCACTTTTTCCCTTTTCCTCTTTTTTTCCTTTTTCTTCTCTTTTTTCTTTTTGAAAGGGAAACCACTAGAGGACAGAGGCTAGAGAAAGAGAGATTGAAACTAATGATAGTAAAAAAAAAAAACACTACACGCTTGCGTTTCTGTTTAATCTGCAGTCACCGCTAGCTGCGTGGGGCGTGTCGCTTGGTTCTTACTCATCGATTCCACGTTTTTCATCCCAGAAGTGCTATCGTCATTTTGGTGAGAAGTGCTCAAAGCGAAACAAAACAAGACCCCCCCTACCCCCCACCCAGGTCCTGAAGACCTGGTTTCCTGGCAGAGGAAGAGCCATCCATGCCAGGGCTCTGGTCCCCTGGGAGCAGACACAGGGTTCTCAAGCCACCATGGCGACTACACCACCCTGACCTGACAAGAGGGTTGCCGAGTTCCCTTTGGGACAGCTGCCCAGGGACAGCTGCCCAGGGCCGGCTGGGATCCGAGCCCCTCTCCCTGCCAGGTACACAGCTCTCTCGGGCAGTTCTGGGTCTCACAACAGGTAGGCCAATCTGATGGTGGTGGGCGAGGAGGCCACAGAGGGGGCCCCGCCAGACCATGCTCCATGGCACCCTTGGACTCAGCAGCTGTTTCTCGTGGGATGGAAGGATTCAATACCCATTAAAAAAAAAAAAAGAAAGAAATCCAGATGTTAGTGTCTGGAGTGGAAACTGCTGTTATACCCAAGAATTAAAAATATAGAGAGATGTGTGTCACTATGGAAACGAAGACAAGGGAGAAGGGGAGGGGGGGCGACTCTTGACAGCAGGGAATCCACACACTGAATGGGTCTGTGCGCAACATTTAGTCTTTTGGTTTTGACCTGAGTTTGGGGAGCGATCTTGCACTGTGAGAGACTCCAGCGCCAGGTGAGGGCCGGCCAGGTACGGGAGAAGGGGTAGTCGGCCATGCCCATGGCCCTCAAACCCTCTTCCCACTATTCCCTCACCAGCCTCGTGCCCACAGAACCTACAGGTTAGAAAACAACGAACGGGGTGGGTGGAATCGGAGTCGTGATGGTGGTGGTGGTGGTGGTGGGGGGCTGTTTATAAAAAAGGCATCAAACAGTTTATGACAATTAATGTTATCTAAGTATCCATGGCGGGGTGGGGTGGGGGGAGAAGGGAGAGGCCGAAGAAAAGTCAACACAGTCTAGTCCAAAGCAGAAGAAGTTTCTTGGAGTGAGCCGAAAGGAGGAAGGGATAGACCTGAAGGTTTTCATAGATTAAATCCACAAAGATAGAGAACAAAAAAAAATAGCAGCTTTTTTTTTTTCCTTTTTTTTTTTTCCTGTACAGACGTATAGATGAATATCTGAACCGTAAAAAAGTTATAAAAGTGACATTAAAGGACGATGTGTATGTAAATGTTTCATGGTCCAACATAGAACTGTAAGACCCATGAAGTCCTAGTAACAGAGAAAATGTCAGCGAAGCTTAAGAATGCTTACGTCCACACCTGCTTGTCTTCTGACTGTGGTGGTTGGTGGTGTCTGAGTTGCTGTCCTTGCAAACCTGTGTGAACGGGTGGGCTGAGTCCCTGGAAACCACTCCCCCCTGCCCGTCTGTGTCCTTGGGGATCATCGAGCGGGAGAGCTGGGGCTGGAGGGTGTGGGGACAGCCCAGCCTACGGCCCACCTGGACTTGAAGCCTGAGTCCTCCACAATTCTTGGGAGCTAGAGGATGGGATAGCGCAGAAGCATGGGGAAACCGGGGCCGTTTCTCCCGGTCTTTACTGAAAGTCCCATTTTTGTCCATTTCCCCCCCAAAACTAACCTAGTCGAAAGCAATCAGACCTGCGTGAGTGTGGACTCGGCAGGACCCCAGGAGGCAACCGGATGGGCTGGGCCACCACCGTGCCTACGAATGGAGTCCCTCCATCCCAGCTGACCCCAGGCCTCTGGATATAACGTGACAATCAGCGCAGGGATCGGGAAGGAGAAAGTTGAGGATTTTGGCAAAATTTGGCAGCATCGAAATGGTTAACCACCATGGATGAACAATGGCCTTTTTAAAAAAATGTTGTACATCCCTAAAAAAAGGTGAAAGGCCCAATTAGGACATTCTGTCTCCAGGGTATTTTTTGTTTGTTTGTTTGTTTTTGTTTTTAGAAAGGGCTATGAGGTGTACAGGGGTGACATGGGGCCACAGGGATGACCGTTTTCCAAGACGCAGGGCTTCCCAGCTGGGCTGGCGGCCACTGGTTTTCCATGATGAAGCAGAGAGAGAGAGAGAGAGAGAGAGAGAGAGAGAGAATAGGATGTATGTGCTCACTGGAGAAGGAGAGAGAGAGAGAGAGAGAGAGGCGGGGAGGGAAAAGGGGGCAGAGAGACAGGGAGAGAGAGGGAGGAGACCCGATGCTCAACTGTCCTGTTGCTATAAAGTGTTGTCATTTAAGTTCTTAAAGGGCCCGTGTCAGTTAAGGGTTCGGGTCCCGGGAAATAAAAAGCTGCTTTTTGCATATTGAAAAAAGGAACATCCCGAATGTGTTTTACTGCGGAGAAGCCACTCCCGTGGGCAGCCGTGGCAGCTCTGAAGATCCACTGAGGTACAGGAGGCTGGGGGAATCGATGGGGTCAAACGCTCTCCCCCCCACCCGGCGCCGAAGCGTTGCGCGCACGTTACTGTTTGCACCGGCTCCGGCTCCGAGGATCAGCAGGTCGAAGACTGGGGCAGCGGCAGGGCGCGCTCGTTCTTGCGTCCCCCGTTCATGTGCGCGTAAGGCTGTCTCTCGTCGAAGCTGGCTCGGAGGACCAGCACCCCAGGGCCCGGGCCGTTCTCGGCTTTGTGTCCTGAGTGTCTGTCGGGCAGAGGCAGGGAGGCCGAGGAGGCTGAGGGGTCCAGGGGGACGCTCTCCATGTTCTCGGGCTCCAGGTCCAGCTCCTCGGGCTCGGGGGGCTTGTTCTCTTCGCTGTAGTAGAAGGAGACCTCCCGGAAGCCGGGCTCCATCTCGTCTTTGATGCTGCCGATGATCTCCAGGAAGGATGGCCGCATCTTGGGGTTGTATTGCCAGCACATGCGCATCAGCTCGAACCTGCGGGGAGACCAGGGAGGTGGGCCGCGCGCCCGGACCTGGGTGCAAGCCGCCCTGCCACCACTCAGAATGCTCCCGGAGGCCTGTAATGCCCGCGTCTTACACCCCGACACACACCCCTCCACTGGCTTCACCCAGAACCCTGGGCCTGCCTGGGACAGACCTGAAGTCACCCGGGAGAAACACAAATCCAGACTGGTGCAGAGTCGTCACCACCCATGTGGCGGTAGACTGCGGTGTTCCAGACCTGGACCCAGTGGCTTGAAAAACACCTGGGCGCACATGCGCCAGGTGTTGAGTTTTATTTTTTTTTGTTTTAAAGCAAGGGTCTGGGACTGAAACCGCAGTCGACTATGTGGGAGTCTAGTGACGTAACCATGACGTAATCTGCTGGTCCCCCATTATTATTATTATTATTTGAGAGGTTTTTGCCTTATAGCCAGATAGAAAGTGACGGAAGGAAAGTAAGAAATCACCCCCCGCCCCCAGGAGGATGGCCACGGCAATCCCTTCTCCATCCTCCCCTTGGGATTTTGGGTGTACACACACACACGCACCTGGCATTAGTTTCAAGCCACCAGGTCGAGAACTCAAACCACAGTCGGCCATGTGGGAGTCCAGTGACTTTATCACTATGCCATTTGCTGGTCCCCATTATTATTATTATTATTAAATTTGCTATAGCCACCAGAGAGAAAGGGAAAGTGAAAAAGCAAGGCACCAAGTCTGGGACTTGAACCCTGACTGGGCATGTGGGAGTGTGGACACTTAACCAACATGCCACCAGCTGGCCCTAGCTGCTCTGTTTCAAGAAGGCCTAGGAAGGGGATTCTTTTTTTTTTTTTTCTTTTTTCGGAGAGGTTTTTGCTATAGGGCCCGTGCGCTTGCCAGACAGACAGAAAGAGACAGAGAGACAGAAAGCAGGAAATCACCCCACAGGGGGGATGGCCACGCCGCAATCCCTTCTCCTCCATTCTCCTCTCGGGATCTTGGGCACGCACGCACACGCGCCCGGCGTGAGTTTAAGCCACCAGGTCCGGGACTCGAACCACGGTCGACTACGTGGGAGTCCAGCCACTTAGCCATTACACTGACTGCTGGTCTCAGGAAGGGGATTCTGAGCAGCCTCGGCCTTCAAGAGCTGAAAGCAGCGCCAACAGACAGGTGACAAGGGACCTCAATCCTACAGCTGCAAGGGGCTCGATCGGGCCAGCAACCTAAGGAGTCTGGAAGAGGACCCTGAGCCTCAGGTGAGACCACAAGTCCGGCTGACTGGACTCCATCACGTACGTGTCAATCACCTGACACTTCAGGGTCCAGCCCTCGTCAGTGGGCGGGCAGATAGACCTGGGTATTTTTTATGCAGATATAAACCATTTCTCTGGGTCCTTCCCGAAGTGAAGTCAAGCTTATCCTGAAAAGCATTTCTGGAAAACTGAATTGGCCTTGAGGTACGAGTAGATACCTACCTTCATGTTTACCTGTTGGAATCCAGAAGCTCTGAACCCTGCCTTAATGCATGTGTCAAAAACAACGGGACCAGCAGTTGGCATAATGGCTATGTCACTGGACTCCCATGTAGTCAACTGCGGTTCGAGTCCCGGACCCGGTAGATTAAACGCACACTGGGTGTGTGTGCGTGTGTGCCCAAGATCCCCAGATGAGAATGGTGGAAAAGGGATTGCGGCATGGCCATTCCCCCTGGGGAGTGATTTCTTGCTTTCTGTCTCTCTGTCTCTCTCTTTCTGGCAAGCGCAGGCACCCTATAGCAAAAACCTCTCCGATAAAAAAGAAAAAACAAAGTCCCAGGGGCAGCAGATGACATAGCAGTTACATGGCTGGTCCCACATGGCCGACTGTGGTTCGAGTCCTGAAGCTGTTGGCTTGAAACTCACACTGAGTGTGTGTGCGTGTGTACCTAAAATCCTGGGAGGAGAATGGATTGTGGTGTGGCCATCCCCCCTGGGGGGTGATTTCTCACTTTCCCTCTCACTGTCTCTCTCTCTCCAGGTGAGTGCATACGCCCTAGGCCAAAATCTCTGAAAAACCGACCAAAAACCATGCACTGGGAGAGGATGAGTAAGGATCGTCTTGGTGAAATATGTCACAGAGGTCTTTGGCCTGGCAAACCACAGTATAAGAACAAATCCGCTGGCATGAAGGCATCTAGACTAAGTACTGGTTCTACCAGACTGGCTCCTTCGGTGAGAATAAGCTCTCTTAATTTTTCCCCTTTAATTAATTAATTTATTCTAGAGAGAGAATTTTGCTGTAGGGCACATGTGCTCACCAGAGAGACAGAGAGAGACAGAAAGTGAGAAATCACCCCCCAGGGGGGATGGCCACACCACAATCTCTTCTCCTTCATTCTCCCATTCTCCTCTCAGGATTTTGGGCATTCATGCACACGAGCTCGGGGTACGTTTCAAGCCGCCAGGTCCAGGTCTCGAACTACAGTCGGCCATGCGGGCTTCCAGTGACATAACCATTCCACCATCTGCTGGTCCCAATTTGGAATTGTTTTAAGTTTGCCATAAGGCCTGTGAGCTCGCTGCAGAGAAAGAGAGGGAGAGAGCACCCCCCTCTCCAGGGGGCAGGGGTGTTCATGCCCCCGTCTCTTCCATTCTCCTCTTGGGATTTTGGGCACGCATGGACAATCCCCCCTGGGGGGTGATTTCTCACTTTCCCTCTCACTGTCTCTCTCTCTCCAGGTGAGTGCATACGCCCTAGGCCAAAATCTCTGAAAAACCGACCAAAAACCATGCACTGGGAGAGGATGAGTAAGGATCGTCTTGGTGAAATATGTCACAGAGGTCTTTGGCCTGGCAAACCACAGTATAAGAACAAATCCGCTGGCATGAAGGCATCTAGACTAAGTACTGGTTCTACCAGACTGGCTCCTTCGGTGAGAATAAGCTCTCTTAATTTTTCCCCTTTAATTAATTAATTTATTCTAGAGAGAGATTTTTGTTATAGGGCACGTGCACTCGCCAGAGAGAGAGAGAGAGAGGAGAAATCAACCCCCAGGGGGATGGCCACACCACAATCTCTTCTCCTTCATTCTCCCATTCTCCTCTCAGGATTTTGGGCATTCATGCACACGAGCTCGGGGTACGTTTCAAGCCGCCAGGTCCAGGTCTCGAACTACAGTCGGCCATGCGGGCTTCCAGTGACATAACCATTCCACCATCTGCTGGTCCCAATTTGGAATTGTTTTAAGTTTGCCATAAGGCCTGTGAGCTCGCTGCAGAGAAAGAGAGGGAGAGAGCACCCCCCTCTCCAGGGGGCAGGGGTGTTCATGCCCCCGTCTCTTCCATTCTCCTCTTGGGATTTTGGGCACGCATGGACACATGCCTGGTGTGTTTTTTAAGCCACCGGGTTTGGAACTAGAATCACAAAGTTGGCCGTATGGGATCCAGCCGCCTTGAGCACCTGCGCCCCCTGCTGGCCCAAGAATAAACCCTCTTCTGACCGTCTCCTGACCAACACCCTACCCTCAGGGCCAGAGTGGACTCCCAGAATTACTCATGCCACGTGACCCCATCTGGAGGGGCTGCGGGGCCCAGGAAGTACGTACAGCATGTCGGGGCAGTTGTCCGGCTTGTCCAGAAGGCCACCCTCCATGACGAAGCGGAGGACCTGCTCGTTGGACAGGCCCTGGTACGGCTGCTCGGCCAGCGTGGCGATTTCCCAGAGGACGACCCCGAAGGACCTGCAGAGAGAAGAGATTATAAGGAGCCTGGCCAGCGTCGGGCAGGACCACACCACCCCGTCTTCTCTGAGAGTTTTTTTTTTCCCTTTACTTCTTCTTTTATTTTCTTTTAGAGTCTAGTTCTTTTTTTTTCTTTTAAAATTTTGTTTATTATTATTATTTTTATTATTAATTTTGGCCAGGGAGAGGGAGAGAGAGAGAGAGAGAGAAAGAGGAAGACAGGGAGAGGAAGAAAGCAAGCCGCCAGGTGCAGGACTTGAACCACCATCAACCACATGGGAGTCCAGCACCAGAATCACCACGCCACCTGCTAGCCCCGATATTTCTTTAACCTCGGGCACTGAAGGTGCATCATTTTTTTTTTTTTTTGGAAGGCGCATCTTCACAGTGATGACTGGGCACATGTGTGTGCATGCCCTAAATCTGAAGAGGAGAATGGAGAAGAAGGGAGTGCGGCATGGCCATCGCCCCTGGAGGTGATTTCTCACTTTCTGTCTCTGTCTTTCTGGTGAGCACATGCACCTCATAGCAAAAACCTTTCCAAAAAAAGTAGTCTTGGAGCCAGCAGATGGTGTAGCGGTTTAGGTCACTGGACTCCCACATGGCTGACTACGGTTCGAGTCCTGGACCCGGTGGCTTGAAACTCACACCAGGCATCAATGTATGTGTGTGCCTAAGAACCCAGGAGGAGAATGGAGGAGAAGAGATTGTGGTGTGGCCATCCCCCCTGGAGGGTGATTTCCATGTTTCCTCTCACTGTCTCTGTCTCTCTCTGGTGAGTGTATGTGCTCTAAAGCAAAAGCTCTCTAAGTAAAAAAGGGAGTCTTCTGTTACATAAGAGACTCAGAAACCAAGACCTGGCTTCGGCAGGTCGCATGATGGTTAAGGTCCTGGACTACCACACGGCCAACCGCAATTCAAGTTCTGGACCTGGCAGCTTGAAATTCATGCTGGGCACATGTGTGTGCATGCCCACAATTTCAGGAGGAGAAGGGATTACAGCATGGCCATCCCCTCTGAGGGGTGATGTCTCTGAGAAAGTGAGACATCACTTTCCCTCTCAGTGTCTCTCAGTCTCTCTTTTTGCCCCATAGCAAAAACCTTAGCAAAAGAAAGAAATGGAACCAGCAGATGGCATAATGGTAATGTCGCTGGACTCCCATGTAGTTGACCACAGTTCAAGTCCCGGACCCGATGGCTTAAACTCACGCCAGGCGCATGTGTGTGTGTGCCCAAGATCCCGAGAGGAGAATGGAGGAGAAGGGATTGCGGTGTGGCCATCCCCCCTGGGGAGTGATTTCTCGCTTTCTGTCTCTCTGTCTCTCTCTGTCTCGAGTGAGCACACACTCCCTACAGCAAAAATCTCTCTCAAAAAAAAAAAACCCAAAAACTGGAGAGAGAGAAAGAAAGCAAGCTAAGACCGAGAGGCCCTGGCCTAGGAAGCGGGGTTCGCCGTCAGCTGCAGTCGCTGGCCTCTGTCTCCCATAGTTTGCCCAGGCACACCGTGGCATGCCTTCAGGGCCACAGAGCTGATGGTCACATTTGAAACGTGGTCCAGTACGAGAAGCGAACAGCGAAGCATTCTGCTGACGGCAAGCTGGTCTGAGAAATGCCCCGAGGACACAGCTCCCTACCCGGCCTGCTGCTCCTCTGTCCTGACAGCATCTCCTGCCCGTGTTCAGCTTCCAGACAGCCCACCCTTGCTGCTTCACCTGTTCTTATTCCATCCTCTCTGTAGACAGTGCCCCTTCCACCAGGCAGTCCACTGCGGTTACCCTCCCCTGCATCCTCACCCTCGATCTCCTCGGGATCCCATCATGACTCGCCCATTCCGGCTTGGCTGTATCCAGAGGTCTTGTCCCCTCGTGGTACCCCTCCACCACCTCTGTAGTGAGTGTGGCCCTCCTTGCCTGGCCTCCCATCACCTGCTCTCCCAACACTGCCCCATTTTTGACTCCAGCATCTTTTTTCTTTTTCTTTTGGAGAGGTTTTTTGGGGGATGGTCACGCCGCAATCCCTTCTCCTCCATTCTCCTCTCGGGATCTTGAGCACGCATGCACACGTGCCCGGCGTGAGTTTAAGCCACCGGGTCCGGGATGCGAACCGCAGTCAACTACGTGGGAGTCCAGCGACATAGCCATTACGCCAACTGCCGGTCCCATCCTACCTGGGAGATTTTAACAGCTCTAGCTTCATCTTCCTCTGGCCCTCATAGTTTTCAACTTTATGATGCCTCCAGGTCTTTGGAGGCACAAAGCCGAGAATAGCCAGAGGCCTGCACATAACAGCCAGGCCTGTCCTCTCTCGCCGCCACCTCAACCTCTAAAAAGGGTGCAAAGTGCTTGGATGGGCCAGTGACGAGATAACCATCTTGGACAAGCTGACTGCAAAACACATCCCCCCTCTTTGAGCTCTAGAAGCAAGTGCACTTTGCCGGGTCATATGCAGATGCTATTTCCAATTTGCACCTGTCTTCCAAATCAGAACCGAGGCCCTCGAGCTGTGAAAGGTTCACGAGGTTAAAAAAGAAAAGATGTCGGTCACTCCTGAAATAGTTTCTCTCTGCGTGCATCCAGACAGCTGGAGTCAACGGCTACCATCTCTGTGACATTACAGAAACGGGGTGTCCCGGGAGGAAAGCTGAGCCCTGGCTGATATTCTAGACGGTGAATGTGCACGGCCTTCGTCTGCCAAAGCCCTCGGTTGTGTTTCAGAACCTGACTCTGTCCACGGTGTTGCCAAGGAATCACAATAAACAATATTACCCAGAAGCCTCTGCACCCCTCAGCCGGCGAGCTTCCACCAGAAGATGTATAATTGTTATTACTATCACTCTTTTCTAGAGAGACTTTTGCTATAGGGTATGTGCGCTCGCCAGAGAGACAGAGAGAGGCAGAGAGACAGAAAGTGAGAAATCACCCCCTAGGGAGGATGGCCACACCGCAATCCCTTCTCCTCCATTCTCCTCTCGGGATCTTGGGCACGCACGCACAGGCGGCCGACGAGTTTAAGCCACTGGGTCTGGGACTCGAACCATGGTCGACTACATCGGAGGTCCAGCAATGTACCCATTACTCCATCTGCTGGCCCCTATTATTATTTTCAAGAGAAAAAGACAAGTTCATTGAGAGAAAGAGCACCTGGGGGTCTGAAGTGGAGGTGCTTCAGCCCCCTGCTGAGGAGACATGATGTCATTTATACGAGAGGGGTGGAGGGGCAGGGTCACAAGAACGGCGGGTACTTTGATTAGCTTACTTGTCATTGTGACGTTATCAGCCCATCTGTGGGCTGCCATTATTATTATTATTATTATTATCATGATGATGATGATGATGTTTTTCCTATAGGACATCTGTGGCTGCCAGAAATAGAGAGACAGAGAGAAAGAGGGAAAGACAGAGATTACCCCCCCAGGGGAATGGCCGTGCCACAGTCCCTTCTTCATTCTGTTCTCAGGATCCTGGGCAAGCACACACGTAATCGGCGTTTTCAAGCTGCCGGGTCCAGGACTTGAACAGCAAAGTCGGCCATGTGGGAACCAGTCGTTGTAACCTCCACGCCACCTGCTGGCCTGACACTTGTACTGCCAAGGGAGATAGCTGGCTTTCCATCACCGTCTCTGGGTCCCATGGGGTTGACGGGAGGGCCTAATCAGACTCAGATGCTCTGGGTCTAAATACAGCACGGCCTGCAATCTGCAGGTCCCTTTAAGCGAGAGGCAGACACACGATTGTACACACGCATGCACACACGCATGCACGCTCACTCCATCAAGAAAGAGGAGATGCGAGAGAAGGCAGGAGGAGGCACAGAGAGAGGAAAAGGTTCTTAGCATGACCCAGCTCCTAGGAGCAGAGCCAATGCATGTTCAAGATGGAAAGAAATGTGAGTCCTTGGGGCCAGCAGGTGGCATGGTGGTTAAGGTGCTGGACACTCCCACATGGTCAACCACAGTTCGAGTCCCAGATCTGGTGGCTTATTTTCTCACTTTCCCTCTCTCTGGTCAAATTAAAATAAATGAATGAATAAATAAAGTGAATAAATAACTCTCTGAAAAAAAAAAAGTGAGTCCTGAGGCCGGCAAGGGACATGGTGGTTAAAGCACTAGACTCCCACATGGCTGACTACGGTTTGAATCCTGGACCTGACAGCTTGCTTTCTCGCTTTCTCTTTCCTTTCTCTCTGGTCACATTAAAATATAATAATAACACAAACAATTCATTTTTATAAAATGGAATGAAATAAAGAAATAATTCTTGGGACCAGCAGTTAGCGTAATGGCTATGTCGCTGGACTCCCATGTAGTCAACTGCGGTTCAAGTCCCAGACCTGGTGGCTTAAACTCACGCTGGGCATGTGTGCGTGCGTGCCCAAGATCCCGAGAGGAGAATGGAGGAGAAGGGATTGCGGCGTGGCCATCCCCCCTTGGGGCTGATTTCTCGCTTTCTGTCTCTCTGTCTCTGTCTTTCTGGCACACACATGCGCCCTATAGCAAAAACCTTTCAAAAAAAAAAAAAGAATTCTTAAAAAAGAAAAGGAAATGTGAGTCCCATAAAGTTATTGTTGTTTTGTTTTGTTTTGTTTTTCCTAGAGAGTGCATGCGCTTGCCAGAGAGAGAGGGAGCAGAGAAAATGACCCCCATGGGAAAGGGTCATGCCGCAAACCGTTCTGCTCCATCTCTGTCCCCTTCCAGGATCTTAGGCACACCGCACACGCGTCTGGCCTGTCAGGGACAGGACTCAAACCATCTGGGATCCAGCCACTCTGACTGAGAGGTCACGGAGCTGGCCACGGTCCTGCAAATTCTCTACAGTCCAGCCATGTCCTCCTGTCCTCAGCTAGCCCACTGACGAGAGCGACACCTCACGGGGGACGAGTGTGACACGTGACACGGTGCTGAAGCTGGAGATGGGAATGATGAGCAGAGGACAGGAGGACGGTCTGGGGCCCGAGCTGGGGGACGCCCCGAGGGGAGAGGCTTTCATACCAGACGTCGGAATGGGTGGTGAAGACGCCATCCTTGAGGGACTCGGGTGACATCCAGCGCACGGGCAGCAGCCCCTTCCCGCCCTTCCGGTAGTAGTCGGTCTCGTAGATGTCTCGCGTCATCCCGAAGTCTGTGAGGGGGAGAAGGCACAGGGTTACACGGTTAGGGCAGCCCCCAGGGTAGAAGCAAGCCTCTGTGGCCGCCACAGCAGAGGGTACTCCACCCCTGCGGGTTCAAGGCGCGACCCAGACAGGCTGCAGTCCAAGGAATGAGTACTATTAGGGTTTCCATCAGGCGGAAGTGGTAAGGGGGGACTCATCGAAGGGCAAACAAATGCCAGGAACTCTCTGCCTTTAAAACACGTATCTCTGGGACCAGCAGTTGGGGTAATGACTACGTCGCTGGACTTCCATGTAGTTGACCAAGGTTCGAATCCTGGACCCAGCAGCTTAAACTCACACCAGACATGTGTGCATGTGTGCGTGCTTAAGATCCCGAGAGGAGAATGGAAGAGAAGGGATTGCGGCGTGGCCATCCCCCTGGGGGATGATTTCTCACTTTCTGTCTCTGTCTCTCTCTGCCTTTCTGGCGAGCACACGTGCTCTATAGCAAAAACCTCTCCAAAAACAAAAAATAATAATAATAGTAAGTCTTATCTCTGAATTCATCTGGTGGTACGGAAATGAGAGAGTTCACCTTGACTTGCACAGAATGGAAAAGAAAAATCTCAGAAAACCATGCCAACGATCTCCTCCGAAACACAAAAGAAAAAAGTGGAAATTCTAGAAAGAAAAACTGCCACGGAAAAGAAAACACTGCTATAAATACGCTACATACACAGCATAGGCAATCCTTGCTGATGTGGACCGAGATCGAACACAGAACCTGTCTCTCCTGCTGAGCGCAAAATAGGAAGAAAGGAGCCTTCACGGAGTGCAGGACGCAGGTGGGAAGGTGGACGCTGATGAGGACAGGGAGGAACAGCTCCTGGGCCCCTACCACAGCCCAGCCTCATGGACCCCCAATGGAGGGAGAGGGCCCCTTGTAAGCTGGGAAAACCAGAAGGGAGACTGGTTTGGGGGTGACTTCTATTCCTCAAGCATGAGGCTGTTGTCTTATTTCTGGAACCCAATACTGAGATGTACCTTACCAAGAAATGTCTCAAAGGTTAGAAGAGGCCACTCGAGGGACCATGGCCTCTACCTGGAGCACAGTGCCCATGGTGAGAGCCACCCAGCTGGGTCTGTGGCCAACTGTCCACTGAAGGCAATCGCACAGTTCCCAAGGGCAACCCTGACGACACAGAACGTGGTGGAAGGCCCGTCTAAGGCAGCTCATGCAACGAGGTCTTGGAACTCACGCGAGCTTAGTTATCACTCAGGCCTGGGACGCTAAGGACACACCTCCGATTTTGACGGTGAAATCCTCAGCCACCATGCAGTTCCGAGCTGCCAGGTCTCTGTGGACGAACTTGTTGGCGTTGAGATACGCCATGCCGTCGGCAATCTCGCCAGCCATCTGGATCATCTTGCTGAGGCTTGGAGGTGCGAGGACTGGGTTATTCTGTTGGAGATTTCAAGAAGAAAAAAAAAAAAATTACATGAGAATTTACAGTTGTTTTACCACCCAAGTTCTTCCACGGATTGCAAATCCACCTTTTTTTTTTGGAGAGGTTTTTGCTATAGGGCGCATGCGCTCTCCAGACAGACAGAGAGAGACAGAGAGCCAGAAAGCGAGAAATCAGTCCCCAGGGGGTACGGCTATGCCACAATCCCTTCTCCTCCATTCTCCTCTCAAAATCTTGGGCACGCATGCACATGCGCCCGGCGTGAGTTTAATCCACCGGGTCCAAGACTCTAACAGCGATTGAGTACATGGGAGTCCAGTGACATGGCCATTACACCATCTGCTGGTTCTAGTGGTGGTATTATTTCTGAGTGTTCATCTACCAGTATATGCTTAGAATCCATTACTTATAAGTTCAAAGTTGGCTTGAGGGTTCCAATTATAGGAGAAATGTGTGTCCCATGGCAACTAAGGAGAAACTACCAGGAACTTTAGCAGGTTTAGAATTTTTTTTTTTTTTTGGAGAGGTTTTTGCTATAGGGAGCGTGCGCTCACCAGACAGAGAGAGACAGAGA
>NW_006198386.1:500217-505337 GCF_000334495.1 Tupaia belangeri chinensis | reverse complement strand
AGCGTCGGCGGGCCCTGGGACACCACACCCAACAAACGCACCTGGAAGAAATCAAAGAGAAGGACTCAGAAGATGAGGGTGGTCCCTGCTGCTGCCCACGCTGCCTGGGGCTGTCTGGGTGGTGTGGGAGACTGGAGGCCCAGGGACTACACCTCCTCCAGAACAGTCATGCACATGAGGGGGGTGGGTGATGGGAACCAAGAGGCAGAAGGTAAAGTGGGACCGTGGACACGTGGGGTCTCTGGGGACACTCTGTGTCAGAGTTTGCACTTTTAGCGACTTCCTCTTACCACGTGGTGACAGTTGAACTCCTTCATCACGGACGCCTCGTTGAGAAACTCAATCCTCTCACGCATGCTCGCGGCCTCGTTCACAGTCTTGATGGCCACCCTGGTTTCAGGTTCGTCCTTAACCACGCCCTTGGCGACACCCTCATAGACCATCCCGAAGGACCCCTGTCCGAGCTCTCGGCTCATGGTGATCTTCTCCCGGGCTACTTCCCATTCATCGGGAACGTACACTAGGGAAGAGAAGGCCGGAATTGAAAGAGCTCTGGGAACAACGCACAGAAAGTGCTTTGGAGAAAACACTTTAAAGATACCAGTTCCTTTTTTATTTTGAGAGGATTTGCTATAGGACGCATGGGCTCACCAGACAGACAGAGAGAGAGAGACAGAGAGACAGAAAGCGAGAAATCACCCCCCAGGGGGGATGGCCACACCGCAATCCCTTCTCTTCCATTCTCCTCTCGGGATCTTGGGCACGCACGCACACGCGCCCAGCGTGAGTTTAAGCCACCAGGTCTGGGACTCAAACTGCGGTCAATTACATGGGAGTCTGGCGATGTAGCTATTACACCATCCGCTGGTCCCTAAAGATGCCACTTCCTAAAACCCACAGAAGAAAACACCAGGAGAGTGACACGGCTTCCTGTGAAACGCCACAGATTTAAGGAAGATCTTTGTACGGTACAATTGTAGACAATTGCAGACAATTGCTCGGCATTACACATTTTGAGGATTTCATGAGAATTCTCAGATACAAATAGCATAAAAGAGCCAGAAAGGGGAGTCAGCTGGTCAGCATGCTGGCTAAGGTGCTGGATTCCCACATGGCTGACTGTGGTTCGAGTCCTGGACCTTGTTGGTGGCTTAAAAATAATACTGGGTGCATGTGCATGCATGTCCAAAATCCTAGCAGGAGAATGGAGGGACTGTGGCGTGGCTATGCTGCTTTGGAGATGACCTCTCTCTCTCTCTCTCTCTGTCTCTCTCCAGCGAGCATACACGCCCTGTGGGAAAAACCTTAAGAAAAAAAAAAAAAAAAGAACCAGAAGGGAGAGGTTGGAGGAAGGAACTCAGGAAAGAAATATTTAATAGACAAAAAAATTTGAGGAATCAGCAGCTGGTGTAATGGCTATGTCACTGGACTCCCACGTACTCAACCATGGTTCGAGTCCTGGACCCAGTGGCTTAAACTCACGCCGGACGCGTGGGTGTGCATGCCCAAGATCCTGAAAGGACAATGGAGAAGGGATTGTGGCGTGGCCATCCCCCAGGGGGAGAGTTCTCTCTTTTTCTGTCTCTCTAGAAAGTGCATGCACCCTATAGCAAAACTCTCTCTCTAAAATAAGGAAAAGAAAGACAAAAGTTTCCCATCCATATGGCTCAGACGGTTTGTATCCCTAAGGACGAGGCTGATGCTTGCTTAGGAGAGAAAATACACAAGGCAGCCCAGTAGGCAAGACTTTTCAGCATACCCTCACAAAGCATAAAGATTTGCTGTCTCTACCCATTTATCACTAAGGATCCAGGCTTGCTTTTAATCAGAATTAACTATGTAACAGGCTACAAAACACGAAGTTAAAACCAATCACATTCATTCCTGAAGTCAATACCCTCAAATCCGCTTCTCTACATTCAACCCAACAGCTCTGACGTTATGAAGCAGGCCTAAACGCCAGCAGCCTGGAGAGGTTTCTATTCACAATGCTATCAGCTCTTTCCTGGAGGGGATTTTCAATGTACTCCGGAGGACGGTGACATGCAGATTAGCTTTGGAAGAAAGAAGTTTTGCAAGCACTTTGAACTGCGATGTCACTTTGCCAGCCCCTTGAGAAAACTGAGGATCTGGTGCTTCTCAAGTCGGGATAAATGAAGTTCAACCAAGGTGACAGGGTTCCTACCTGTTGGCCTGGGTGGCAGTAAGTTTTGTTTTTGTTGTTTCAAAGAGCCAAGATGTTTGTTTTTATTTTACTTTGTTTTATGGTATCGTATTGTATTTTATCTATCTATCTATCTACCTACCTACCTACCTACCTACCTACCTAATTTTGGAGAGAGTTTCTCTATAGGGCATGTGCGCTCACCAGAAAGACAGAGAGAGACAGAGAGAGAGAAATCACCCCCCAGGGGGGATGGTCACGCCACAATCCCTTCTCCTCCATTCTCCTCTCGGGATCTTGGGCACGCATGCACACGCACCCGGCGTGAGTTTTAAGCCACCGGGTCCAGGACTTGAACCACGGTTGACTACATGGGAGTCCAGAGACATAACCATTACGCTAACTGCTGGTCCAAAGAACCAAGCTGTTTGACAGGAGCACTTCAGAAGGACACTAAGTCTGAATTTGAGTCACCATTAGAGAGTCTGGTCTTACTGGATTCTGTCTAAATTTCTTGGACACTTCGCACTCCATGCTACGATTGCCAACTGGTGATTTATTTCAAAGCTGAGTAGGGGCTAGTAGACGGCGTAATGGTTACATCACTGGACTCCCACATGGCCATCCGGGCATGTGTGCATGCCCCTGGCCCCACCCCAGGTCCCGCCCCCAACTCCTGGCCCCACCCCCAGGTCCTACCCTGCCCCACCCCAGGGAGTGAATGTGGCAGGGACCCTTACCATCAGCGGCACTGAAGTACTCTGGGTTCACAGAGGCATACAATACTCCATTTCCCAACCTGCTGTTATTTCTGTTAAAAAAGATAAAATCTAGGTTAAAAGAAACCCATCTCCATACATTTCTGTACATACTTTTTTTTTTTTTTAAAGAAAGATTTCTGCAATAGGGTGCAGGCGCTCGCTGGAGATACAGAAAGACAGAAAGAGAGAAATCACCCTCCAGAGGGATGGCCACGCTGCAATCCCTTCTCCATTCTCCTCTAGGGATCTTGCGCGCACACACACGAGCACGCCTGGCATTAGTTTTTTTAAGTCGCCAAGTCTGGGACTTGAACCACAGTCAATGACATGGGAGTCCAGTGATGTAACCACTACACCATCTGCTGGTCCCTGGACCAGGGGACATTTGCTAATGGATCTTTTGGCTTCTTTCGTGGCCCCAGGTTGGGACTTTTAAGAAATAGTGGCTCCTTTACTTCATAGGAAATAAAAAGGCATATTTGTTTTTGCTTTTATTTTTTTTTAAAGTTTTGCTACAGATACACACACTTGCCAGAGACATAGAGAGGGAGGGAGAAAGCACCCCCAGGGGGCATAGCCACTCACCATCCTGTCTCCCCCATTCCCCACTCAGGATTTGGGGCACGAAGACACTCACGCCCTGTGTTTTATTTTTAAAACACTGGGTCCAGGACTCGAACTATTCAGTTTGGTATGTGGGATACAAGGGCCTTAAGTGCCATGCAACCAGCTGGCCTAAAAGGCGTATTTGGTCAGAGGGCTGAAAAGGGCATGTTTGGAAAACGCTGTTTGCAAAAGCAGCTCTCTCTGTGCAGCAGAACAACCGTAAGAACATCTGTGTTCCCCACCGAAGCCGTGTCGTTGCTAAGATGTTAGACAAGGCCGTCTTTTCCTGTGGAGAAACATTTGCCTGGAAAATCAAGTTTTCCAAGCCATAAAATAGTTTCTCAATATCTGCCCCTACCAAAGTTCCCAAATAACCCCCCCTCCCAAAAAAAAAAAAAAAAAAAGATCTTCCCTCGGGTTAAATTGTTAAACCACGGGGCTGGCAGGTGGTGTGGTGGTTGAGGTGCTGGACTTCCATGGGGCTGACGGTGGTTCTGGTCCTGGACCTGTGGCTTGCTTTCTCACTTTCTCTTTCTCTCTGTGGTCAAATTAAAATAAATAAATGGGGACCAACAGATGGCGTCATGGCTCTGTCGCTGGACTCCCATGTAGTCAACCGCAGTTTGAGTCCCGGACCCGGTGGCTTAAACTCATGCCGGGCACGTGTGCGTGCGTGCCCAAGATCCCGAGAGGAGAATGGAGGAGAAGGGATTGTGGTGTGGCCATCCCCCTGGGGGGTGATTTCTCGCTTTCTGTCTCTCTGTCTCTGTCTTTCCAGCGAGCACACGCGCCCTATAGCAAAAACCTCTTAAAAAAAAAAAGAAAAAGAAATGATTAAATAATATCATCGAATCACTTAGCCCTAACAAGTGTCTGCACGCTGCATGAGCCGCTCACCTCTTCCTGTGGTAGACGTACAACATAATCACCAGCCCTCCCACGATGAGCAGGACAGCGACAGGCAGAGCGACGATGAGATGGATGAAGGTATCGTACGTTCCTGCGGAAAGGGAGGGAGCGACGTTACTGGGTGGGCGGGGCAACTGGCTGGTCTCCACGTGTTTCCTAGTGTGTCCATTTAGTCCACCCAAGGGAGGGCCTCCCTCTACGGTCCTCACGTGGTGTTTCACCCCTCAGCCAGCCCGGATCATGGGTGCATGTGTGTGTGTGGGGGGCCGAGGCTGTGGGTCCCCTCTCTGGCTCTGTAGAGTGCTGCATTACTGCTGTGTCACCAGGTGACCCCCATTTCATTCATTCATTCTGTATTTGCTATAGGGCGCTTACCAGAGAGAGGCAGAGCGAGACAAGGTGAGAAATCCCCACCACCACCCGAGGATAGCCATGTTGGAATTCCTTCTCCTCCGTTCTCTTCCTGGGATTCTGGGCATGCATGTACACACGCCCTGCATGACTTTCAAGTCATCAGGTCTGGGACTCAAACCATGATCAGCCATGTGTGGGAGTCCAGCATTTTAACCAGCATACCACCTACCGGCTCCTCTCTCTCTTTCTCTCTTTTTCTCTTTCTCTCTTTCTTTCTTTCTTTTCTTTCTTTTCTTTCTTTCTTTATTGTTTTTTTTTTTTTTTTT
>NW_006198386.1:490922-500149 GCF_000334495.1 Tupaia belangeri chinensis | reverse complement strand
AGTGAGAAATCACTCTCCCGGGGGGGGGATGGCCACGCCGCAATCCCTTCTCCTCCATTCTCCTCTTGGGATCTTGGGCATGCACACACATGCGCCCAGTGTGAGTTTAAGCCACTCAGTCTAGGGCTCAAACCATGGTCGACTACATGGGAGTCCAGCGACACAGCCATTATGCTAATTGCTGGTCCCTCATGATTTATTTTTTGAATTTGCTAGATAGTGTGTGTACTCACTGGAGAAAGACAGAGAGAGAGAACGCACCCCCAGGGCGATGACCATGCCACAATCCCTTCTCTTCCATTTTCCTCTTGGGATTTTTGGCATGCATACACATGCCCTGGGCATGATTTTCGAGCTACTGGGCCTGGGACTTGAACCACTCAGTGGGTCATGTGGGATCCAGCCACCATGAGAGAGAAGGAGTTCTCTCTGGGCCAGGGTTAGTTCCTGGAAGAACAGGTTGCCCTAAACATAAGGTTGGGGCCTGCAAGTGACACTCTGTATGGGCCCACTGACCATCCTGTTCTCCGCCATGTTGTGACTCACCACCAGAGGCTGGCTGCATCCTTGCCTATGCTCTTGGACTTCCCTGCTGCCAGAATCATGAGGCAAATAAACCTCCATTCTTTATAAACCACCTGGTCTTAGTTTCTGATGAGCAACACAAGAGCAGACTAAGATACCTCCTATGGTCTCTTGCTTCTCTGTTTCTGTTAGGAGTCTCAGGTTGTGTGCATATTTTGAGTTTCTGGTGCCGACCGGCTAGACTACCAAAGTCCTTCTTTCCAATGAATGTATTTTACTGGCCAATAAAAATGTATACAGTCATCGTGTACAACATATTGCTTAGAAATAGACATACATCGTGGAATGGCTTGGTTGAACCAATTAACATATGCATACTTATTTTTTTGTGGTGGGAACAAGTAAAATTTACCATGTAGTGGGCAGCAGATGGCATGGTGGCTAAGGCAGCTGGATCCCACATACCAAATGCCTGGTTTGAGTCCTGGATGTGGCAGGTTGAATATCACACTGTGTGTGTGTGTGTGTGTGTGTGTGTGTGCATGCCCAAAATCCCAAGAGAATGGAAGAGAAGGGATTGCAGCATGGCCTTCCCCCCTGGACGTGCCTTCTCACTTTCCCTCTCTCTTGCTCTTTCTGACCAAATTAAAAAACAGCAATAGTAATATTGATAATAAAATTAAATAAATAAACAATAATAAATTCAATAATAATAATAAAATTGGGGAATCTAGCACTTCAACCAGCATACCACTTGCTGGCTCCAAAACAGCCTAAGGATTCTGGGATTCTGGCTCATCAATGGCTCGAGGATAAATGTGCACCACCCCCCCCATACCTAACGGTGGGTGCTGGTGGTGTCTGTGGTGTTCTCAGAGTGTGTCTGTATTTCACCCACAGGTGCGTAAAGGGAGCGGCGAGCCTTGGTCTGGGAGGCTGCCAGGGAACCCCCTGCCCTGCAGCAAGGTCATCAGATGACCCCTGAGGGCTTGTCCAGCCGGTAGGACTCTGAGCCTCAGATCTGAGCCCTCGCCAGCTTCCCTGACCCAGCAGGAGGTGGAATGGTTGACTCAGTGCTTTGTGAACGGGCTCCCAACACCACCCGGGTTGAACGCACAGGGCTCTTCAGGCTCTCTGGGGGTGACACCATCTCAGACCCACTTCCTGCCTCTCATAGGAAATAGGAGCTCAAGCTCAGCCTCTGCAGCCTCAGCTCCCAGACAAAGCACCGGTCCCCTTGCACAACTGCACGACCCTCTGAGAGTTGGTCAACTCTGTCCTACCAGAGATTCAGAGAGCCACCGTGACCCTGGTTTGCCGAATCCCAGCCCAACCTGCTTTCGGTTTTACCATCGCCACCCTCCCCGCACGCCTCACCTTTGGTCGGGACATAGAAGAACACGGGATCGGTCCACGAGCCATTCCCAGACAGAGAGGTAGCCTGGATCCGGGCTGTGTAGTTCCCTGGGTTTAGTCGGTTAAGCTTGGCCCCTCCGTACTTCCTGTATTCCTGTCTGGACACGCACTCCCGCTGGTCCTGGGGAAATGAAATGGACACGTCAACTTCGCATGATCCCGGGAGCGATCAGGGCCTGACAGCAGAACTCATTGCACCAGGGCCTCTGGGTGCGAGTTCTTTCATCCCCAACTGACGACGATCCAAACTACCCATAAAAGCAAAGACAGCGAGGCTTAGAAGGTCGTCCTGACATGACATTAGAGATACCCTTGAGTTTTATTTTATTGTTTTAGAAAGAATTATTTTATTTAACTTTATTTATTTACTTATCTATTTATTTTTAATTTGACCACAGAAGGACAGAGTGAGAGAGAAAGAGAGAGAAAGTGAGAAAGCAAGCCACCAGGTCTGGGACTCGAACTTTGGTTGGCCATGTGGGAGTCCAATGCTCTTAACCACCATGCCACTTGCCAAGCCCAAGTTTTATTTTTTTTTATTAATTGTTTTGTAATTTTGCTATAGGGCATGTGTGCTCCCTGGAGACAGAGAGAGAGAGAGTGTGTGAAAAAACACCACCCCAAGGAATGACCATGCCACAGTCCCTTCTCCATTCACCTCTTGGGATTTTAGGGATGCACATGTACCCAGTATGTTTCTCAAGATGTGGGGTCCAGGACTTGAACCGCACAGTTGGCCATGTGGGATTCGGATACCTTACTCATCATGCTGCCAACCGGCACTGCATCCTAAAATTTAATCCAAACAGTTTTTTTTTTTTTTTCTTTTTTGCTATAGGGCACATGCGCAAATGCCAGAAAGACAGAAAGAGACAGAGAGACAGAAAGCGAGAAATCACCCCCCGGGGGGGGGGATGGCCACACCGCAATTTCTTCTCCTCCATTCTCCTCTCAGGCCCTTGGGCACGCATACACACACACCTGGCGTGAGTTTAAGCCACCGGGTCCGGGACTTGAACCACAGTCAGCAATGTGGGAGTCCAGTGCCTTAACCACCACACTACCTGCTGGTCCACACCTTTGTGTTTATGTCTTCTTTTTTCTTTTTCTTTTTAGAATTATCTTATTTAACTTTATTTGTTTATTTACTTATTTTAATTTGACCAGCAAGACAGAGAAAGAGAAATTGAGAAAGCAAGCCACCAGGTCTGGGATGTGAACCACAGTTGGCCATATGGGCGTCTAATACCTTAAACCACCATGCCACCTGCCAGCCCCCTATTTATTTATTTTTTAATTTGACCAGAGAGGGACAGAGTGAAAGAGAGAGGGGAGGGAAGTGAGAAAGCAAGCCGCCAGGTCTGGGACTCGAACTGCAGTCGGCCATGTGGGAGTCCAGCACCTGAACGACCATGGCCCCTGCTGGCCTGCACCTTAGTGTTTTACGTTTTAAGCTAGCCAGGAGGTCATCTGTGTTATAATACAGCATTTGCTACCACGAGAATGGGAATCCAGGCCCACATAGGCAGCAGCCCCGACTCACCTCGATCTGTGACCCGTATTTTATTTCATACATTAGGATCAATCCATTGGGATTCTCGGGTTCAGGCCACTTCAGAAAGATGGAGTTTTCAGGCCTCGACTCCCAGGTCACCGGCCCAGGAATGTCATCTGCTCCTTCTGTACAACAACGCAAACAAATGGCACAATTGGACTTAGGTCCCCAGGGACAGAGACAAGCACTGGGCGACCCTGAGAACACCCACCTCCGGCCCCCGATCCAGTGACTCAGGGAAGAGTCACTGCATAGACACCATCTGAGTCGCTGCTCACACACAGCAGAGGGTTCGAACTCAACCCACTTGCTGACTGGTACTCCCAAGATACCACGAGGTCCTCCCTTCTCCCAGAAAGAAAACCCAGGCAGCCCGAGTAACTTTCTTCTATTCTGTTTCTACCATTTGGAAAAAAGACTAGAGATGAACATGGCGCAATCCCTTCTCCTCCAGTCTCCTCTCAGGATTTTGGGCACGCACGCACATGTGCCTGGTGTGAGTTTTAAGCCACCGGATCCAAGACTCAAACCATGGTCAACTATGTGGGAGTCCAGTGACATAACCATTATGTCATCTGCTGGTCCCTTTAAGACAATTTTTTCAAATTACTGTTGAGCGCGTGCACTAGCTGGAGAGAGACAAAGAGAGGGAAAGTAAGAAACCATCCCCCAGGAGGATGGCCACACCACAATCCTTTCTCCTTTATTCCCCTCTTGGGATTTTAGGCATGCACGCACACACATCCGGTGTGATTTTCAAGCCAGCTGTTGTGGGACTCGAACCACACAGTTGGGCCTATGGGATCCAGCTGTCTTAACCACCACACCCCCTGGCTGGTGCTTCTGCCTTTGAAAGGAGCAGGCAAAATGGTGAGCCGAAGTCATGGAAAGTTACAGCTGGAAAGGGCACTGAGAGATCAGCTGGTCTAGGTCTCTCCTAGGAGGGCTGGGGAAACTGAGGCATCATGGGAGGTTGGTGGCACCATCAGTGCTAAAACTGCACTTGGAAGCCACCCGTGCCCCCCATTTCCCAGATCCTAGAGGTGTTTATGCTCTTTCTCCTAGTGTCTCCGACCTCCTGCAAGAACAGGACCTGGCAGGTCACTCACCTTCACTGAAGGGTGAGTGGCTGAGTGACAGCGTCTACAGGTTTGTCAGGAAAGTCAGGATGCGTTTTTGCGTAGAAAAGTACATCCTGACTCTCCCAGCGACCTAATCATTTACAAGGGAACGTTGAAGACTAAATGAGGATTAAATGCCACTGTGGGAGTGGACCTCAAGTTGTGATGGCCATTAACTGGGGACTTCACTGACTCTGAGAACTTGGGAGGGGTCAGACTAATTTACCTGTGCATGGATGGGGCAAAGGCCGTGGGAAAGCACAGCACGACCTAAGTAGGAGGACAGAGCACCCCGAAAGGAGCTCGCTGTTCTGGGGTACTTTCCACAGAGAGACCAGACTGGCAGTGATCACCCTGAAAGCGTGACGATGCTTTTAGACAGCTGGTCAACCACGCTGCCTACAAATAACCACACATTCCCCAAGAGGCAGGTCTCCGGCGAAAGCCATCCCCCTACGACAGGGCCTGGAAACACCATCTCCACGAAGCTGTGAGTGAGTAGCCCACGGCTCGAGGCTGGATCACTCCGTACCTGCAGGCATGGTTCTCGCAAAGACAAAGTTGGAGGCGCTGCAGCCCAGCTTCTCGGCCTCATGGTTACAGCTGTGGATGTCAATGCGGTAGAGAGTGAAAGGCCGGAGGTTGGAAATGACGGTCCTCTCTTTGTTATCCACTCTGCTCTCAAAGAACGGGTATTCGGTCTCGAGCTCTTCCGGGTCGGTGATGTTGTAAGTGTCCACCATGGTGGTGTTCCTGCTTCGACTCGCCATGGTGGTGTTGGCCACTTGTGTGACGTCTCTCCGCCTCCTCTCAGGTCTGCAAGGAGAGAGGACTTAGCTGGGAAGGGCTCCTAGCTCTTTTGTCTGTTCTATGACTTGGGGAAAATGAAGAAGGAAGGAGTTATTCAGCTTTCTCAGGTAAGAACCAGCAGATAGAACCAGCAGGTGGCATGGTGGTTAAGGCGCTGGATTCCACATGGTCAACCATGGTTTGAGTCCCAGAACTAAGAATCATACTGGGCATGCATGTGTTTGTGACCAGAATCCCAAGAGAAGAATGGAGGAGAAGGGATTGTAATGTGGGCCTCCCCCTTGGGGATGATTTCTTGCTTTCTTTCGATCTGCCTCTCTCTGGCATGTGTACAAACTCCATGGCAAAAACTTTAAAAAGAATTTTTAAAATGGGGCAGTAAGTGGCATAGTGGTTAAGGCATTGGACTCTCACATGGCCGGCCACGGTTTGAGACCCAGACCTGGTGGCTTGCTTTCTCACTTACTTACTTTCTCTCTCTCTCTCTCAAGTGAGCACATGAGCCCTTTGGCAAATCAAAAAAAAAAAAAAAAAAAGAGAGAGAGAAATAAAATTGAATAAATAATAATTATTAAAAAAAAAAAAAGAAAGAAAAAGAAAGGAACAGGGGCCAGCCGGTGGTGTGTTGGTTAAGGGCTCTGGACTCCCACATGGCTGACAGCCGTTTGAGTCCCATACCTGACTTTCTCCTTGGAAAGGGAGAAAGCAAATCATCAGGTCTGGGACTCAAACGGCTGTCAGCCACGTGGGAGTCCAGCGCCTTAGCCACCATGCCACTTGCTGGCCCCAAGGTCTTTATTTCTTACTTTAGACATTTTTTTCAAAGTAAGATGGCTATCTTTGACTGTAAATACCAGGAAAGTCACTGGGGGTGGGGGGACACAAAACCACTTGTTAGAACTTAGGAAAGCATTTAAGGGCAAAGCAATTACAGAATACATGGGTGTGACAGGCCCCGGGGCCTCTCAGGTCAGCAGGGCCAGGAGGATGGATAAGAACCAGGTGGGAGTCTAGCAGGTGGTGTGGTGGTTATGGCACTGAACTCCCACATGGCCAACTGCAGTTCGAGTCCCGGACCTGGTGGCTTCCTTTCTCATTTTCCCTCTCTCTGGTCTGAGAACTGGGTGGGTAGAGTGTTGGTTTAAATCCAGCTCCTGCCTAGGTAGGAGGCAGCTCCCCAATTCTGGATTATAATTTTTTAGGAAGAAAAGGGAGATATGGACCCCCACTCTGACCACCTTCCCTCCCACACAAAACCAGACTTGCGTTGAGGTTTCCTCCATTCATTCATTGACTAGTTTGCTATATGGTGTGTGTGCTCACTGGAGAGAGACAGAGACAGAGAGGGAAGGTGAGAAATCGCCCCCTGGTGGGGGATAGCTATGCTGTTCTCCCTTCTCCCCCATTCTCCTCCTGGGATTTTGGACACACATACATACGTGACTGGTGTGATTTTCAAGCTGCAAGGTCTGGGACTCGAACCACAGTTGGTCATGGGAGAGTCCACTGCCTTAACCTCCATGCTATCTGCTAGCTCTCGACTCTGGCTCCTTTCCCTCTTGCTTCACACCTCCTCTGACAGTGAGAGAGGCAACAGCAAGATTCGGGATGGGCAGAGATGGGCCCACACCCTGGCGTTTCCTCCCACAGATTTCCATGAGTATGCGGGCAAGTGATTTCAGCTCTCTGAGCTTCAGCTCTCCACCTCGAGGAGGAGCCACCTACCCTTTGCAGGAGACAGAGAGCACCCACAGTTGGGGGAGAGCAGCACCCCTCATGCTGGGCACCAATCTCATAAGCCCTGAACCCCCTTCCCTTCAGGGCTACCTGGATTCTACAGAAACTCCACTTGACCAAACTGACGCCATCTTTGGGACTCTCTCTCAATGGCTTCCATGTCACACCCTGCAGGGGTTGATTACAAACGACCCAATGAAGGGACCAGCAGGCGGCACAGTAGCTGTGGTGCTGGACTTTCACCTGGCTGACCATGGTTCGAGTCTCAGACCCACAGACTTGAAACACACTGGGCATGTGTGCGTGTGCCCCAAATCCCAGGAGGAGAATGGAGAAGGGACTATGGCATGGCCATCTCCTCTGGGGGAGGGGTGTAACTTTTCACCTTCTCTTTGTCTCCGGCAAGTGCATGCATCCTATAGCAAAAATCTCTCTCTTAAAAAAAAAAAAAATTAGGGGCTGGTAGGTGGCATGGTGGTTAAAGTGCTGGACTCCCACATGGCCGACCACAGTTTGAGTCCTGGACCTGGAGGTTTGCTTTCTCACTCTCCCTCTCTCTCGCTCTGTCTCTCTCTTGTGAGTGCATTTACCCTATAGAAAATTCAATGATAATAATAATAATAAATTAAGGGACCAGCAGTTAGCGTAATGGCTATGTCTCTGGACTCCTATGTAGTCGACTGCGGTTCGCATCCCGGACCCGGTGGCTTAAACTCACACCGGGCACGTGTGCGTGCGTGCCCAAGATCCTGAGAAGAGAATGGAGGAGAAGGGATTGCGGTGTGGCCATCCCCCCGGGGGGTGATTTCTCACTTTCTGTTTCTCTGTCTCTCTCTGTCTGGCGAGCGCACACACCCTATAGCAAAAACCTCTCAAAAAAAATTAAAATAATTCTTGAAAAATAAATGTTCTTTTAATTAAAAAACAAACGAATGAACAACCCAGTGGAGCAAAGAGCAGCAGACCCCAGCAGGCAACACCACCCTGGAGACGCCATCACGGGATAGCGGTACCTGGGCACGAAGATGGAGTTGTGCAGGAAGTTCTCGAAGACTTTGCGGTACTCGGCCTCCTCTTTCTCAGCCTGCTTCTCGGCCTCGGTTTTGGGGCATGCGCAGCACGGCCCCTTCTCCCCGCCGCACACTTCGGTCTTGGGGTTCTCGGTCACCTCCTCCACATCAATGGTGCCGTCGGCATACTTCCTGATGGGGATTTTGTCTTCTCGGAAGAGACGCCAGGACAAGAGAGAAAGCGCCAAGTTAAACATGCTTGGGGGGGAGAGTAAAGGCTGTCAGCACCTTTCATCGAGAAGGTAGTGGGGGAACCAGCAGTTAGCGTAATGGCTATGTCGCTGGACTCCCACGTAGTCGACCGTGGTTCGAGTCTCAGACCCGGTGGCTTAAACTCACGTCGGGTGCGTGTGCGTGCGTGCCCAAGATCCCGAGAGGAGAATGGAGGAGAAGGGATTGCGGCGTGGCCAGCTCCGCTGGAGGGTGATTTCTCACTTTTTGCCTCTCTAGCAAGCACATTAGCAAAAATCTCTAGGAAAGAAAAGCAGGGGACCAGCAGGTGGTGTGGTGGTGAAGGCATCGAACACACCCACACGGCCAACCATGGTTCTAATCCTGGATCTTGAGGCTTGCTTTCTCAAGTCCCCTCTCTCTGGTCAAATTTAAATAAGTGAATGAATAAATAAAATGAAATAAATAATTCTGTAAAGAAAAAGGAAGGAAGGAAGGAAGGAAGGAAGGGAGGAAGGAAAGAAGGAAGGAAGGAAGGAAGGGAGGAGAAAAGAAAGGAAAGGAAATAAGAAACAAGGAAAGGAAAGAAAAGAAAAAAGATAAGAAAAGAAAAGAAATGAAAAGAAAAAAAAAGGAAAAGAGAAGAAAAGAAAAGAGAAAAGAAAGGAGAGGAAAGGGAAGGAAAAACAGAGGCTGGCTTCTGCTCCGCGGCTCCCGCTGTCACCTCGCGCACATAACGTCGGGGCTCAGACACGGTCAGGCACGGGGACGGACAGTGACACCTCGGGCAGCGCCCTGCCCTCACCTTTGGAGCAGTAGTTG
>NW_006198386.1:488263-490893 GCF_000334495.1 Tupaia belangeri chinensis | reverse complement strand
CGGGGCCTGCCGCTGCCACCGCACGATGTAGTAACTCAGGTTACCGTTGGGCAGCGAGGGCGGGTTCCACTTCACGATCAGCTGCGAGGACGAGTTGGAGGCTGAGAGGACATCCAGGGGAATGGAAGGAACTGGGGGGAGAGAGCGCATTTCAGAACGTGCAGCGTGGCTGGGCGCAGGTGACCGCTGGCTCCGAGCAAGCCCAAGAGGACAAGGAACCGCGGCATGGCCGTCCCCCCTGGGGTGTGACATCTCACTTGTTCTCTCTCTGGCAAGTGCACCTGCCCTATGACAAAAATCAAAAAAAAAACCAAACAAAACCAAATGAAAACCAACGTTTTTCTTTTTTTTGGGGGAGATTTCTTTGCTATAGGGTGCGTGCGCTTGCCAGAAAGACAGAGAGAGAGACAGAGACAGAAAGCGAGAAATCACCCCCCAGTGGGGACGGTCACGCCGCAATCCCTTCTCCTCCATTCTCCTCTCGGGATCTTGGGCACGCACGCACACGTGCCTGGCATGAGTATTAAGCCACCAGGTCCGGGACGTGAACCGCGGTCAACTACGTGGGAGTCCAGCGACATAGCCATTACACTAACTGCTGGTTCCCAAAACCAACGTTTTTAATATCCTTGGAAAATAGATACAAATAGTTGCTCTTATTATTTCCAGATCCTGGAGTAAAGAAGTGAGGTGCTGGGGGACCAGCAGATGGTGTAATGGTTACATCACTGGACTCCTATGTAGTCAACCACAGTTCAAGTCCTGGACACAGCAACCTAAAACTCTTGCTGGGTGCGTGTGCATGCGTGCCCAAGGTCCTGAGAGGAGAATGGAGAAGAAGGGATTGAGGCATGGCCATCTCCCCAGGGGGTGATTTCTCGCTTTCTGTCTCTCTGTCTCTCCGGCAAGTGTACTCTATAGCAAAAATTGCTCTTAGAAAAACAAAAAGATATGATGAAGTGCTGGACTGGCAGGTGACATGGTGGTTAAGGTACTGGACTCCCACATGGTCAACCATGGTTCAAGTCCAAGGCCTGGTAGCTTGCTTTCTTACTTTTTCTTCCTCTCTCTGTCTTTCTCTGGTCAAATTAAAAAATTACAATAACAAATAATATTAAAGAAATAACTCTTTTTTAAGTAAGAAAGACAAGGGGGAGACCAACAGGTGGCGTGGTGGTCAAGGCGCCAGATCCCACATCACTGACTTTGCGGTTCAAGTCCCAGACTTGGAGGCCTGAAAAACACACCACGCTGGTGTGCATGTGTACCCAAAAAATTGCTAAGAAGAGAATGGATGACAGCCTGGCCATCTTCCCAGAGGGTGATTTCTCACGTTCTCTCTCTCTGTGTCTCTCTGTAGCAAGTACACATGCTGACTGGCAAAAAAATCTAAAAGAGGGACAGCAGACGGTGTAGGAGTGACATCACTGGACTCCCATGTAATCGACTATGGTTTGAGTCCTGGACCCGGCGGCCTGAAACTCACACCAGGCGCGTGTGAATGCCCATCCCCAATGGAGGGTGATTTCTTGCTTGCTGGCTCTCTGTCTCTCTCGGTCTCTCCGGTGAGCACACGTGCCCTATAGCTCAACTCTCTAACAACAAGAACAGGAAAAAGAAAGGCAAGGGGCATATCTTATGGGTGGCCCTACAACTCCACTTATCAATAAGCAAGCGGGCCCAGGAATCCTGAGGGGTGTGTTGGGGGGTGTCCGGTGCACAGCTACCTGAAGCATTGGTGCGAATGTACAAGATCTCACTCTTGGCCCCGCGGATGTGGTCGTTCTCCACCATGGTGAGGGTCACGGCTTTGACATACACGGCGTACTGAGTCCAGGGCTTCAGCCCGTGCAGAAGAATGCCAGGCTCGACATCCTTGTTGGGGGGCAGGTCCACATCCACCATGTTCCAGCTGTTGGAGCCACAGGCGTCCTGCCCATCATACTCCGTCACGTTTTTAAAGGGTCTGAAAGACGATCGATATGACTCAGAGAATGTTGGCGGGTCTGACATCAAAGCTCTTAAGCACGCTCCCCGTGGGACCAGCAGGTGGCGTGGTTGGTAAAGTGCTGGGCACTCCCACATGGCCTAGCACGATTTGAGTCCCAGACCTGTGGGCTTGATTTCTCACTTTCCGTCTCTCTCTCTCTCTGTGTGTGAGTCTCTCTTGTCAAATTAAAATAAGTGAATGAATTAAAAAAATAAATTCTAAAAAGCAAAAAAACAACCTTCCCTAGGGGCCCAGTGCATCATGGGACTTCTAAATAAAACAAAGAATTAATTCAATATTATAGAAGAATGAAATGAAGCAACTGGATGCTGGCTTTCACCAAAGTTACGCATCCTAGTGTCGAACGCCCTGCCTTGGAAAGTGTAAATTCTATAATTACTGGGAGGGAAAATGCTGCTCTTTAAGAATATGCACAGGGGGACCAGCAGATGGCATAATGGTTACATCACTGGACTCCCACATAGTAGACTGTGGTTTGAATCCCAAACCCAGTGACTTAAACTCACACCAGACACATGTGTGTGTGCCTAAGATCTTAAGAGGAAGATGGAGAAGAAGGGATTGTGGTGTGGCCATCCCTCCTGGTGGGTGATTTCTTGCTTTTGGTCTCTGTCTCTCT
>NW_006198386.1:475550-488101 GCF_000334495.1 Tupaia belangeri chinensis | reverse complement strand
TATCCCATAGCAAAAATCTCTTTTTCTCTCTCTCTCTCAAAAAAAAAAAAAAAAAAAGAATATGCACAGGGGCCAGTAGGTGGTTTAGTGGTAAAAGTGTTGGACTCTCATGTGGCCAATCACAGTTCGAGTCCTGGACCTGGCAGGTTGAAACCCAGGCTGGCATAAGTGCACACGTGCCAAAAATCTTGAGAGGAAAATAGAGGAGAATGGATTGCAGAGTGGGCATACCCCAGGGGAGGTGGGAGGAGGGCGATTTCTCTCTTTTTCTCTCTCCAATGAGTGCACGTGCCCTATAGCAAAAAATCTCTCTCTCAAAAAAAAAAGGAATATGCACAAATGCTATTTTGCTCTCTTGATTGCAGCCATTTTTTACCATTAGGGGGAAAAAAGAACCAAGCAGATTCATTTAATGCCAACATCAGATATTGACAAAAGATAAGTTTTGGGGAAAAACGAGTTTCCTACAGAAAATCAGAAGCTTCTAACATCGAAATTGCTCGCGAACCATTCTGATGCTGCAGTGTCTTACAATATTCAAATATTTCGTTCCTAGATAGTCTCAGAGACCAGCATCTACTCCTTCAGGAAATCACCAGCTGACACTGCCAAATTGTTGTAAAAATTCAGTATTCTACAGATGTGTGATGGGGTAGCCTCTACGCTGACCAGGCGGCAGGGTTGGCAGTTGCTGGTCCACTGGCTTCTGAGATGAACATGAACGTCACTTGGCCTGCCTTCGTGATGGGAGACCACAGGGGACGCCCACGTGTGTGAACGCCAAATTCCCCATCATCCCATGCTCCCTCATTCCACTGGCTACCACCACGTCCGGGGCTTCACCTCTGGCAGGGGAAAGAATACTGATGTCCCCTAAAGAATACCAGAAAACTTAGGACCAGCAGTTAGCGTGATGGCTATGTCGCTGGACTCCCATGTAGCCGACTGTAGTTCGTGTCCCGGACACGGTGGTTTAAAACTCACACCGGGCCCGTGTGCGTACCAGCCCCACATCCCGGCAGTATACAGGAAAACGCACTAAGATCCCGAGAGAATGGAGGAGAAGGGATTGCGGCGTGACCATCCCCCCGGGGGGTGATTTCTCGCTTTCTGTCTCTATGTCTCTCTCTGTCTGTCTGGCGAGCGCACGTGCCCTATAGCAAAAACCTCTCCGAAAAAAGAATACCAGAATACTGGTGCCTATATTTGCTGCTCTGAGCAAGCCAAGTTCCTGGGAAAGAAGCCTGTAGCAGTAAGATGGGACTATGAGGGCCAGCAGGTGGTGTAGTGGTTAAAGTGCTGGACTCCCACGTGGCTGACTATGGTTCAAGTCCTGGACCCTGTGGCTTGAAGCTAATGCCGGGTGCATGTGCGTGCATGCCCAAAATCCACAGAGGAGAATGGAGGAGAAGAGATCGCGCCGTGGTCGTCCCCTTGCAAGGTGATCTCTCACTGTCTGTCTCTTGTCTCTGTCTGTCTTTCTAGCGAGCACAAGCACCCCATAGCAAACAATCTCTCTCGAAAAAAGATGGGACTATCGAGATTGGGGGGGACTGCCTGGATGCAATGAGAACTGCCACTAGAGGAAAACGTCCTGCTGTCAAGGGGCACCCGATGGCATCTGCAAAGCCTCAGGGGCTTGCGGGGGACAATCACAGAAGGTTTGAGACGTGAAGGACGGTCTCTTTCTATCCCCTCCCTTGTTTGGAGGCTTGTGGCTGGGGACATAGGCAGCGTGCCTCCCTTGGAGGGACCCACGGATCCAGGGACAGGAATAAGATGATGCACCTTAAGAAGTCTCCTTGGGTACTCCTGGAGTAGGGGTTCATGCCCAGGAAGGCTGAAATGACATTTCAGCTAAGGCCCCCAGCACGATTTGTGACACTTGAGAGTGATCCAATTTGCTCAAAATAAACTTTTCCTTTTTGGGCTTATTTTACTTTTCCTTTTTTTTTGTTGGGGGAGAGATTTTTGCTATAGGTTGAGTGCATTTACCGGAGAGGCACAGAGAGAAAAAGAGAAATCACCCCCCGGGAGGATGGCCATGCCGCAATCCCTTCTCCTCCAATCTCCTCTTGGGATTTTGGGCACACACGCACACGCGCCCGACGTGAGTTTGTTTGTTTATTTCTATATGTTATTATTTTTTAATTTGTTCAGAGAGAGACAGGGGGGTAGGGGGAAGCAAGCTGCCAGATTCGGAGCTCGAACCACCGTCAGCCAGGTGAGAATCCAGCGCCTTTATCCACCATGCCACCTGCCAGGCTCTCCATATGAATTTTAAGCCACCAGGTCCAGGATTCGAACTGTGGTCGGCTACATGGGAGCCCAGCCATAGAACCACTATAACATCTGCTGGTCCTATATTTTATTTTATTTTTTTTAAACAAGTTATTTATTTACTTTTATCCATTACTTTTTTTTTTTTTTTTTTAAACAGAGAGAGGGAAAGTGAGAAAGCAAGCTGCCAGGTCCAGGACTCGAACTGCGTGGGCTATGCAGGAATCCAGCACCTCCACCACCACGCCACTTGCTGGCTCCTGGGTTTATTTCATCCAAACCTCGAGCAAACACTCTCCCAGGAGGCTGTCACTGGCCATGACACATGTCACATGTCAGCCAGGCAGGGCGTGAGAGGGTGAAGTGGGGACCTCGACATCATCCCCCCCCGCCTCCCCGGGGACTCTGCAAACTCCGTACATTCAGCCAACACAGACGGCAACCAAAGGATGGGCCTCACTCACTCACAGGCCTGTCCCCAGAACAGCGTCACCCAACGCAGAGACTCACGCTTCCTTGTAGTAGACTGTGAAGCTGATGAGGTCCCGGTAGTCAGGGGGCCGGTAGCGACGCCAGGTTATTATGATGCGGTTCTTCCAGGTGGTGGTGGAGGTGAAATGCAGGACATCGCTCTCACCTGGGGCACAGGGGTACGGTCGTGAATGACAAAGAGCCAGGGGCCTCTGCAGAGCACCTGCCTGGCACTACGCCCGCGCCGGCTTCCACGCGAACTCCCTGTTGGACTTCCCACATGGCTTTCCCTGTTGTCAACCAAGAACCCTGAGGCCCTTCACTCCGTGGAGCTCCCAGGGATTGATCCCTTGTTGTGTGAGCTGTGTGCCCAGGACCATGGATAGGAATCCATATTTCCCGAAGAGAAGGGCCAAGTCAGTGAAAAAGGTGGCCAGGTAGGGTGGGAATGCCCTTTAATAACAAGGTAGCAGGGCCGGCAGGAGGCGTGGCAGTGAAGGACACTAGACTCCCACATGGCCAACTGTGGTTCGAATCCTGGACCTGGTGGCTTGCTTTCTCTTTCTCTCTCTGTTTCTTTCTGGTCAAATGAAAAAATAATAATAGCAGCAAATAAAATGAAATAAATAAATAATTCTTTAAAACACACACACACACACACACACACACACACACAAATGCTCATGGTGGCATGGTGCTTAAGGTATTGGACTCTCACATGGCCGACTGCAAACTGAGTCCTGGACGGGTGGCTTGAAAATTACTTTGAGGGTGTGGGTTTGAGTCCCCAAAATCCCAGGAGGAAAATGGAGGAGAAGGGATTGTGGTGTGGTCATACTCCCTAAGGGATGATTTCTCGCTTTCCTTCTCATTGTCTCTCTCTCTCTCTGGCAAGCACATGCACCCTATGGTAAAAACCTGTCGGAAAAAAATTTAAAGTATTGTATTAAAAAAAAAAAAGAACAAGGGTGTCTACACGTTTTAGCTTCCTACAGGATGCATGTGCTCACCTTAGAGACAAAGAGAGAAAGGAAGGTGAGAAAGCGCCCCCTAGTGGGCATGGCCACACCACAATCTCTTCTCCGTTCTCCTTTCAGGATTTTGAACATGCGCACACACGCCACCAACGTGTTTTTCACACTGCCAGGTCCGGGACTCGAACTGTGCCGCTGGCTACGTGGGATCCAGCTGCCTTCACCACCACGCCAGCTGGCTGGTCCCACGCATAGTTTTTTTTCACAACACACATCCTCCATGAGTTTTCTGAACACCCAACAGCTAGCAGCAAAGTGCTGGTGAAAGTGATTGGGTGAGGCCCTGGACTGAGGAGGGGGCCGTGCACGAGAGGCCCCACCCAGATGGGAGGAAGGTCAGCTGATCTGACCACTGGGGAGCGGTGGGGAGGCCACGGTTTCGATCATCCGCCACTCACAGGATGCTCGCTCCCCGTTGTTCCTGGTGTTGATGTCTCCTTTGCTCTGCCGCCCTTTCGTCCCCGTCACTTCCTCCATGCGGTAGATTTCGGAAACGCACAATTTGGGGTTGAAAGCGAAGTACATTTTCCCTGCTTTGATGGTCAGGTTGCGGTGGTCCCAGTCCCACAGCTGCTGCAAGTTCTGGTTGTCGAGGACGTAGAAGGAGTAGTTCCTGGAAGCACAGAAATCGAGGTCAGGGCACCTGCAGAGGTCAGCGCACCGCTGGCCCTGCCACACGGCCCCATGATACATTTCCTACAAATCAAGAAGGGATCTTTTTTTTAAAGCCAAACCTTTTTTCTTTCATTATTTAATTTAATTTTATTTATTCATCATTTATTTTCATTTGACCAGAAGGAGCCACACACACACACAGAGAGAGAGAGAGAGAGAGAGAGAAAGCCACCAGGTCCAGGACTCAAATTGTGGTTGGCTATGTGGGAGTCCAGCACCTTAACCACCATGCCGCGTGCTGGTCCCAAAATTTTCTTTTAAGAATTATTTTTATTTATTATTATCATTATTATCTTTCATTTGAGAGACAGAGAAAGAAAGAAAGTGAGAGTGTAAGCCACCAGGTCTGGGACTCGAACCATGGTTGGCCATATGGGAGTCCAGTGCCCTTAACCACCAAGCCACCTGCTAGTCCTGACATCTGGTTATTAATGCCAAAAGAAGAACAGAGTAGCTGCTAGCAATGGCAACCAGAAGATTTGAGGAGGATGAATGAAAACCTTTTCTTTTTTTGAGAAGTTTTTGCTATTGGGCGTGTGTGTTCGCCAGAAAGGCAGAGACAGAGAGATAAGAAAGCTAGAAATCACCCCCCAGGGCGGATGGCCACGCCGCAATCCCCTCTCCTCCATTCTCCTCTTGGGATCTTGGGCACGCACGCACACGCGCCTGGCGTGAGTTTTAAGCCACCAGGTCTGGGACTCAAACTGTGGTCGACTACGTGGGAGTCCAGCAACATAGCCATTATGCTAACTGCTGGTCCCAAGGATGGATGAAAATTGGTAAGACACTAGTAACTTTTATGACCCATCCATTACTGGCGAATCCTGCTTCTCACACCAGAGAACGTTTCTCAGAGCATTCCCTAGAAATGCCTTTGGTTATTTTTCTCAGCACTAAGAATGTCTAACGCGCCTGAAATCAGTCCACGCAAGCACAGGCCCGCTGTGTCCCTCCACCGGAACAGCTCACATATTTGCTGTAAAGTCTCCCATTACCCTTGGGAGTAAATCCCACCCATGCCCAACAGCAGGAGCTAGAAGACAAACTCAGGCAGCACCAGCCCTGAGCCTTCTCCCTCCTCCAGACTCAAGGTTCACCAGGAGAAGCCCCAGCTTCAGTCTTGGGAGAAGGTGTCATCGGAGAGGACAAATAACCCACGATACTCAGTCCCTGGACCTTCTATCCAGGCAACAGGATCCACGTTTAATGCAGTGGTTCTCCAACTTTTGTGTGCACGAAGCTTTTTGACAGAGAGCTAGGCCCCAGCGTCACTGCTTCTGATTCAGAAGAGGTCTGGGGTAGCCTCAGAAATTGCAGTCCCATCGGGGCCAGCACATGGCATAATGGCTATGTTGGGGGACTCCCATGTAGTTGACCACGGTTCACGTCCTGGACCCGGTGGCTTAAACTCACGTTGGGCATGTGGGTGTGTGTGTGTGCCCAAGATCCCAAGAGGAGAATGGAGGAAAAGGGATTGCAGCATGGCCATCCCCCGCCCAGGGGAATGATTTCTTGCTTTCTGTCTCTCTGTCTCTCTTTCTCTTTCTGGTGAGCACATGTACCCTAAAGCAAAAACCTCTCCCAAAAAAAAGAAAGAAAGAAATTGCATTCCCATCAAGTGCCCAGTCATCAAGTGCCCGGTGTTGCTGACCCTGCTGTGGTCCCAGTACCATACCTGCAGAACCACTGGTCTAACAGAGGCTGGGCACCCAAACCCCACCAAGCCAGAGCTGGCTGTGCCCCAGTGGGTGTGCATACAGGCAGCAGACCCAGGCTGCCCACTGTGGGGAAGACGCGGAGGTAGCCATCATGGGAAACGATGTAGCTCATATCTCAAGCCACCCCGGTACCAAGAGAAATCTATCCCTCGGATGTGAGAGCAGTCACAGCGAGGGGATCTGACAACCAACCCTGCAGTAGGCCTTTTTCTTTGACTTCCAGGAAACCAGCAGAAAACACCAGGGACAAGGTCTAAGCTCTCTGTGATGACGGGTCTGCTCCACACAGATCTCGAATCCTTCCCGTCCTTCTCTCCAGCCTGTTTCTTTCTGGGACTCCCTCACTTTATAAAAAGCCTGAGTGGAGGAACTGCAACAGCACTGTAAGCTGTTTCTAAGGTCTGTTTGCAGCTCCGATGCACAATCAGGCAGAGAAGGGATGCACCCAGGCCCTCTCTACAAAGCCAGCATGACCAGGGTAAGAAGAGTCTCGCGGTCCTTCTGAGTTCTGGAGGCTGTGCCCTGGTGAACTGTCCATTGATACCCACACCAGGACCTCTCACCGGCTGTTTGATCCTCAGCCCAGGTCTCGTTCAGAGGAAAGGACAAGCGAGAATTCAGAACTACCAAGCAGTGCATGCCATTTCCCTGGGAATTCACAAGGGAGTTCAGACCATGAGGGAGTGCAGAGATGGGGCCCCAGGACCTGAAATGGACTGATGAACTGCACAGCCATAAAAACCTGGTACCAATTTCCTATCTACTCTTGTTTTCTTTTTTTTCCAACTCCAGTTTGGAACCCAGGTACCCTTAAATTCCTCCTGCAATTAGGAGGGAACAGAGGTGGTTAAAGGCAGGGACCTACTTATGCACACCTCCTTGAAATACGCATAGACTTGGGACCAGCAGTTAGCGTAATGGCTATGTCGCTGGACTCCCACATAGTCAACCGCAGTTCGAGTCCCAGACCTGGAGGCTTGAAACTCACGCTGGGCACATGTGTGTGCACACCCAAGATCCCAGGAGGAGAATGAAGGAGAAGGGACTGTGGCATAGCCATCCCCCAGGGGGTGATTTCTCGCTTTCTGTCTGTCACCGGCTGTTTGATCCTCAGCCCAGGTCTCGTTCAGAGGAAAGGACAAGCGAGAATTCAGAACTACCAAGCAGTGCATGCCATTTCCCTGGGAATTCACAAGGGAGTTCAGACCATGAGGGAGTGCAGAGATGGGGCCCCAGGACCTGAAATGGACTGATGAACTGCACAGCCATAAAAACCTGGTACCAATTTCCTATCTACTCTTGTTTTCTTTTTTTTCCAACTCCAGTTTGGAACCCAGGTACCCTTAAATTCCTCCTGCAATTAGGAGGGAACAGAGGTGGTTAAAGGCAGGGACCTACTTATGCACACCTCCTTGAAATACGCATAGACTTGGGACCAGCAGTTAGCGTAATGGCTATGTCGCTGGACTCCCACATAGTCAACCGCAGTTCGAGTCCCAGACCTGGAGGCTTGAAACTCACGCTGGGCACATGTGTGTGCACACCCAAGATCCCAGGAGGAGAATGAAGGAGAAGGGACTGTGGCATAGCCATCCCCCAGGGGGTGATTTCTCGCTTTCTGTCTGTCTCTGTCTCTCTGGTGAGTACACACACCCAACAGCAAAAATCTCTCTTAAAGAAAAAAGAGGGGACCAGCAGAGAGCGTGATGGTTGTTACTGGACTCCTACGTAGTTGCCCGTGGTTCAAGACTCAGACCGGGTGGCTTTAAACCCATGCTGGGCATGTGTGTGCGCATCCAAGATCCCGAGAGGAGAATGGAGGAGAAGGGATTGTGGTGTGGCCAACCCTCTGGGGGAGTGACTTCTTGCTTTCTATCTCTCTGTCCCTCTGACAAGCACATGTGCCCTATAGCAAACACCTCTCTTTAAAAAAAAAAAAAAGGAATTATGCGGAGACTTAAATGTTCATTGTTTCTTAAAAGCAATGGCTATTTAAGGAAATGACTGCATGTTATTTCTTAATTGTTTCTAAATTCCCTGACTTAAAAGAATTTTCTTAAAAAATGAGTTGTTTATTTTTCTTTGGCTTCCACAGGCTCCACAGTGCCTGGGTTTTATTGATGTTGCTATATTGGCTTTCAGTCTTCTTGGTATTGAAAAACATGTTTGCGTTTCGCCTTGGGTCGGCCCCACCTGCCAACCTGTGTACAACTTGGGGCTGGCTCTCTCTTTGGGGGCATCTGTATGTTGTCTGTACTGAGAGTCTGAGTGTTTAGAACTCTGTCCACGAGGCCAGCAGGTGGCATAATAGTCAAGGAACTGGACTTCCATGTGGCAGACCACGGTTTAAGTCCTGAACCCGGCAGCTTGAAACTCACACTGGGCGTGTGTGTATGTGTGTGCCCAAGATCCCGAGAGGAGAATGGAGAAGGGTTTGTGGCATGGCCATTCCCCCTGGGAGGTAATTTCTCACTTTCCTTCTCTCTCTTTTCTCTGGCTCTCTGGTGAGCACATGTGCCCTATAGCACAGATTTTCAAAAAAAAAAAAAAAAAAATAGCCCACATTTGGTGTTATATTTGGGCTACAATTTTTTTTCTTTTATTTTGGAGTGGTTTTGCTATAGGGCGCGTGCACTCGCCAGAAAGACAGAGAGAGACAAAGAAACAGAAAGCGAGAAATCACCCCCTAGGGGGGATGCCCATGCCGCAAGCCCTCCTCCTCCATTCTCCTCTCGGAATCTTGGGCACACACGCACACGCGCCCGGCATGAGTTTAAGCCACCGGGTCCGGGACACAAACCGCAGTCGACTACATGGGAGTCCAGCAACATAGCCATTACGCTAACTGCTGGTCCCTGGGCTACAATTTGAGGGCTATTTTTTTTACTTAGGTCAACACCACCACCTCCCTACTTGTTCTTTTTTTTTTGTCGGGGGAGAGGTTTTAGCTATGTCGCTGGACACGTGGGCTCGCCAGAGAGACAGAGAGACAGAAAGACAAGTGAGAAATCACCCCTCAGGAGGGATGGCCACACTGCAATCCCTTCTCCTCCATTCTCCATTCTCCTCTCGGCATCTTGGGCACGCACGCACATGAGCCCAGCGTTGAGTTTAAGCCATCAGGTCCGGGACTCAAACTGCGGTCAACTACGTGGGCGTTCAGAGACATAGCCATCACGCTAACTGCTGGTCCCCTCCCTACCTGTTCTGACTACGATAGAAATAGTGGAGAGAAAAGAAATGCAACACTCCTGGAGAGGTCCACGACCCGTAGAAGCCGGCCTCGTTATGGAGCTCGGAACATTTTATTTGTGAACCCCAGGATCAGGCTTGCATCTCACTGCTGTTACTTACTAAGTGACAACTCTCGGTAAAGCACGGATCCAGCTCCTCCCAGCCTGGAGTTTCTCAGCAACCAATGGCAACTGCCTTTGCTGCTCTTCTGGACCCGAGGCCAGTTGGAAGAAGGGGACGCGCTCCATGTAAAGGAAACCGTGAGCTTTGAATCATCTCCCAGAGGGGTGGGGATGGCCTGTTCTGCTCTCAGAAGTGTCCAAGTCCCCGAGAAAAAGGCGCAGAGAACAGGGGAGTCCTGCACCTGGGCGAACAGGGCTGAGCCCGAGGGCTCCAGCCCACAGAGGTAGGGAGGGACGTTCTCCTCTTTCGGCACTTGCTGACATCTTGAAAGATGACCTGCAAACTTACACCCAATCGTTCCTGTTTGTTTGTCAAAGGAGAAACTGGTGTCTCTCGAGGGCCGTCTCTAGAGGGCGTCAGAACCCAGCAGATGAAGCTGTCAACAGCCAGGGAGCCCCTGCAGCTGACACGGGCCTGGCTTCTCCTGGATGCGTCCTCCTACCGATGTGCAAACACCCCGCCTCCCACGACATCCAATTTCCCCCAGAACCACGGGACAAGGGCACACAGATGTGTCAAGGCCTCTAAGAATTTCAATTCTTATAACCTCCCACTGCTTCCAGACATTTTGTTTTGTTCAAGCCTCCAAACCTTGAAAAGTCACCAAAAACATTGACATTTTAACTCTAGAGTTATCTGAAACCCTCAGAAAAGAAGGTTGTCCAGATGTCCAATGATTCTTCCTCTTATTATTATTATTTTTTTTTGAGAGGTTTTTGCTATAGGGTGCGTGCACTTGCCAGAAAGACTGAGAAAGACAGAGAGACAGAAAGCGAGAAATTACCCCCCCGGGGGGATGGCCATGCTGCAATCCCTTCTCTTCCATTCTCCTCTCGGGATCTTGGGCATGTACGCACACGCGCCTGGCGTTGACTTTAAGCTACCAGGTCCGGGACTCGAACCACGGTTGACTACATGGGAGTCCAGCGACATAGCTATTATGCTAACTGCTGGTCCCAGGAAAGTCCATTTTTGTTTCTTCTCCCCCCCTCCCCAGTTTTGCTATGGAGCAGGATGGAGGCTGACACCTGGAACACCTTCCAAACGGCTGTGCAGTAAAACCCCTAGAGGGCAGTAGAGGAAACACCCACCCAATGGGGCATGATCACACCCATCCCTTCTCCATTGCTACATCCCATCGGGATTTTAGGGACACACACACAGGCACTCAACATGTTTTTCAAGATGCAAACCTGGGATTGGAACTATAGTCGGCTGGGACTGGCAGATGGCATAATAGTTACGTTGCTGGACTCCCGTATGGCCAACCGCGGTTCGTATCTCACACACGGAGGCTTGAACTCAAGCTTGGTGCGTGTGCGTGCGTGCCCAAGATCCTGGGAGGAGAATGGAGGAGAAGGGATTGCAGCGTGGCCAACCCCCCTGGGGGTGGGATTTCTCACTTTCTGTCTTTCCAGCAAGTATATAAGTCCTATAGCAAAATCTCTCCCTTAAAAAAAATAACTGCCATCAGTCATGTAAAATCTGACTCTTAAAACCACTAGACCACAGGTTTAGTGCGACGCGCATCTTCAGAAACACTCCACTTCAGGGACCAGTGCTGGTGGTTAAGGCTCTGGACTCCCACATGGCTGTCTGAGGTTCAAGACTCAGGTCCCACATCTGGCGGCTCGCTTTCTTTCTTTCCCTTTCTCCCTTCCTCTCTCTTTCTCTCTCTCTCTCTCTCTCTGGTCAAATTAACAAATGGAATTAAACAAATAAAAAAAAATTTTTTTTGAGGTTTTTTGCTATAGGGCGTGTGCACTTGCCAGAAAGACAGAGAGAGACAGAAAGCGAGAAATCACCCCCCAGGGGGGATGGCCATGCCGCAATCCCTCCTCCTCCATTCTCCTCTTGGGATCTTGGGCACGCACGCACATGCGCCCGGTATGTTTAAGCCACTGGATCCAGGACCCGAACCGCAGTCGACTACATGGGAGTCCAGCGACATAGCCATTACGCTAACTGCTGGCCCACAAATAAAAAATTCTTTAAAAATATTTTAAGAGAAGACTCCACTTCAGGTTTTACATTTCAGATCATAAAAAACACATCATAAATATTCCTGCAAGTAAGAAGGAGACTAATTTTCGGTTACATTGAAGTGCTTAATACTTTTAGTTAATATGCGACAAAAAGTAATCTCATCGAATAATAATTTCTAATAAAAAGTAATTAAACTCTCCTCTCAGCATTCACCTCTCCGTCTATCCCTTGCTCAGTCTGAAAAATAAAACTGTATCCCCGGGCAGCAGGAAAATTTAACAGCGACGAAGAGAGTTATTCACACCAGGGATTCCAGAAGAAAGAGGAAAAGGAAAGAAACTGGAAGAAAAAGGAAAAAACAACACAACACAAAACGGACTAGAAAATTCATTTAAAAATTTGATACAGCAGAGAGCCAGCAGGAGACATGGTGGGAGAGGCGCTGGACTCCCGCATGGCCGACTGCGGTTCGAGTCCCAGACCTGGCAGCTTGCTTTCTCACTCTCTCTCTGTCTTTCTGATGTGCACCCATGCCCTAGAGCAAATAAAAAACCAATAATAAATGAAAAAATTTTAAAAACTTTAAAACATTTCATACATCAGTCACCGTTTTTCATTGACAGAGTGCCACTCGCCAGTCAAGTGACTGAGATCCTGTAGGACTAAGGGTTTTTCTTTTCTTTTCTTTTCTTTTTTTTAAGAGAAACATTTTTGCTACAGGGTATGGGCATGTACCAGAGAGATAGAGAGACAGAAAGTGAGAAATCAACCCCCTTCCAAGGAGGGATGGCCATGCTGCAGTTCCATCTCCTCCATTCTTCTCTTAGGATTTTGGAGACACACGCACACGCGCCCAGCGTGAGTTTTAAGCCTCAGGGTCCGGGACTCGAATCACGGTCAACTACATTAGAGTCTAGCAACATAACCATTATGCCATCTGCTGGTCTTTTTTTTTTTTTTTTTAAGGGTT
>NW_006198386.1:470521-475390 GCF_000334495.1 Tupaia belangeri chinensis | reverse complement strand
CAGACAGAGAGAGAGACATAGAGACAGAAAGCGAGAAATCACCCCCCAGGGGGGATGGTCACGCCGCAATCCCTTCTCCTCCATTCTCCTCTTGGGATCTTGGACACGCACGCACACACGCCCGGCGTGAGTTTTAAGCCACTGGGTCCGGGACACGAACCGCGGTCGACTACGTGGGAGTCCAGCGACATAGCCATTACGCTAACTGCTGGTTCCCTCCTCCTGGGATCTTGAACACGTACGTACACACATGTGCCCAGTGCAAGTTTTAAGGCACCGGGTCTGGGATTCGAACAGCGATCTGTCCTGTGGGAGTCCAGCACCTTAACCACCATGCCACCTGCCACCCCCCCTTGAAACAAGTTTTTCTAAAGAGTCAGTATTCTTAGTGGGGAGGACTATGTGCTTTTCAAGGACAGAATGAAGAGCTGTCCTCCTTTCTCTGTATCAGATGAGGAATTCTAAGAATTTAACACGGACCAAGACAGAGTCTGAGAAAACAGGGCGGCTATTAAAAAAACCCTCACACGGTGGTAACTTTATCCAGTTGGGGTGGACACACCAGCCAGGACAACCTTTCCCATGACCTTTCTCCCCTTTCTTCCCTAAATTATTTCCCGAATTCTCTTCAGAAGGAATTCACTCCTTAATTGATGACGCCTTTGATTTGGAAGCATCGGCGTTAAGCCAGGCCGGAGCTATACGTCTGAGGGAGGCCGTGGAGTGGACACGGACCAAGGTACACAGAGAGAGCTATCGTGTGTGTGATCCATGCATGCTGTTAGCCTGCACGGTGAGTCTCCACCCCCCATCACCAAGTGCTTCTCTGCAAAGGGCAAATATTCTCTTCATAGTGCAAATCCTGCAAGCCGATCAATAAAAACAATTTTGTAAATTAAGATCCCTTTCTTTCTTTTTTTTAAGAGACATTTTTGCTATAGGGTACATGCACTTGCCAAAAAGACAGAGAGACAGAAAGGGAGAAATCACCTCCCAGGGAGAACGGCCACACTGCAATCCCTTCTCCTCCGTTCTCCTCTCGGGATCTTGGGCACGCATGTACACGCGCCTGGTGTGAGTTTTAAGCCACTGGGTCTGGGACTCGAACTGCAGTTGATTACATGGGAGTCCAGTGTACGTAATCAGTACGCCATCTGCTGGTCCTGTGAATCCAGATTTCTTTCTTTCTTTCTTTTAAAAGATTTATTTAGTTTTAGTTTTATTTATTATCATTAGTTTTTAATTTTGACCAAAGAGAGACAGAGAAAGAGAGAGTAAGAAAGCAAGCCACCAGGTCTGGGACGCGAACCATCATTGACCATGTGGAAGTCCAGGGCCTCAACCATCATGCCAACTGTCAGTCCCACAAGATTTCTTTACAACAAAACGCACTGTCCATAGGCCTCCAAAGCTCTTATGTTTCTAAGAGTTTAAAAGAAGGGATGGGGACTAGCAGTTGGCGTAATGACTGTGTTGCTGGACTCCCATGTAGTCGACCGCAGTTCAAGCCCTGGACCCAATGGCTTAAACTCATGAGAGGTTAAGATCCCGAGAGGAGAATGGAAGAGAAGGGATTGCGGTGTGGCCATCTTCCCTGGAGGGGGGGGAGGGGTTGATTTCTTGCTTTCTGTCTCTCTGTCTCTCTCTGTAGATAGATAGATAGATAGATAGATAGATAGATAGATAGATAGATAGATAGACAGACAGACAGATAGAAAGAAAGAGGAAGGAAGGAAGGAAGGAAGGGAGGGAGGGAGGGAGGGTTTTCCTGCAGGAGACTACAGCCTTCTGGGGCAGACAGGGGCAAAGCAATGGGGTGCCTGGGAAATTGAAGCGCGTTAGACTGACTGCTGTCACTCCTGGCCAGAAAGAGTCCCCCGACCACATTCAGACACACAACCCTTGGCTGACAAGTCACGACCCAGTACAAACGAAATGGTTGCTGTTTTCCAAAACAACAGCACCCTCAGGACAGAGAACCAAGACTTTCTGCTGAGGCGACTTGCAGAGGTGGCCTATCCCCAGGCCCCATGTGCCACGCTCTGGCTGCATTCCTTTTTTTTGAGCAAGGAAGTCTCTCCCCTTAGCAACGCAGAGTTTTCCAAGCACAGTACTTATTCTGTAAGAGGTGCATGTCAGGATCAGCAGATGGTATAATGGTTGCGTTGCTGCACTCCCACGTAGTCGAGTGCGGTTCGAGTCCTGGACCCAGCGGCTTTAAACTCACATGGGATGCGTGTGCGTGTGTGCCCCAAATCCCAAGAGGCAACATGGTCAACCCCCCTGGGGGGTGATTTCTCACTTTCTGTCTCGCTGTCTCTCCAGCGAGTGCATACCCTATAGCAAAAATCTTTCGGGGCCAGCAGGTGGCGTGGTAGTTTTAGCACTGGACTCCCACATGGTTGGAGTGGTTCGAGGACTGGACCTGGCGGCTTGCTTTCTCGCTTTCCCTTTCTCTCTTTGTCTCTCTGTTCAAGTTAAAAATCAGTAATAATAACAATAAATAAAATGAAATAATGTTTAAAAATCTTTCAAAAAAAATTACAAAGAACAAAAGAAGTCCCCATCAATTCAGGGAATGGGGCACTTACCCTTCCAACTGCTCCTCTCCTAAGATCTGGCGGAGGTTTTTGAGGAAGGACAAAGAGACCAAGGCATGGGAATGGCGGATCTTCACGTAGCCCGTCACCACCTCGATGAGCCCCATGAAGTTCTCCAGTTCCGAGGCGATGTTATCTACGTGAGAAGGGGACATGTCACTCACGGTTCGCTTGGTGTTAAGGGTGACACACTGAGATTCTTTCTAACACATATGGAGAACGACCAAACGGCAGGTACCCATGGAGAAGCTCAAGCTCCCAGCACATGCCCAAAATGCTTTTCCTGAAGCCAGCAGGTGGCGTGGTGGTTAAGGCACTGGACTCGCACATGGCCCACAAAGGTTCAAGTCCTGGACTTGGAAGCTTGCTCTCTCACTTTTCTCTCTCTGGTCAAAATAAAAAAATAATGATAATAAACAAAGTTAAATAAACAATTCTATTTTAAAAGGCTTTCCCCTAGCCTTGACCTTTTTTTTTTAATTTTTAATCTCTTAAAATTATTTTTTTTTACATTCAATCACTGTATTATTATAGCAGCCCGAATACATTTTCCCATCTTAAATACACAGTCTCTTGGTTCAAAGATATGATCAAACACATTATCCTCAACAGATTGTCTTCCATTTTTGCATCCCCTAAATGTTTATTTTTTTATTTTTACCCTGGATTCCTTCCCTCTGACCCACGCCCATTTCTCACCCTCCTCCTGCAGTGTCTGTATTAGGACCATTGTTCTTGCACTTTTAAACTTTCCAATATTTGGTCTCTACCATAGAGATAATACTGAAATGTCAGCACACTCTATAGCCTTGATTTTCAATAGCCACTCTGGGGATGGGGCCTCTGAGGCAGGAGAAAGTGGGTTTCTAGAAGGCTGGGCCCTGCAGCTCCCACGCTGATTAACAGAATGCAAAATCATAAATATCAGACTGGCAATTAGCGAAGGCTGACAAATCCAGGAACGTCTTTTAATATCCTCTGTCAACAGACAATGTACAAGGGCAGGATTAAATAAACAACATTTCCTTGGTCCCATTAGGAGCTGTCTTTGCTGCATTTCCAGTTCCTAAGCTACAGAGAGATAGATCTATATTTAAAGATTCTGTCTCCCTAGAGCTAGAAGAAAACAGACCACAGTGTTCACAAAGGGATGCCTACAGGTGACTTTTTACAAAATGTGTTTATGGAAGCTGGCAAATGGTGTGGTAGTTAAGGTGCTGGACACTCCCACATGGCCAATCATGGTTCGAGTCCCGGACCTGGTGGCTTGCTTTCTCACTTTCCCTCTCTCTCTCTCACTCTGTCCTTCTCTGCTCAAATTAAAATAAATAAATAAATAAATAAATAAATAAATAAAGTTAAATAAAATAATTCTTGGGACCAGCGGTTAGTGTAATGGCTATGTTGCTGGATTCCCACGTAGTTGACCACGGTTTGAGTCCCGGATCCACACCAGGTGCGGGTGCTTGCGTGCCCAAGATCCTGAAGGGGAGAATGGAGGAGAAGGGATTGTGGCATGGCCATCCCCCCTGGGGGTGATTTCTCACTTTCTGTCTTTCTGTCTCTCTCTGTCTGGCGAGCGCACAAGCCCTATAACAAAAACCTCTCAAAATAACAAAAATAATAATTCTTAAAAAAAAAAAAAAAGAGTATGCCTCTCCGTTGAGACTTGGACTCTCCTTTTCAATGAGATGTCCTATCACCCCAAATTTAATCACTCTCCTGCAGTGGACATGAACTGGGGGATACAATTTATTGTCACGTAGGAACACGTCTCACTTCCTTCTCAAATGAACCAAATTCATATGCTACTTTTTTTCCTTCAGGATAAAAAGGTTAAAAAAAAAAGTTTAAGCACTTAAAAGATGCATTCTACAGATGAGTAAATGAAAGGCAAGTTAAGAAACATAGCAAGAGCAAAAAAGATAAAACTTTTGAAGTCCCACAAGGAAGGAGATTCTCTTTTTTAAAAAAAGAAATATTTTATTTAATTTTGTTTATTCATTCATGTATTGTCATTTGACCAGAGAGAGAGAAAGAAAGCAAGAGACAAAGCAAGCCACCAGGTTCAGGACTCGAACCATGGCTGGCCACATGGGAGTGTCCACGCGTGTGCATGCGTGCCCAAGATTCCGAGAGGAAAATGGAGGAGAAGGGATTGCAGTGTGGCCATCCCCCCCCGGGGTGTGTGTGTGATTTCTTGCTTGCTGTCTCTCTGTCTCTCTCTCTTTTTTTTTTTTTTTTTTTTTTAGTGCGCCTTTCCTCCCCC
>NW_006198386.1:463739-464801 GCF_000334495.1 Tupaia belangeri chinensis | reverse complement strand
AAATAAATAAATAAATAAATAAATAAATAAATAAATAAATAAATAAATAAATAAATAAATAAATAAATAAATAAATAAATAAATAAATAAATAAATAAATAAATAAATAAATAAATAAATAAATAAATAAATAAATAAATAAATAAATAAAGTTAAATAAAATAATTCTTGGGACCAGCGGTTAGTGTAATGGCTATGTTGCTGGATTCCCACGTAGTTGACCACGGTTTGAGTCCCGGATCCACACCAGGTGCGGGTGCTTGCGTGCCCAAGATCCTGAAGGGGAGAATGGAGGAGAAGGGATTGTGGCATGGCCATCCCCCCTGGGGGTGATTTCTCACTTTCTGTCTTTCTGTCTCTCTCTGTCTGGCGAGCGCACAAGCCCTATAACAAAAACCTCTCAAAATAACAATAATAATAATTCTTAAAAAAAAAAAAAAGAGTATGCCTCTCCGTTGAGACTTGGACTCTCCTTTTCAATGAGATGTCCTATCACCCCAAATTTAATCACTCTCCTGCAGTGGACATGAACTGGGGGATACAATTTATTGTCACGTAGGAACACGTCTCACTTCCTTCTCAAATGAACCAAATTCATATGCTACTTTTTTTCCTTCAGGATAAAAAGGTTAAAAAAAAAAGTTTAAGCACTTAAAAGATGCATTCTACAGATGAGTAAATGAAAGGCAAGTTAAGAAACATAGCAAGAGCAAAAAAGATAAAACTTTTGAAGTCCCACAAGGAAGGAGATTCTCTTTTTTAAAAAAAGAAATATTTTATTTAATTTTGTTTATTCATTCATGTATTGTCATTTGACCAGAGAGAGAGAAAGAAAGCAAGAGACAAAGCAAGCCACCAGGTTCAGGACTCGAACCATGGCTGGCCACATGGGAGTGTCCACGCGTGTGCATGCGTGCCCAAGATTCCGAGAGGAAAATGGAGGAGAAGGGATTGCAGTGTGGCCATCCCCCCCCGGGGTGTGTGTGTGATTTCTTGCTTGCTGTCTCTCTGTCTCTCTCTCTTTTTTTTTTTTTTTTTTTTTTAGTGCGCCTTTCCTCCCCC
>NW_006198386.1:463120-463489 GCF_000334495.1 Tupaia belangeri chinensis | reverse complement strand
ACAAAAAACCCCCAAAAAAAAAAAAAAAAATCAGTACCTTGACCCTACCAAGGGGCCCCAGGGATGGAGAATTTAAGGCACCACTGCCAGAAGCCCTTGTTGATTAAAGACCAGGAGTGAAGGGGCCAGCAGGTGACGTGGTGGTTAAGGCAGCTAGAACCCACATGGTCAACTGAGCGGTTTGAGTCCCAGACCCAGCGGCTTGAAAACACACAAGGTGTGTGCCCAAAATCCCAAGAGGAGAACAGAGAAGGGACTGCAGTAGTATGACCATTCCCCCCAGGGGGAGGTGATTTCTCATTTTTCCCCCCTCTCTCTCTCCAGCAAATGCACATGCCCTATGCCAAACAACAAACAAACAAACCAAAA
>NW_006198386.1:405443-463054 GCF_000334495.1 Tupaia belangeri chinensis | reverse complement strand
AGAGGTTTTTCACTATAGGGTGTGTGCACTCACCAGACAGAGAGAGACATAGAGACAGAAAGTGAAAAATCATCTCTTTAGGGGGGATGGTCACGCCGCAATCCCTCCTCCTCCATTCTCTTCTTGGGATCTTGGGCACTCACACACACGCGCCCGGTGTGAGTTTAAGCCACCAGGTCCGGGACTCGAACCACAGTCAGCTACATGGGAGTCCAGCGACACAGCCATTACGCCAACTTGTCTCCTTTCGACTCTCAGAAATCAATCTAGAACTCTACCTCTCTTGTGGGCACCATAAAAGATTAGCTTGGTATTATCAAACCTTTCCTTTGCTTAGTCTTCTCCACGTAGCCAAGTAACCCAAACCCTCTGGATTTAAAGATGTGGGATCTGGCTACGGCCAACGACCACTGAGTCATCCCTCTGACCCATCAGTGTCTTCTGGGCCCTGTGCACACAGGGACTGACCTCTCCTGAACAAGGTGTGGCTAACAGCAACATGAGGAATGACCCTCTTTGGAGGAGTAATCGCTGTACCTACAGGGCTCAGAAATAGACCGCCTTTCAATCTGCTTTTGATCTGGGAGGGGAACATCAACAAGAGATGTCAACGCATGAGGCTTCCATTTCTCTAAGCCCATCTTTGCGCTGAGACTCAAGGCCAGGGCTGTGAAAAAGCATCGGCAAAAGCGCACCAAGAGACCCAGCAGGAAAAAAAAAATACTTACTGCCTCTGCGGATATTAATGAGCAAATTGCCCTTGAAGACGGTGCATCCTTGAAGCATTTGAGCAGAAGTAACCGAATCGATGGTCTTTGTTTTCTTCTCTTCTTCACAGACCTTGGGGCACGGGCCTTCACAGGGGATGCAGTACATGCTGCTGAACACAAAGAAACAACCAAACACAGGAGGATTGAGTCTGTCTCGTTGCATTAAAACGTCATGAGAACACACTGGTGAGGGTTGACAGCACGCATCATGCAAGGTAACTGTTTGGAAGCGTCCCGGTGGCCACGTGGTATCTCATTTCACAAGCCCACCAGGATAAGCCACGGAAACTGCAACCTGAAGGAGAAAGTGCCCTCACAGGGGCCAGCAAGTGGCATGGTGCTTAAGGGCGCTGGATTCCCACATGGTTGACTGTAGTTTGAGTCCCGGATGTGGTGGCTTGCTTTCTTGCTTTCTCGCTTTCTCTCTCCCTCTCTGTCCCTCTCCGATCAAGTTAAATAAAATAAGTAAAGTTAAATAAAAGTTTTTTTTTAAAGTGCGTATACAAGGAAAACATGTTTCTTTTTCTTTTTTGGAGAGGTTTTTTGCTATAGGGCATGTGTGCTCACCAGAAAGACAGAGAGAGACAGAGAGACAGAAAGCAAGAAATCACCCCCAGGGGGGATGGCCACGCTGCAATCCCTTCTCCTCCATTGTCCTCTCGGGATCTCGGGCACGCACACACACACCCAGTGTGAGTTTAAGCCACCGGGTCCGGGACTTGAACCACAGTCTACATGGGAGTCCAGTGACATGGCCTTTACGCCAACTGCTGATTCCCAACAAAATAATTCTTTAAAAATATAAAATAAAATAAACTGGGCCAGCCCATGGCTTGGGGGTTGGAACAGCTGGATCCCACTTAGCCGAATATACGGTTCAAGTCCCAGACCCAGTGGCTTGAGAAACATCCCTGTGAGTGTACACTTCTTCTCAGCTTCCCCACAGAAGGGAGGGACGGAGAAGGGAGTGCACCATGGCTATTCCCCCATGGAGGGTGTTTGTTACTTTCTTTCTCTCTCCACTGTCTCTGTCTCTCTGTGCAAAGCACACAGGCATTCTGACAAATTGCAAAGTAAAACTAAAACAAGTCCATTGTGGGGCCAGCAGGTGGTGTGGAGGTTGAGGTAGCTAGTCACACGTGGTTCAAATCTTGAACCAGGTGGCTTTAAAATCACGCCAAGTATGTGTGCATGCGTGCCCAAAATCTCCAGAGGAAGATGGAGGAGTAGGGATTGTGGCGTGGCCATCTCCCACCCGGGGAAGACTCCTCACTTTCCCTCTTGTGAGTGCATGTACCCTATGGCCAAAACCTATAGGAAGAAAACAAAAAACCCCAAATCAAGTCAATTGTTTCTAGAATCGCATCAACGATTTTAAGTTAGGGGCCAGCAGATGGCGTAGCAGTTACATTGCTAGATCCCCACACAACTGACTGCAGTGTGAGTCCTGGACCCTGTGGCTTGAAAATCATCCCAGGTGTGGGATCCTAGGAGAACGGAGAAGAGATTGTGGTGTGACTATCCCTGCCCAACCCAGGGGTGACTTCTTGTTTTCTTTCTCACTGTCTCTATCTCTTTTTTGCAGCTTTCTTCATTTTTTAAGAATTATTTTATTTAACTAAATTTATTTATTTTTAATTTGCTCAGAAAGGGACAGGCGGGGTGGGGGGAGTGAGAAAGCAAGTCACCAGGTTCAGGACTCAAAACATAGTATGGGAATGTCTAGCACCTTAACCACCATGCCACCTGCTGGTCCCCACCCCCCCTTTTTTTTTTTTAAAGAATTATTTTATTTATGGGACCAGCAGGGGGCATGCTGGCTCACCCGCTGAACACTCCCACATAGTCCACCATGGTTCAAGTCCCAGACCTGGTGGCTTGCTTTCTCACTCTCTCTCTCTCTGTCTGTCTGTCTCCCTCTGGTCAAATTAAAATAAATGAATGAATAAATAAAATTAAATAAATATTTTTTAAAAAGAATTGTTTTGTTTAACTTTATTTATTTATTTTTAATTTGCTCAGAGAGGGAGGGGTGGAGGGAGGAGTGAGAAAGCAAGCGGCCAGGTTCAGGACTTGAACCGCAGCCAGCTGTATGGGAGTCCAGCATCCTTAACCATCACGCCACCTGCCGGCTCCAACACAAACAGCTCTTGAGAAAACATGTTTTGAGTTACACTAGCCCGCTCAGACTCATCCGGGTTGAACCCCTGCCGGTCTACCCAGGTCCCACAAGCGACAGCGAGGCCCTCTCTGCTCCGGGGGAGCGGGGTGTCGGCCACTGACCTCTGGCTGCCGTTGCGAATGAACCCCGAGGGGCACTCCTGCATGCACTCGCCGTCGTGGATCACGAAGCCTTCAGAGTCGCTGCTCTCGGCGCTGGTGATGTTGGCGCAGAAGTCGCGGTCCACGCAGCGCCAGCCCTCGAACCTGTAGGTGTTGGGTGGGCAGGTGGGCACGCAGACGCCGGCGTAGAAGTAGTGCCGGCAGGCCACGCAGGCTGTGTCGTTGTCGGGCGCGCTGCAGCTGCCCAGGCACTCGGGGTGACAGCACTCACTGTTCTCCGAGCACGCCCGCTTCCCGCAGGCGCTCGGGCACACTGTGGAGACAGAGGGGAGAGGGCCGTGAGACGGGGCGGTGCGCCCCTGGGGTCTCTCATCATCTAGCAGTAGTTAACAAAACACTCCACGAGGTCCCCCAAACGAAATGACGGTCCATTCAGCCCATGTTAGACTTGTAGAACGCATATAGAGCACTCACCAGAGACACAGAGACAGAGAGACAGGGACAGAAAGCGAGAAATCACTCCACAGGGGAGATGGCTACACCGCAATCCCTTCTCCTCCATTCTCCTCTCAGGATCTTGGGCACGCACGCACACGTCCCCGGCGTGAGTTTCAAGCCACCAGTTCCAGGACTTGAACTGGGATTTCCCATGTGGGAATCCAGCACCTTAACCACCACGCCACCTGCTGGCCTTGCGATGGTGCTGACTTCTTTCCCCATCCTAACCTGTGAGAACACACGTGTCACCAAGCCTGAGAGCTATCCCCTCCAGGAATGGGACTGAGGGAGGCATGTCAGGACACAGTGACATGGGACATGAGACACCATCTCTTTGAAACCCTCCGTGCTAACGTTAAGTGAAACCAGAGTCCTAATAACCACAGATCCACAATTTATGTCCCAAAGAGATGAGCTGGCATTTATTTCCATAACAATGCTGTCATGATCACAACTCCACGGGCTGTCGGCCTCACTTGAAAATAAAAGTATAAATCAACAAAATATGAAGTCTGGTTTGCATTAAAATGTCCTACTTTTTCCTGGACTTGGAAAACAATACAAAATGATTTAAATATGTATATTTTTGACTCTGATATACAATACCGAGTAATGATACTACTTTCTGTTTACTATTTTCTATTTTTTAAAACTTTTTACCTTAGGGCGTTTGGATTCACTGGGGAGAGAGAGATAGAGGGAGGGGAAAGTGAGAAGTCATCCCCCCCTCCCCACCTGGAGGGATGGCCATGCTGCAATCCCTTCTCTTCCATTCTTCCTCTTGGGATTTGGGCACGCACACACATGATTGGCTTGCTTTTCAAAAGGCAGGGTCCGGGACTCAAACCACGGTTGGCCACATCAGAGTCCAGCACCTTAACCACCATGCCACCTGCTGGCTTCTGTTTTTTTTTTTTTCTTAAGACAGGGTCCTGCCTGTCACAATCCTCCTGCCCCAGCCACCACATCTGGCTCTATTAAAGTCAGGGTCTCCGAGGCTAGCAGGTGGCATGGTGGGTAAGGCGTTGGACTCTCAACATAGTCCAATGCAGTTCAAGTCCTGGACCTGGCAGCTTGCCTTCTCACTTTCCCTCTCTCCCTCTCTCTGGTGAGCACACATGCCCTAGAGCAAACTTAAAAAATAATATTAGGCACTAGCCGATGGCATGGCGGTTACATCGCTGGATCCCCACACGTTCAATAGTGGTTTGAGTCCTGGACCTGGTGGCTTGAAACTCATGCCAGGTGCATGTGCGTGCATGTCAAAAGATCCCAGAAGGAGGATGGAAGAGGAGGGACTGAGGTGTGACCATCTCTCCTAGGAGATTTCTCACTTTCACTCTCACTGTCTCTCTCTCTCTGGTGAGCATATGTGTTCTAGGCAAAAACCTATTTAAATAAATACAATTAATTAATTAATTAAGACAGACAGACAGACACAGCCTCTCGGTATTGCCCAGGCCCGCCTCAACCCTGCCATCCTCCTGCATCAGCCTCTTGGACCACTGGTATTACAGGCACCTGATCCCTGCCAGAGCTTTATGTGAGCTGGGGAACTGAACCTGGGCCTCCATGTGGTCCCAGCCTGCTGAGCACAGCACCTCGGCTCCCATATGGATCCATGGCAGCCCGTTTCAACGAATGGACCACACACCAGTAAGTACAGGCGAGAGTGGAGCCCCTAGGTGCCAGGGAAGGTTTCACAGAGGCCATGAGGCTGGAGCCGCATATAAGGAATGGAAAAATGAGGAGGATAAGAAGAAAGATAAGGGCCAGAAGGTGGCATGGAGGATAAGACACTGGACTCCACATGGCTGGGTATGTGGTTCAAGTCTTGGACCCTGTGGCATGAAAATCACACAGTGTGTGTATGACCAAAATCCCAATAGGAAAATGAATTGCGGTGTGGCCATCCCTCCAACGGGATGATTTTTCACCCTTTTTTTTTTTTAATAAAGAATTATATTTTTATGTAACGTTATTTATTATTACTATTATTCTTATTTTCCAATTTGACCAGAGAGAGACAGAGAGAGAGGGAAAGTGAGAAAGCAAGCCACCAGATCTGGGACTTGAACCGTAGTCAGCCATGTGGGAGTCCAGCACCTTAACCGCCACGCCATCTGTGTTTTCTCACTTTCCCTCTCCTTGTGTCTGGTGATCACATGTGCCTTAGGGCAAAAACCTTTAAAAAATGATAAAATAAAATGAGAACTTAATGGCTATAAGTGCAGCAATATTACAAACAGCTATTAATACAGCAGTGAATACTCAAAGCATTGGGCAGAACGAAAAAAATGCCCCCATGTACATCTTGCGAATATACTGAAATGTAAATTCTGCATTTTTTTCCAGGATGAGAAAGAAAAAAATAAATACCAGACAAAGTGCCTGTTGACATCTTTGGCATTTCCAGCCACCCCCCACCTCCAATTCCACTGGAACCAGCCTCTCTGGGCAGTGGTCCACTGAGACCCTCCAGAGGGGCCAGTTCAAGGCACCTGCTGGTCAGTCAGTTCTTGCCACAACCACACACAGGCTGGCGAAGTCTGGGTGGTTTGTTTCTGGGTGGGAGCTATTTCAGAAGGAACTTCAGCAAAACGTTCTACAGAACAATTCTTTAAAATTCTTTTAGTTTAAAGAATTATTTATTATTCTTCTTACAATCATTTTTAAATTTGATTGGAGAAAGAGAGAGAGGAAGGGAAAGTGAGAAAGCAAGCCGCGAGGTCCAGGGGTTGAACCGTGGTTGCCTATGTGGGAGTCCAGCGCCTTAACCACCATACCAGTTGCCAGCCCCAACAGTACAAATCCTCCTAAAGGGATCACAAATACAGGGGATCCTTTATGTTAAATGATGTGCTCTGTGCCCAGACACCACCTAATACCATGAGAAGGGGAGGATAAAAATGGGGCATGATGGCAGCAAAGTCAAAAGAAGAGGTGACCTGTCTGCTTGAGGACAAACTTCATACCTTACGGTCACGGCAGGGAGAGGAGCTTGCCCTGTTGCATAATCCGAGAGCATTCTGGGCTGCAGGCAGGAGCCCACAAGGAAGTCTAGGATTAGACAGTCCTGGAGCCAGCCCCAGAAGCTGCTGTAAATTCTGTCTCATCTCAATGTATATAAATATTATTCGTGTTCAGGACTATTAAGGGATTTCTTGAAAAGCCCCGGGCAGTGTGTCTCGCCAGCAGATGGATGGCCGCTCCACATGAATGCCAAAATTTAAAATTTAAGACGGTAACCAAATTTCCAATTACGACGCTACAGGGGAAAAGGAAGGGAACCTTGTCCCTGGCGTCCACGAATGAGGAGAGCACTGAGAGTGATTAAAGGCATTTCAACTTTTAAAAAATAAGAGAAAAAGGGAAGCGGCTATAAACTATCAAATTTACAGAGGAAAAAGCAAATTGATTTTGCCCATGAGAGCCCTCTATTCCTTGGAATGCCTATGATGACCAACAGTAAAAACAAAAGCCCACATAAACTGCTGGAAAAGCAAACGTCCCACGTCGACCACTGAAAGGACTAGACCTGGGTCATGATCACCTTGACATGAGGCAGTACTTGTTTATTTTTCTTTGCTAGAGGGTATATGAGCTAATTAGAGAAAGACAGAGAGAGAGTCAGGGGAAAAGGAGAAATCACTCCCCACCCCTCCACGGGTAACAGTCACATTGCAATCCCTTCTCTTCCATTTCTCCCTCCTCTTGGAATTCTGGGCACACATACACATGCACCCTGTGTTTCTCAAGTTGCCAAGTCTGGGACTCAGACCATGGATCAACCATGTGGGTTTCAGTGGCCTTAACACCATGCCCTGGAACTGGCCTGAGGCACTGCATTTAAAACCTCATTATCCCAGCACACAGCATAATGGTTATGTCACCAGAATCCCACGTAGTTGACCACATTTCGGGTCCTGGACCTGGTGGCTTAAAACTCACACCGGGTGCGTGTGTGCCCAAAATCCTGAGAGGAGAATGGAGGAGGAGAAGGGATTGCAGTGTGGCCACCTCCTGGAGCAGTATTTTCTCACTTTCCCTCCCTCTTTCTCTCTCTCTGTTTCTTTCCAGCGAGTGCATGCGCCCTATGGCAAAAGCTTAAAAGAAAGAAAGAAAGAAAGAAAGAAAGAAAGAAAGAAAGAAGGAAAGAAAGAAAGAAAAGGATATGACAATAAAGTACTCTGTGGGAATAAAAGACAGAAGACTCGATCTCATCACAAGGGGCCACAAAGCCATACATTAAAAAAAAAAATGCACACACTGTTATATCAAATAATTTGTAAAGGATGCAAGTATTTCCTAGATGTTGCAAAATGTGTGTATGCACTGTATGTAAAAATCCAGAGCAGTGTAAGGGCATTTTAGCTCTTTCTGGGCTGCCCCTAAGTGACATATCAGTCACCATTTCCTACATGAAGAGGGAGAGCCTTCCTAATGGGCAGGGCCCATCACACAGACAGACCAGCGGCTACTCACTCTGGACAAGCGCACTTCAACCTCCAAAGCACATCAAAGAGCAACTGGGTCCAGGGGAATTTTAAGACTGTCTTTGTCCTTGCAAAGGAGAGGACTTGACCCCACTGGACGACACAGGAAGAAGAGAAGAGAGAGGAGGGGAAGGAAGAAGGTTTGAGCCAGCTCAATGAATGTTCAGGGTCCTCCCTGCTTGGCCAGAAGTCCACCCAAGGCCTGGAATGGGGGTGGGAGAGACTTAGCTCAGGTGAGGGAATGCAAAAGGTCCTTCTGATCTTACCAGCCAAGCTCTTAGGACTCAGTCCAAAACTGGGGCTCCCACTCAGAGGACAAGTGAATGGTGAGAGGGGCAAATGAAAGACCACCTAGCACAGCCAGCTAGGGGTGGGGGCTTCCAGGAGGAAGCTGGCAGGTGCATGTGGGGTCAGCAGAGCCCATGGGAAGGGCTAAGAGAGCCAGAGGTGGCAAAGAAAACCTCAGCTGGGCTGAAGAATGGAGGTGTTGGGGATGGAAGGATGGGGAAGATGGGTAGACGGTGAACCCCAAAGTGCAGAGAGCCTGGAGTGGCCATTTAGCCCACCAGTAGGAGTCTGGAGCCTTCCTAATGGGAGAAGGTTGATCTTAAGCAGGCATCACATGAAGAGACACATGTTCGAGAAGGCAGCCAACTTCTGGAGCAGCGAAGGTGGCTCAGATCTGGGGGGCAGCAGTTCACACGGAGACGGGTGGGACAGAGTCGAGATCCATCTCAGAGCACTTGGAAGAGTGCGTGGAGCTGGGCTTTGTTTTGTTTTCTTTTGAGATGTGGAAAGACTCGCTCAATAGCAGATGTGCTTCTTTTTGCATCCATACTCGAGTGGGGAGGCCTGACATTCAGGGTGTGGATGCAGAAGAGGAGGAGACTGCGTGTGCAGGATGGGAAGAGGCCTGAGGATGCCCTGCGGACACAGGATAGAATCCCAGGGTACACCACAAGATTTGAATATTCCCCCAAAATACGGCGTGTTGAGATTTGGCAGTCATGGGATTAAGAGGGCAAAGCTTTTTTAAAAAAGATTTTTGCCATAGGGTGCATGCACTTGCTAGAGAGATGGAGGGAAAGTGAGAAATCACCCCCCAGGGGAGATGGCCACGCCGCAATCCCTTCTCCTCCATTCTCCTCTCAGGGTTTTGGGCATGCACACACACATGCCCAGCATGATTTTCAAGCCAAACCACGTCAGCCATGTGGCATCCAGTGTCATAACCATCACACCACCTGCTGACCCAAGAGGATGAGAACTTAATCTGACTGTGATACTGAAAGGAGGGGCCGCTGGGAGGAGATCAACATCAAGGTCATTATGGTGGGACCCTCTGGGTTGACTTCTGGTGAGTTTATATGGAGAGAGCATGAGACCAGACAGAGATACACAGAGACACAGATGCATGTGCTCCTGCCCCTACCATGTGTACCACAGCCAGAAGACCCCCTCCAGATGCGCCCACTGGACCTTGACTCTCCAATCGTGAGTCAAATAAACCTCTGTTCTCTTAAATAATGTATCTCGGTATTTTCTGTTATTAGCAACAGAACAGCCAAGCGCCCACTGGAGTCTTACTTCCATTCCTTTAAAAGAAACATCCTTAGGCTGGCCCTGTGGCCTGGTGGTTACAGGAGCTGGATCCCACATGGCTGACCATGCAGTTCCAGCCCAGAACGTGGCAACCTCAGAAACACACAGGGCACGTGTGTGTGTGCATGCCCAAATTCCCAAAAGGAGGGAAACGTGGAGGAAAACGGATTCCAGCATGACCATACCCCACGTGGGGATGCTTTCTGCTCCTTCTCCTCTCTCTGGCAAGCACATGCACAGCTCATCAGGGAGGGAGGGAGGGAGGGAGGGAGGGAGGGAGGAAGGAAGGAAGGAAGGAAGGAAGGAAGGAAGGAAGGAAGGAAGGAAAAAAAAGAAAGGTACTCAGAGGATTTCAGAATCTGCATCCATAAATCCTTAGTTCTGTATCTCCACTTCTCTCTGCCCCTCTCCCCAACAACGAACAAAGCACAAGTCTAAGCAGTGATAAGAACATATTTATGGAATTCTTCTAAGCCTTAGGAACATGGTACCAAGGGCCAAAAGGCGGAAAACTCAACCAAGCTTAATCTCTCTTGTTTCCTTTCCAGACCTCAAAATTAACCCGAGAGATAGAGAGAGAATATGAAGTACCCCACTCTTGGGGAGCTCCTTTGGATATCTGCAAGCTCTACTGCTTTTCCAGGAAGGCAGAAGCAGCTCTAGAAACCATGAGCTCCTAGCCACTTGGTCAGGACAGAAAGGGTGTCATCTGCAAGAGCCACAGTAGGTTGATGTACCCATAGAGGGGCACAGGGGTTGCTTGGCTGGCATAGGACAGCCTGGCCAGTGTGGGCTCTGTGCCCACTCAACCCTGTGGGTGCATCATGGCATTCTCACCTGGAAAAATAATCTCCCACCTGCGCTTGCTTCTACCCTCTTACATGCACTCCTACCAACCCACTAGCCCGGGCAGAGACCTGTCAGAGGGAACTCAAAGGGATCTGGTGATGGAGAATCCAGGCTTCTCAAGCTCAGGCATAGCTACTCTATGTCATCTTGGCTTGTCAGCTTGAAGTTCTATAAAGTCTGCTACGATGAGGACCAGCGGATGGTGCAATGGTTATATCGCTGGACTCTCATGTAGTTGACTGTGGTTTGAGTCCCGGACCTGGCGCCTTAAAACTCACACCGAGCACGTGTGCGTGCGTGCCCAAGATCCCAAGAGGAGAATGGAGGAAAAGGGATTGTGGCATGGCCATCCCCCCCTGGGGGGGGGGGATTTCTCACTTTCTGTCTCTCTGTTCCTCTCTTTCTGGTGAGCACTTGTGCCCTATAGCAAAAAAAATCTCTCTATGAAAAAAAAAGTCTACTAGGATAAAAAAGCAGGCTTCCAGCAACATGGAAGTCATGTTCCAAGACTCCAGGGGACACGTGAAACCATGGGTAACACCAAATCCTGTACGTACTATAGGATGTTTTCTTTTTTCCCCTGTGCATACATACCTGTGATAAAGTTCAATTTATCACTTAGGCACAGTAAGAGATTAATAATAAATGATAATAAAACCAAACAATAATATCAGCACGCCATGATTAAAATTATGCCAATGTCGTCTGTCTCTCAATGGACTATGGGTAAATGAAATTGTGACAAGCAAAACTATAGAGAAAGGGGAACTATTGCATGCAAAATGCTAACATCCCCATGTAGTAAAACTAAATGCTATGGGATCAGCAGGTGGCCTGGTGGTTAAGGCACTGGACTCCCACATGGCTGACCACGATTCAAGTCCCGGACCTGGCAGCTTGCTTTCTCTCTTTCTTTCTCTCTCGTATAATGGTGCTCATGTGCCCTATAGCAAATTAAGTAATAATTTAAAAAAATTAAGTGAAATGTACATACTCATATACATATACACATGTATAGCAATCGTGTATATGTACACACAGAGTAAAAAAAAAAAAAACAACTTTCTTGAAAGGAAGGCAAGAAAAATCTGTCAGGTGTTAGCAATCCTGAAAAATGGCTAAAATAAAACCCCACTGAACCACTGCCTAGAAATCCCAGGGGGAAGTTTACAACAATTTGCAAACAAGGTTCCGTCCGGATTTGGTAGACGAGCCATTATGGAGAATAAGTTATGCCTAGCGAAATATAGTTCTAGTGGCAACCCCTGTGTTTTAAATGTTCACAAGAGAGGGAAAAGTTCACACTGGTAACAATATTTCTCTTCTCAATGGCCGACAAAGACCACTTCCTGTTCTGCTAAAAATACCCTCCCCCCCACAATGTAGCCAGACCCCAAAGATGTATTTTAAGGTTAGGATCTAAGATACCTGTGTTTCTATGTTTGAACTGAAAGCAAACAGTGTCTACTAATGGTTATTAAGATGGCCAGCCAGGAGACATGGTGGTTGAGTTGGCCTCCATGGCCAACTTGATGGTTCGAGTCCCAGATCTGTTGGCTTAAAAAGTACACCAGGCGTGTGTGCTTGTGAGCACAAAATTCAGAGGGGAGAATTGAGGAGAAGGGTCTGTGTGTAACCATCCTCCCTGGGAAGTGAGTTCACACGTTCCCCCCCCTCTCTCTCTTTGTCTCTAGTGAGCCCATGTGTTTTATAGGAAACCTAAAAAAATTAAAGGTAAAACAATAATAATAATAAAGGTTATCAAGAGAAGCAGAACTGGGGACCAGCAGGTGGTGTGGTGGTGAAGGTGCTGGACACTCCCATATAACTAACCATGGTTCAAGTCCCGGGCCTAGTGGCTTGCTCTTTCTGGTCAAATTAAAATGAATGAATAACAAATGAACATTCACTGAGTATTTTTTAATTGGTTTCTATCATTTATTTACCAATTATTTTATTTAACTTCATATATTTATTTATTTTAATTTGACCAGAGAGGGGGGGAGAGAGAGAGAGAGAAAGAGAGAGAAAGAGAGAGAAATGGAGAAGGCAAGCCACCATGTCCAGGACTAGAACCATGGTTGGTCAGGTGGGAGTCCAGTACCCTTAACCACTATACCACCTGCTGGCTCCTCACTATTTTCCATATGACTGACAATACATTAAGCTTCTTTCTGTGTTCCAGAATCAAACTGCTTCTTTCTTTCTTCTTCTTCTTTCTTTCTTTTTTTTTTTTTTTTTTTTTTTTTAAAATTTTTTTTTTTTTTTTTTTTTTTTTTTAAAGAATGACTTAACTAAAAGTTATTTTAATTTGACCAGAGAGAGAAAGAGCAAGAAAAAGAGAGGGAAAGTGAGAAAGCAAGTCGCCAGGTCTGGGACTCAAACCATGGTCGGTGATGTGGGAGTGTCCAGCACCTTACCACCAGGCCAGGTCCTGGTTAAGCTTCTTATATGCATTATTTAATTGAATTCCTCTGACAACCACATGGGGTCAGTATCATCATTCTCAGCTACAGATGTCCAAATAGAAGCACTGCGAGAGTCAATAACCTGTCCAAGGCCACGGAGCTGTTAAACTGCACACCTGTGGGGCCGGAAGGTGGCAAGGAGGTTAAGGTGTGGGATTTCCACATGGCAACTGCGGTTTGATTCTGGAACGCAGTGGTTTGAAAATCACACCAGATGTGTGTGCACACGTGCCCCAAATCCTGAGAAGATCATGGAGGAGAAGGGACTGTGTGGTGTGGTCATCTCCCCTGGGAGGGAAGTGATTTTCCATTTTCCTTCTCACTGTCTCTATCTCTCTGATGAGCGCATGTACTCTATGACAAAACAAAAACAAAAATAAAACAACAACAACAACAACAACAACAAAACTTACAAAAAAAAAAGAAAGGAAAGGAAAGGAAAGGGAAAAGAAAAGAAGAAAAAAGAAAAGAAGAGAAAAGAAAAGAAAAGAAAAGAAAAGAAAAGAAAAAGGCTGCCCACCTGGGGTTCGAACTCACATCCCCCTAACCATAGCCTCTTCAGCCATGACCTTCCATGTTATTCCAGCCTGTCTCTGCTATTTAAAACAAAAGGCCGGTGGGTTTTCTTCTCATGCTACTTTTCTCTGTGAGCATGCATCCATTATAAAGAAAGAAAAAGCCTAAGTCCTAGGAACACCCCCTGCTCCCCATCCCACACCAGGTGTACCCTGAAGGACAAAGCCCAGGAAACATGACACCCTGACAGCAGGTCCAGCACCCAGGCGATATGAAGGAGATACCGTGTACTCCGCTGAGCTTTCCTTATTTACTGACTTACGGCAAATAGAACCCTCAAGGACATTTTCCCAGCAAACCCTACAAGGCGGGAACTTGTCAGGCTTATCAGCAGGGTCGCAGGTAAGTGTGGTCCTGAAGAAGCCACTCCTCTCTTGGAAGGAGCGACCACAGCGCATTCTATGGGGCACGTGGAACCAGGGCCAGCTCTCCTATCTATGGACTACTTAGGACGAGACTGGACCAATCACAGATGGAGAACATTCAAGAGAAAAAAACCTGCTTGCACCTGTACGGCACCTGTTCAGACTTGACTTTAGAATGATTTATTTATTAGGACCAGCGGAGGGCGTAACGGTTACGTCGCTGGACTCCCACATAGTCAACCGCGGTTTGAGTCCTGGACCCTGCTGCCGAAAACTCACACCGGGTGCGTGTGTGTGCATGCCCAAAATCCTGAGAGGAAACTGGAGAAGGGATTGTGGCATGGTGACCCCCTTGGGGGAGGGGGGTTCTCACTTTCTGTCTTTCTGTTTCTCTGGTGAGTACATGTGCCCGACAGCAAAAATCTCTCTTAAAAAATAATTATTTATTTAGTAGTAGTATTTTAATTTGCTATCGGGTACATGCGCTTACTAGTGACAGAGGTGGGAGGAGAAAGAAAGCAAGTTGCAGGACCAGCAGATGGTATAATGGTTATGTTGCTGGACTCCCACATAGTTGACCACGGTTCGAGTCCTGGACCCAGTGGTTTAAAACTCACGCCAGGATCCAATTCCCAGTGGGAGAGGTGACGGTAATATATACATGATGGAGCTACCAGGAAACCAGATTAATAAGATCAAGGAAGATACCATGTCCTACTAGAACAAGTTTCGCCCAGGAGAGTTATACCTGTGAGATTAGATAAGGAGAGTTCATACTCTTCATCAATTCATGTAGCTCAGCGGGACAGTCACAGAGAAGAAGTGAGGTTCTGGTCTTCCTCTCTGAAAACCCTATAATCTGGGCTCTCAGAGGAATCTGAGTTTCCAGGAGAGTCTTATTGCCTAGCATGGAAGGTAAGCTACAGGTCTATGTGCTTCACTGAGGAACAGAAGCGAGAACTCATTGGCTGGGGCCGGCAGGTGGCATGGTGGTTAAGGGCACCGGACTCCCACATGACCGACTATGGTTCAAGTCCTGGACCTGGCGGCTTGCTTTCTCACTTTCCTTCTCTCCCTCTCTCTTTCAATCTCTCTCTCTCACTCATTCATTCTATCCCTCTCTGGTCAAATAAAAATAAATAAATAAATAAAGTTAAATAAACTAATTCTTAAAAAACAAAACAAAAGAACTCATTGGCTATAGACAATGCCCATTGGAGAATTGAGTCTCAGGCATCAACAGGCAATGCTGGACAGGGCTGGCAGGTGGCGTGGTGGTTAAGGCACTGGACTCCCACATGGCCAACCATGGTTCAAGTCCTGGACCTGGTGGCTTGCTTTCTCACTTTCCCTCTCTCTGGTCAAATTGGAAAATAATAATAATAAGGAAAGTTAAAATAATTCTTTAAATAAAAGAAAAAGCAATACTGGGTAAAAATTGGAAAAAACAAAACAAACAAACAAACAAAAACAGGAAATGAGGATCAGCAGGTGGCCTGGAGGTTAAGGTGCTGGACCCCATATGGCTGACTGTAAGTTCCCAGGCCCAATGGCTTGAAACCCACACCAGGTGTGTGAGCATGCATGCCCAAAATACTAAGAGGAGAAGGGATTGTGGCATGGCCATCCCCTTGAGGGGTGATTTCTCACTTTGTATCTCTGTCTCTCCACTGAGCACACACGTGCTATAGCAAAAATCTCTCTTTAAAAAAATTCAAAGAAAAAACAGAAAATGAGGGACAGCAGGTAGCCTGGAGATTAAGATACTAGTTCCCACATGACTGACTGTGCAGTTCAAGTCCTGGACCCAGCGGCTTGTAAATTCACGCCAGGCGCTGGGGACCAGCAGGTGGCATGGTGCTTAAGGTGCTGGACACTCCCGCATGGCTGACTGCGGTTCGAGCCCTGGACCTGGTGGCTCGGTTTCTCACTTTCCCTCTCTCCCTCTGTCTCTCTCTGGTCAAATTAAAATAAATGAATGAATAAATAAAAAATAAGAGGATCAGCAGTTAGCATAATAGCTATGTCGCTGGACTCCCATGTAGTCGACCGCGGTTCGCATCCCGGACCCGGTGGCTTAAAACTCACACCGGGCGCGTGTGCGTGTGTGCCCAAGATCCCAAGAGGAGAACGGAGGAGAAGGGATTGTGGCGTGACCATCCCCTCTGGGGGGGGTGATTTCTCGCTTTCTGTCTCTCTGTCTCTCTGTCTGTCTGGCGAGTGCATGCGCCCTATAGCAAAAACCTCTCCAAAAAAATAAAAATAAATAAATTAAAAATTAAAAAAATCACGCTAGGCACATGTGCATGCGTTCCCAAAATCCCAAGGGGAGCCGGGAAGAGAAGGGATTGCGGCCTCTCTTTATTTATTTATTTATTTATTTATTTTTATTTGCCCAGAGAGGCGGCCATCCTCTGCCCCCCGGGGGTGATTTCTCACATTCCCTGACTTTGTCCCTGTTCCTCTCTGCCAAGTGCATGTGCCCTATAGAAAAGAAAAAGCAAAAGAATAAGACAGGAAAGCGCACACATTGAAAAAAAAGGCGACCGAGAGACAGAAGGAGGGAGCTATAAATAGCATCATTATTAGACAGAGAATTTGCGAGCTAATTAGGAAGGGCGAGGAAAGGAAGCCGTGGAGCAAAGATACCAGGCCGGAAATCACAATGAACACCACAGGCTGAGACGCCCAGCTGCCTCAAAGACCTCCCTCTTGCTGCGCTGCTGGGTTGGATAACGACAGGTTCTAGGATCGGGATCTTCTTCTGTTCGCGTACTTTTTGTCACGGCTTGGAGCTGTCCCTCGTATACCATGAAATGCACTCATTCACTGAGAACCACACCATGGCTTTTTATAATAGAATAAGTCACGTGGTGCACACACCACTGGAATGGGTTTTAGCATCTTTCCGTCACTCCAGAAAGACCCCTGCACCCATCAGTTGTCCCTTCCATGCCCCAGCCCCGGGCAACTGCGAAGCTACTTCTTGTCTCTACGGCATGGCCGATTCCAGACATTTCATGGGATTGGAACCAGACAACAAGTGGGCTTATTTTTTTTTGGGGGGGGGGAGGGTAGTTTGCTATAGGGCACGTGCGCTTGCCAGAAAGACAGAGAGAGACAGAGAGACAGAAAGTGAGAAATCACCCCCCAGGGGGGATGGTCACGCCGCAATCCCTTCTCCTCCATTCTCCTCTCGGGATCTTGGGCCCGCACGCACACGCGCCCAGTGTGAGTTTTAAGCAACCTGATCTGGGACTCGAACTGCGATCGACTACGTGGGAGTCCAGCGACATAGCCATTACGCCACCTGCTGGTCCCAACAGGTGGGCTTTTGGCACCTGTTTTCCCCATTCTTCTCTGTGTGGTATGCGTCACGACTTCCTTTCTCCTTCTCTCTCTCTCTTTTTATTTTTTAGTTTTTCTTTCTTCCTCCCATGAGCAAATGAGAAAGAGGGAGGGAGAGAAGAAAGCGGAAGAGGGAGAGGCACCCCAACACTGTCTTCAAGCTGCCATCTCACCCTAGCTTCAGTCGGCCCCAGCCCGTAACATGTCTAAGACCTTCTCTGGACCCGAACCCAGAACCTTCCCACGTGGTCAGCCTCACGGACCACTGTGCTATCACTGTGCCAATGTCCTCCCTTTAAAGCTTCTTTCTCTTGAGGCTAGCAGGTGGCATGGTGGCTAAGGAACTGGACTCCCACACAGCCTACTGTGGTTCGAGTCCGGGATCTGGCAGCTTGAAAATCATGCAAGGCACATGTGAGTACATGGCCAGAACCCCAGGAGGAGAGTACGGGAGAAGGGATTGTGGTGTGGCCATTCCCCCTGGGGGGTGATTTCTCACTTTTCCTCTCTATCTCTCTGTGTCTCACAGATACACCCTCTAGCAAAAACTAAAACAAACAAACAAAAACAAACAAACAATTCTAGTGTACTTGAAGTTGTCCCAAAATTCATTCCTTTAAGTTCATATCCAAAGCCTAAATACAAACTAGGAAAAATGCAACAAGTTTTTTTTTTTTTTTTCCCCCTTTGGAAAGGTGAAATGGATAGACCTTGCTCCAATAAACTGTGGCAAGGTGGGTGAGTGTGTGGGTGTGTGGAGGAAGTTCCTCACACACAACTCACACCCCCAATTATTTTTTTTTTCTTTTGTCTCTCTAAAAAGAGAAAGAGAAAGCAGGGCATAATTGGGTGATTCTTTTTCTCTTTTAGTTTTAAAGGTTTTTGTCAAAGGCAAGTGTGTGTACTTGCTGGAGACAGAGACAGAGATAGAGACAGAAACAGAGAGAGAGAGATAAAGTGAGAAATTTCCCTTCATGGGCAAAGGCCACACTATTCTCCTCTTGGGATTTTGGGCACACACGTACACATGCCTGGTATGATTTTCAAGCCACCAGGTCTGGGACTCGAACCATGGCTGGCCATGTGGGAGTCCAGCGCCTTAACCACCATTCCATCTACTGGCCCCTAGAAGATGCTTTCTGCAACCCTGCCCAATTGCCATGTGCAACTGGCATGAATACATAAAGACATCACTCCCTCACTCTGCCACAGATGCTTAAAAGGACAGGGCTGGCCATAGTGTGTGTGTGTGTGTGTGTGTGTGTGTGTGTTTTCACACACTTCAAAATTACTCGAAGTTATTTTAAATTTGGAACTGTTTGTATATTCCTTATAAGTTTATAAAACTCACACTGTCCCTCCGTGACTAACGAAAGTGGAATTGAGAGCGTATTCTATATTTGTAACTTGTCTGCTTGTTCATGCTCACGGCCCTATTTCGACTCTCTGTGCCTGTCCACAGAGTTATGTGAGGTATGGTGAGCCCCTAAATGTTGTTGATGTCCTAACAAGGCAGGCCTGTGTCCCACGGGGACAAATTGGGGGTTGTTTTGACCAAGTGGAGACCAAGCTCAAAGCAAGAGGTCTCGAGCTTTGTGGTTTGGGCTGTATCTTTGCAAATCCGTGGTAGGGCTCGGTCCTGGGCAACTGGATGCCACAGGGTGTGGAGTGAAGTCTCCATGGAACTGCTACCCTGCCTGCTGCGCTTAACTCTTAAAAGCCCAGTGCTCTAGAGCTGGGGCTGCAAACATGGCTTCTGCCTGTTGGTCAAAAGGTGCAATGCTAGGGCCAGCAGGTGGCATAGAGGTTAAGGCAGTTGGACCCCACATGGCTGACTGTGGTTCAAGTCTTGGACCAGCTTGAAAACCACAGTGGGTGGCTGTTTCCAAAATCCTGAGAGAGGAGAATGGAAGAGAAGGGACTGTAGCATGCCCTTCTCCCTTGCAGGCGTGTTGTCTCACTTTCCCTCTCTCTCTCTGTCTCTCTGTCTCTCCTCCTTTAGTGCACGAGCCTTCTGGCCAAAATCTAAAAAGTGAAAATGAAAGAAAGAAAATCACCCCAGGCACATGTGTGTGTATGCCCAGGAAGAGAACGGAGAAGGGACTGAGGTGTGGCCATCCCCCATGTCGAGGGGGTGCCTTCTCACTCCCCATACCTCTGTCTCTCTAGTAAGGACACATCCCTCTATAGCAAAAAACTAATGAAACAAAAAATGCATTGCTTCTACAGTATATGCAAAAGCCCTTTTTCACACACTTAAACATCTATATCATTTAAATCACTTAACTGAACGTGGGCACTTACAAAGAACTACTATCATATTTAGAGCAGTGGTCCCGAAGCTTTTTGGCACCAGGATTGGTTTCACGGAAGACAATTTTCCCATGGACACAGAGGAAGGGGGGCGGTTTATGAGAGCATACAACCTAGATTCCTCGCACACGCAGATCACAATAGGACTCGTGCTCCTATGAGAATGTTATGCTTGGGAACCAGCAGTTAGCTAATGGCTATGTCGCTGGACTCCCATGTAGTCAACTGCGGTTCGCGTCCCGGACCCGGTGGCTTAAAACTCACGCCGGGCGCGTGTGTGTGCGTGCCCAGGATCCCGAGAGGAGAATGGAGGAGAAGGGACTGCGGCGTGACCATCCCCCCCGGGGGGTGATTTCTCACTTTCTGCCTCTCTGTCTCTCTCTGTCTGTCTGGCGAGCGCACGCGCCCTATAGTGAAAACCTCTCAAAAAAAAAAAAAAAAGTTATGCTGCCTCTGATCTGACAAGAGGCGGAGCTCAGGCATAATAGAAGCAATGGGGACTGACTGTAAATACAGATGAAGTTTTACTACTTGCTAATCCACCACTCACCTCCTGCTGTGAGTCCTGGTTCCTAAGGGGCCAGGCACTGCTTTTCATCTGTGGCCTGGGAGTCAGGGTTCCCTGATTTAGAGAATAGCATACAATCTTTTGCAAAAAAAAAAGTTTGTCAACAACAGTGGAACTATATTTTTATTTTATTTTATTTTTAAGGGAGATTTTTGCTGTAGGACTCAGAAGCTGACCGGAGAGACAGAGAGACAAAAAGCAAGAAATCATCCCCACGGAGGATGGCCATGCCACAAACCCTTCTCCTCCACTCTCTTCTTGGGATTTTGTGCCTGCACGCACACATGCCTGGCAAGAATGTCAAGCCACTGGGTCCGGGACTCAAACTGTGATTGACTACGTAGGAGTCCAGCAATGTAACCATTATGCCATATGCTGGTCGTTCTCTTGGCTATTTAAACTAGCTCTTAGGTTAAACAACTCATCATGTCTTTGGTCCATTTTCTTCTTCCAGGGATCTTAAGATTATACTGTATATTGTAATTAGAGTTCTTTTTAAAAAATTATTTAACATTATTTATTTTAATTTGACCAGAGAGGGACAGAGAGAAAGAGAAAGTGAGAAAGCAAGCCATCAGGTCTGGAACTCAAACCATGGTCAACCACCACACCACCTGCTGTCCCCATAATTGGAACTCTTAAAGAATTGAGTGTTTTGTTTTTTTTTTCCTTAGAGGTTTTTGCATTAGGGTACATGAACTTGGAGGAGAGAGAGAGACAGAGACAGTGAGAGGGAAAGTGAGAAATCACACCCCAAGGGAGATGGCCATATCACAATCCATTTTCCTCCATTCTCCTCCTGGATCTTGGGCATGCATGCACACATGCCCAGTGTGATTTTCAAGCACCAGATCTGGGACACAAACCATGATCAGCTATATGGGGGAACAGTGATGTCACCACTATGCCATCTACTGGCCTCAGAAGTCCATGTTTTTTCTTTTCTTTTTTTCTTATTTTTAAGAGATTTTTGCTATAGGGTGCATGCGCTTGCCGGAGAGACGGACACAGTAAGACAGAAGGCGAGAAATCACCCCTACCCCAGGGGATGGCCATGCTGCAATCCCTTATCCTCCTTTATTCTTCTCAGGAACTTGGGCACGCATGCACACATGCCTGGCATGAGCTTTAAGCCACCGGGTCCAGGACTCAAACTGCAGTCAACTACAGTATGCCATCTGCTGGTCCCAAAGTCTGTGTTTTTGAAAACTACCATTGAGCCTTGAAAAATCTTGTTTTAGGTGACCTGAGAAAAATGATTGTATGTGTAAGTCTCAATCTTTTGCTCCTTCTCTTAAAATTAAATACACAGAAGAATATAGTAGAGATCCCTTTAAGGCTGTCTGTTCGTTCATTCATTCATTTTAGGTTTTTGTCATAGGGTATGTATGCTCACTGGAGGGAGACACAGAGAAGGAAAGTGAGAAATCCTTCTGGGGGGGATGGCCATGCCATAATCCCTTCTCCTCCTCCTCCTCCTCTTAGGATTTTGTGGCACATACACATACACACCCAGCATGATTTTCGATTGGCCGGGTCCAGGGCTTGAACCATAGTTGACCATGTGGGAATCCAGTGCCTTAACCACCATGCCACCTGCAGGCTCCATACTCTGTCTAGTCATCACCTACCCAACTTCTCTGGCCACCTCCCGCCTTCACCTTGTTACTTCCCAATGGCACTCTTCTGGAATTGCAAACACTGGTTTTAGAGTATATGTATGCTAAAGCATCGCCCTATTTTTTGCTAAGATGGAATCTGATTGTTGGCTCCATTTCCTGAAATTAAAGTCCGTTTACTACCGTGTAAAAACCACAAAAGATCAACAAGACGTCAAAGCACACTCTATTATCCAGGAGGGGCAGTGGACGGGGTGTCCCGATAATCACACATCCTGCTTAACAGCATCACCACGTGGGCTTTCTAGAACCAGCTTTTCGGGAGAAATGGAGCACAGAAAACTCTCACCTGCAAAACTATACAGAGCTTATACTGAACCTATCTGATGATTCAAAAGGGCCCCAGAAGCAAATACAAACGCAGAGCCAACATCTCTGGGAACTCCTTGTAAAGACGACGACTAAATACAACAACAAACCATTTGCTATTCCCACACGATTCCGCTGGCTCCAATTTTATTTTCCTTCAATTTTCTTTTTGGGGAAGGTGGAGGTGGTAGGGGCAGTGCACTTGATAAAATGGACCAATTTTGGCTAATCTCGCGCCATCAGAAGTGTCATCATGCATTTTTGCACAGAAAAAACATCCTAACTGCTAGAGGGACCAGCAGTTGGCATAATGGCTATGTCGCTGGAACCATGTAGTTGACCATGGTTCAAGTCCCGGACCTGGCGGTTTAAACTCACGCCAGGCGCGTGTGCGTGTGTGCCCAAGATCCCAAGAAGAGAATGGAGGAGAAGGGATTGCGGCATGACCATCCTCCCTGGGGGGTGATTTCTCGCTTTCTGTCTCTCTGTCTCTCTCTGCCTTTCTGGTGAGTGCATGCGCCCTGTAGCAAAAACCACTCAAAAAAAAAAAAAAAAAAAAAAGAAGTCCTATAACCCTCGGGCCAACAGGTGGTGTGGTGGTTAAGGCACTAGACTCCCAAGTGGCCAACCACAGTTCGAGTCCCAGACCTGGAGACTTGCTTTCTCATTTTCTCTCTCTATTTTTCTCTGGTGAATGCACATGCCCTACAACAAATTAGAAAATATATTAAATAGAAGTATTCAAATAAGTAATTGTTTAAAAAAAATAAGTACTGGAATCCACCTTGGGAATACAAATACAATCGTATGGACGACCACAGTATTCTCGATTTCATCTGGGGAAAAATATCTAACTCCATGCTTTGGAAAGATCGACTGACACATTTTAGTGTTCAAGACTCTCCTCCTCCCCTGTCGAAGAAACACTTTTCGCACCCTCATAGTTGAGATCTTTTTCGCATTTTTTGTAAATGACAGGTAAAAAATTGGGCTCTACTGACAAGCCACCAGAGGTATCCTATGAGTAAAATGCCATTTGAAAGAATGTGTTTCAGTCATAAATGCCCCATGGAAATGGGCTCCCAGCTACCTTCTTGTTCCACTTAATTAGGAAACATCTGAGAATCTATTTTTATTTGATCTCTGAACCATTCCTGATGGGAAGTATTGAGTTCCTTCCCGAATATTACCCAAATTCGAAAGTAAATTACATCCCTGGAGGCTCATCAGACATCACTTAGAGTTCTAAGAAAGTGGGAATGGGGCCGGCAAATGGCGTGGTGGTTAAAGACGCTGGACTCCCACATGGCTGACGGCGGTTCAAGTCCCGGATCTGGTGGCTTGCTTTCTCACTTTCTCTCTCTCTCTCTCTGATCAAATGGAAGCATCATAATACAAATAAAAATAAATAAGCTTAAATAACTCTTAAAAAAAAAAAAAGAATGTTGGAACACAGACTAGTCTATGACAAACCACTGTGACTTCTCCAAAGTCGAGTGGAAAGTCCAGAGGACTTTCTCTTCAGATACAAAAGGTACTAAGCCGGCCTTTCACCCTGTCAGGTAAATCACCTGGCCACGCTGGGCTAGACTGAAGGAGGTCACAGGTAGAGAGCCTGGGCCTAGCATTGGAAAAGCCACTTGGATTTCTCTCTTCTTCCTCTTTAAGCAGCCTTCCCCCTACCCCAAATCCTCACCTTTCCATCACCTCCCAAAATTCCAAGCAATCTGCTTTGAAAGAGGAGGACTGTAACACTTGGGGTAACTTTATAAAAACAGAAGAAAACATGGGGACCAGTAGGTGACGGGGTGGTTAAGGAGCTGGACTCCCATACGGCCAACCGTGGGTCGAGTTTGGTGGCTTGAAGAATCACACCAGGTACACAGGTATGCGTGTCTAAAATTCCAAGATGAGAATGGAAGAGAAGGGATTGAGGCATGGCCATCTTTCTTGGGTGGTTATTTCTCCCTCTCCTCTCTGTCTCTCTCTGGTGAGCTGACACGTCCTATGGCAAAAATCTGTTAAATAAAACAAAACAAAAAAACCAACAGACACAAACAAATAAATGCAAAGCATACATGAAGCCCACATGCAAGGATCTTTTTTTTTTCTTTCTTCCTTGAAAGAGAAAGACACATGTCCCTGACAGGGTGTCACCAACAGCCCCAGGAGGCCCCAACTGTAGCCCACCAGGATCATGTTTAAGGACATGCCCAGCAGGTTCTGGTTGACCCGGGACCTGAACCTAGGACTTCCCCATGATTCCAGTGTCTCACAGTGGTCTCTATGGCCCGTGCCACCATGGCAGAGTCACTAGCATCGTTCCATCCTTGATCTGAAAACTGAAGCAATTTCCACACCAAGTTCATAAACCCAAAAGGGTTGAAGCTGGCAGGTGGTGTGGTGGTGAAGGGCACTGGACTCCCACACGGCCGACTGTGGTTCAAGTCCCGGACCTGATGGCTTGCTTTCTCACTTTCCTCCCCCCTCTCTCATTCAGTCCTGCTCTGGTCAAATTAAAATAAATAAATACATTTTATGAAAAATAAAATAAACAGAAAGGGGTCAAACCACACTCCAGATCCGAAGACCTGCCATGAACCCCAAAGTTTGGCACACCACAGAAATGTGGGAGGGCTACTCACTACAGAAGGGGATCGGTAGATGGCAACTTGTAGAACTCAGCACGATGCTTTCCAAATCATCATTCTACCCCTTTCCCTGAATGCTGAAACACAGCACTGTACTCAACAGTGTTGCGTAAAAATAACTATTATTTAAGGGGTGGCTAAGGCACTGGACCCCCCACGTGGCCAACCATGGTTTGAGTCCTGGACCTGGTGGCTTGAAACTCAATGCTGAACACCAGAAGCATGTGTGTGCACACCCAAAATCCTGGAAGGAGAACGGAGGAGAAGTGATTGCAGCATGGTCATCCCCCTGGGGGGGATTAGTTCTCACTTACCCTGTCTCTCTGTATCTCCAGCAAGTTGAGGCATATTACAGCAAAAATCTCTCTCTTAAAAAGAAAAAAAGACCAGGGCCAGCAGGTGGTGTGGTGGTTGAGGCACTGGACTCTCATATGGCAGACCACGGGTTCAAGTGACAGATGGTGAAGCTTGTTTTCTCACTTTCTCTCTCTCTCTCTCTCTCTCTGGTGAGCGCACGTACCCTATAGCGAATTAAATAATAAGAATAAATAAAAATGAAAACAAAATTCTTTTTTTTTAAAAAAGAAAGTATTTAAAGTTAACTCACTAGGGGCCAGCAGGTGGTATAGTGGTTAGGGCACTGGACTCCCATATGACTGACCATAGTTTGAATCCCAGACCTGGTGGCTTGCTTTCTCCCTCCCTCTCTGGTTGAATTTAAAATGATACAAATCACAACAAATAAATAGCCTGAAATAAACCATTCTTTTTTTAAAAAGTCATTAAATAAACAAAGATCTCAAGCATCAAAATCTCATCCAAAATTCCGTATTTGAATATACTGAAGAATAAAGATTTAAAAAATGCTAGAGAGTTATCCTTTTTTTTCTTTTCTTTTCTTTTCTTCAAAGGAATAAACTATGTAGCAATTTCCTTGAAATTCATGTCAAAACAACTGCTGTCTCCGGAAGAGCCAGAGAATCAAGCCAGAGCATCCCTGTCCCGAAGCAGAGGGCTCAGGGGCCGGGGTGCAAAGGCAAGGCTGCAAACCACCTCCTGGAGGACCTGTTTGTGTTTTACTCTCAGAGAGAACAAGTACTGGCAAGTGACAAAAAAAAAAAAAAAAAAAAAAGGAACATGTTTTGCAAACAATCGGAGTGACCTGAAACCCAGGGTAAAGGCTGAGGTCAGCGCTTGTTCATGACAGCCAGAGCCAGACTCTGCCGATGGGATGGGATGCCCCGGGAAGAAGGGGGGGGAATGCTTCTCGGTTTTCCCCATTCACCCAGGAGGACCTCTCACCTAAGGCCCTGGAGAGGAGGCGAGAAGGAGGGCCCAACCCACCCTGGGACTGGCCTGCAAGGCTTTGTTCTCCTTCAAGGCAGAGCGGGGAGCATCTTTGAAACAAGATGAAGGCCCCAAGGGGTGCGTCCTCAGAGTCTGGAACTGAACAAGCAGCCCAAGGACTCAGGACTCGGCAAAGAGTCAGATGTCTTCATTTGGCAGATGAAGAAAGGAAAGCCCAGAGATTGGAAGCTTTGGAAGTCACACCCTTCCCATGAATCGGGCTTCATACTGGGGTCTGCGGCCTCTGAACCCTGGGCTCTCTTCTTTCTAATCCACCCATTAGTTTCTTCACCTACATAATTTCCACCTCGAATGAGAGAGACAGAGAGACAGAGAACCCCAAACAGGGTTCCGACGTCCCAATCCACCCCACTCCAGCTCCAGCCAGCCCCGGAGCACAGCGAGCGTGTATCTGGAGTCCTCAAAGGGGTCTCTGGACTTGAACTGGGAACCTTCCCATGTTCCGGTGCCTTACAGAGCATCTTGTTTTTTTTTTCTAAGTGATTTTGCTAAAGGGTGCATGCACTAGTCAGAGAGACAGAAAGTGACAAATCATCCTCTGAGGGAATGGCTATACCACAATCCCTTTCTCCTCCTGAGATTCTGAGCATGCGCATACATACGCCCAGAGTGAGTTTCATGCTGCCGGGTCCAGGACTCGAACTGCAGTCGAGGACTCCATGTGGGTGCCCAGAACATGCATGCATCTACCTACCTATCTACCTGTCTACCTACCTACCTACTTACCTATCTATCTTTCTCTATATAAATTAATTAAACTTCATTTGTTGTTGTTGTTGTTATTATTATTATTATTAATTTGACCAGACAGAGAGAGAGAGAGAGAGAGAGAGAGAGAGAGAGGGAAAGCGAGAAAGCAAGCTGCCAGGTCAGGGACTCAAACCGCAGTCAGCCAGGTGGGAATCCAACACCTTTAACCACCAAACCACCTGCCAGCCCCTCTTTCTTTCTTTTTTTTTAACCCACCCAGTCACTGTCCTGCCTTGAACCCGTGATTGTTACCACATCACCAGATCAACCCTCTTCCCAGAAAAGAACATTTCTCATCCTTTTTTTAAAAAAATAATTACTTATTTAATTTTATTTATTCATTCATTTATTTTATTTTGACCAGAGAGATACAGACAGAGAGAGAGAGAAAGTGAGAAAGCAAGCCACCAGGTCCAGTACTCGAACCGCGGTTGGCCATGTGGGAATGTCCAGCACCTTAACCACCACGCCACCTGCTGGTCCCCAAGAACATTTCTCATCCTTGAAGCACACAACTCCCTCTTAAACAAGCACGACTCTCCTTTAACAGTGTTGGAAATTTTTAAATAGAACCCCCCCCCCAATTTTCAATTCTGTTCATTGTCTACCAAATGGATCTCACCCTCAACTGAACTGTCTCTAACTTCTGAAGTCTCAGCCAAGGAATGACATGCATTTATTTCCCCACAAGGAGATCCCCGTTATTCCCCATCTAAATACAAGGGACCAGCAGTTAGCGTAAGGGCTAAGTCACTGGACTCCCACGTAGTTGACCGTGGTTGGAGTCCTGGACCCGGTAGCTTAAAACTCACGCCGGGCGCGTGTGCGTGCGTGCCCAAGATCCCGAGAGGAGAATGGAGGAGAAGGGATTGCAGTGTGGCCATCCCGCCAAGGGGTGATTTCACGCTTTCTGTCTCTCTCTGTCTGGCGAGCGCACGCGCTCTAGCGAAAACCCCCCAAAAAAAAAAAAAAAAACACACAAGTTCCCTCACTTTCTCCTGCTTCCCAGCTGGAAAGACCTGATCTTCCTACATGAACATTCTTGGCCCGCACAGGCTCTTCCAGGGCACAGAAGGTCAATTTTGAACCTGTAACTTCCGGCTGCCTGCCCACTCCACAGTACCAGGGCCCCCCTCCACCCCTCCACCCCCATCCTTTGATATTTCTGAACCCCAGGGTTGAGAGGAAGCGCCAGAGGGCTCTTAATAAGCTCAGTCATGCTCGAAATATCCGTTTCACCCACGAGGTATTGTCGCCAGCAATTCCAACCAGAGCACACGGTCGGGGAAAAGATGATCTGTCTCCAAGACGCAATATTTGGAATTCCTAAAAAAACCCCCTCTTATTCATGTTCATTAACATACCTGTGAGCTTGCACCAGATGGGGAGGGGGGCTGAAAAGACACCTCCATAAGAGCCAGCCTCCACCTACATGTGCAGTGGTAACGGGTTAAGCAATCCCCCTTCCTGTCGCCGTGACCGGAGGGCACATACTGAAACTCTCCTTGTCCTGGAACTTGCAAAAACCTACAGGAAATCTACCACCACCTACAGACAAAAGTGCCTGCCAGAAAAATGCAGTGTAAACCCTTTAGGTTAAATCAGGCAGGTGTTAAAAAAAATAAATAAAATCAATCCACGCTGGCAGGTGGTGTGCTGGTTAAAGGCACCAGACTCCCACATGGCCAACTGCAGTTCGAGTCCTGGACCTGGTGGCTTGCTTTCTCACTTTCCCTTTCTCTCTCTCTCTCTCTCACTCTGTCCCTCTCTGGTCAAATTAAAATAGATTTATAAACCCTCTTATTCATGTTCATTAACATACCTGTGAGCTTGCACCAGATGGGGAGGGGGGCTGAAAAGACACCTCCATAAGAGCCAGCCTCCACCTACATGTGCAGTGGTAACGGGTTAAGCAATCCCCCTTCCTGTCGCCGTGACCGGAGGGCACATACTGAAACTCTCCTTGTCCTGGAACTTGCAAAAACCTACAGGAAATCTACCACCACCTACAGACAAAAGTGCCTGCCAGAAAAATGCAGTGTAAACCCTTTAGGTTAAATCAGGCAGGTGTTAAAAAAAATAAATAAAATCAATCCACGCTGGCAGGTGGTGTGCTGGTTAAAGGCACCAGACTCCCACATGGCCAACTGCAGTTCGAGTCCTGGACCTGGTGGCTTGCTTTCTCACTTTCCCTTTCTCTCTCTCTCTCTCTCACTCTGTCCCTCTCTGGTCAAATTAAAATAGATTTATAAATAAAGTTAAATAAAATAATTCTTAAAGGAAAAAAAAATCATCACCCATCCGAATAATTTCAAATTCTGGCGTGCTTTCAAGGAATGCAGACAGGAGGAGAGATACCATGAACATAGGTCTCCGCCCCTCGGTAAGATGCTTGGCCTTTTCATGAACAGAATCGATCAATGAGCATACCAGGAGAAAGTGACCAGCAAGTGTGTTTCCCATGTGTAGGTTGCCCTTTTTAATTTTCTTTTATGGAGAGGTTTTTGCTATAGGGCGCATGCGCTCACCAGATAGACAGACAGACAGAAAGCGAGAAATCACCCTTAGGGGGGATGGCCCCGCTGCAATCCCTTCACCTCCATTCTCCTCTCGGGATCTTGGGCACGCACGCACACGCGCCCGGCGTGAAGCGACTGGGTCCGGGACTCGAACGGCGGTGGACTACATGGGAGTCCAGGGACACAGTCATTATGCCGGCTGCTGGTCCCGGGGCTTTCCCTTCTATGCCTTCACACTCGACAAGGACAGATGGCAAGAATACAAATCTAGGGGCCAACAGGTCGGTGTGGTGCTTAAGGCGTTGGGGAGGAGAAGGGATTGTGGTGTGGCCATCCCCCTGGGGGGGCGATTTCTTGTTTTCCCTCTCTCTGGTGAGCACCTGCGCCCTATAACAAACTTAAATAATAATGATAATAAAGAAATGAAAATAAGTAAATAAAATTTTTTAAAAATGTAGTAGCCAGCTGGAGGCATGGTGGTTAGGGCACTGGATTCCCATATGGTTTGAGTCCCACACCCAGCACCTTAAAAATTACATTGAATGTGTGTGCGTGTGTGCCCAAGACCCCGAGAAGAAAGTGGAGGAGAAGGGATTGCGACATGGCCATCCCCCAATGGAGGGTGCTTTCTCACTTTCCCTCTCTATTTTCTTTCTCTCTCTAGTGAATGCACACAATCCATGGTAAAAAACTTCAAAAAAAAATCTATTTACCTAAAGATAAATATTTACTGGAGCTGGCAGATGGCTTGGTGATTAAGGCACTGGACTCCCACCCAGCCAACCACAGTTTGAATCCCAGACCTGGTGACTTCCTCTCTCTCTCCTCCATCAAATTAAAAAAAAAAATTTTTTTTCTTCTCGTTTAAATCCTTAACAGAAAAAGATAAGTATTTTCCATGGTTTGTAAATTACTGGATATATTTCTGAAAGAAATATCAGCAAAAACACAGAATGAGAAAAAAAAATAGACTATGTCAACATGTCTCAGGTTATGAATAACACATGCCCATAAGTCTTTGTCAGATATTCTATTTTAAAAAGGTACCAGTCTGTTCACGTTGTCAACGACACCCCAAACCCTTCCACTGGGGTAGTTTTGCCTTCTGGATACATACCCCTAAGGGGACCCTTCAACAGCCTTGTCTTGTCCTCAGGGAGGAGGGACGCCATGCCCCTAGGTGGCATTCCTTTGCACAAAGTGTCAAAAGTATATTAAAAAGCAAACAAAACTACCAGCCCAGAAACTATGCTGGCCAAATTTAAAGCAACCATTTAAAAACAGCCCGTGCCCGTGTATGGGACAGCCTGGCTACATTTTTAAGGACCCACGTCATGTCTGTCTGTCTGTCTCCTTTCTTTCCCCCCCCCAAAGTGGTTTTAGAGAGAATCAGTGTGTCTAATTTTGAGAGGTGTAAACTCACTCTGTTTTGGAGACAGAGCATGAGAGGGTAGGGTGTCCTGAGGCCCAAGGACGGCAGGATAACGCAGACCGAAGTTTTCGCCCCAGCTCTGCTACTCATTGGCTACTGAGTCAGGGAAACCCACGTGCCTGTTTTTGTTTTTGTTTTTTAAGATTTGTTGATTTTTATTTATTCATCCATTTATTTTAATTTGACCAGAGAGAGAAAGTGAGAAAGCAAGCCACCAAGTCCGGGGCTGGAACCATGGTTGGCCATACAGGAGTGTCCAGCGCCTTAACCACCACGCCACCTGCTGGTCCCCACCCAGCTGCCTGTTTACTAGGAAGATCAATCATCTTTTGAGCTACTGTTGTAAGAGGAAATAGGGCAAACCAAATATCGATACCTGCTTTGAGAGGATCTAATAGAGTAGGTGCCCCATAAACATTACCTAACATTATTGTTATTAGTAGTAGTATTTTAGGTTGCTGTTGTTGTTGCTCTAGGGTGCATGCATTGGCCAGACAGAGAAAAGGGAAAATAAGAAATAATCTCTAGGCACCAGCACTTAATGTAGTGGCTATGTCGTTGGACTCCCATGTAGTCGACTGTGGTTCAAGTCCTGGACCCGGTGGCTTAAACTCACGCCGGGCACGTGTGCGTGCGTGCCCAAGATCCCGAGAGGAGAATGGAGAAGGGATTGCGGCATGGCATTCGCCCCTGGGGGAGTGATTTCTCATTTTCTGTTTCTCTGTCTCTCTCTTTCTGGCGAGCACACGTGCCCCGTGGCAAAAACCTCTCCAAAAAATTATTTTGTTTAACTTTATTATTATTATTTTAATATTTCCAGACACACACACACACAGAAAGTGAGAATGCATTTCTGATACAAACATACTACAGCAAAGCCCTTGTAACCTGCCATAGAACCGGGGCAGGGAGCGTGTGTATGTGTATATGCACAATTTGACAGCGTTTTCCTTTTCTGTCCTGGCTGCCAAGGACCCCCTAGAGGAGCCTGATTCCAGGAAGAGTCGTCTTCCTCCCGGTGGGGTCTGATCATCTTGCTAACTCAGCCTCTTGAGTCCTGTGTTACCATGCAGACGTGTGTCGTTTTTCATTGCAAGCAGTCTTTAATTCTCTTTGGAACGTGGCCAACTATACACGGGAAGAACAGAAGTTAAATAACAGAGGAGTTTCAAGCAAGACAAGCCCTTGTCTATATTTTTACAGCGAATTGATAGGAAATAATAACTAATGATGAGAGTAAGGTAAAAAATTAGCCCGGTAGGTGGCGTGGTGGTTAAAGCAGCTGGATCCCACCTGGTCAACTGTGGAGTTCGAGTCCCAGACTGGGCAGCGTGAAAATCACGCCAGGCATGTATGCATGCATGTTCAAAAATCCTGAAAGGAGAATGGAGGAGAAGGGATTGCGGCATGACCATCCCCCCTGGGGGGTGATTTCTTGCTTTCTGTCTCTATGTCTCTCTCTGTCTGTCTGGCGAGCACACACGCCCTATAGCGAAAACCTCTCCAGAGGAAAAAAAAAAAGAAAATCACGCCAGGCGTGTATGCATGCATGTTCAAAAATCCTGAAAGGAGAATGGAGGAGAAGGGACTGTGGTGTGGTCATCCCCCGGGTGGTGGTTTCTCACTTTCTCTCTCTCTCTTTTTCTCTCTGTCTCTGGCAACTGCATGACCCCTTTTAAAAAAATAATAATATAAAAAATGATCTCTTGGCCCTTTCTGAAAAAGGAGAAATAAATGACAGAAATTAGAGAAGCAACTCTGAGAAGATGAAGAATACAAGGAACTGGTCCTCTGGCTCTGTTCGTTGGTTGGTTTTCCCCGAGAATATCCAAAGAAATCATTTGACCCAACGACAAGCCCCAGCCCTCTTTTATTTTTAGTAGTTGCTTTTTTAAAAAAATGATTTATTTAATTTTCTTTCTTTCTTCTTCTTGTTTTTTCATTTGATCAGAGAAAAATACAGAGAGGAAAAGTGAGAAAGCAAGTTGCCAGGTCCAGGGCTCGAACCATGGTCAGGTATGTGGCATCCCGCTGTCTTACAGGTTATATTTACTGACGGGCAAATTATAAATTTGTTTTTGTTTTCTTTTGCTTCTTAAGAGAGATTTTTGCTATAGGACACATGTGCTCATCCCAGAGACAGAGACAGAGTGAGACAGAAAGTGAGAAATCACCCCCCAGGGGGTATGACCACACCGCAATCCCTTCTCCTCTTGGTATGTTGGGCACACATGCACACGTGTCTGGTGTGAGTTTTAAGCCACTAGGCCCGGGACTCGAACCGTGCTCGACTACGTGGGAGTCTGGTCAATTACATGGGAGTCCCGCAACATAACCATTACATCATCTGTTGGCCCGTTTTGTGTGTGTGTGTTTTTTTTTTTTTTTTTTTGGTTTTGGCATAGGGTGAGTGTGCTCACCAGAGCAAGAGAGAAAGCGAGAAGTCACCCTCCAGGGGGGAATGCCCATTCCACAATCCCTTCTTCTCCAGCGGTCTCAGAATTTGGGGCACACACATATGCCCGGTGTGATTTTTGAGCCTCCGGGTCCAGGACTTGAACCACAGTCCACCATGTAGGAATCCGGTGCCTTAACTACCACGCCACCTGCTGACTCCCAAACTGGAAACTTTTTAATGAAAGAAAAAAAAAAAAAACAACCCTCTCTCCAGGGCCCCGTGTAAGTAAAAGTTGAAGAGATCAGCAGGGGAGGGACCACGAACATCTGCCGTTATGAGCAGGAAGAAACACACCCACCATTGATGGAGTGCTCTTCCTCGCCACACGGGCTAAGGGCCTGGCACGCACTGTCCGATTTAATCTCTACAACAAACCGAAGAAGGAGGGCTTGCTATTTCCCTGTCTTCAGAACTGCAGCCTGGAGCACTGAGAGGGAAGGGCTTGCCCAGAAAGTCACACAGCTTGAAGGAAGCTGATCTGCAAGTGCAACCCAAGACGACCACCCACCGGGGACCAGGGACCAGGCCCGTGTCTCAGACCTTCCCAGTGTAATTCTCCAAACTGCCAGAAAACAATCAGCCTTGCTTTGCTGATGGACGCCGAGGCTCTACCTAGACCTGTGTCTCACCAGGAAGACGCTGCTGATAAAACATGACAACCAATGCCAGCAGATGGCAGGAGGCTTGTTTACATGCCTCAGAGAGGTGGCCGGGCCCTTCACAGCTATCCCCGAGGACCCAAAACCAATTTAGTGGGGTTCGTTCTTTCCAAGAATGGAAACCTGACTGCCGTTCTTAATAGAACCTCAAAATATCTCTCAATTACTCCTGCTAGAAATGCCATAATTCACACGAATTAGTAGAGCATGGAATTCGTATCGCACCAAACAGAACATTTAATCAAGATGGCTTAAAAAAAAAAAAAAAACAACCATGTCAAAGAGCTTTTCTTTCTGCAAGTGTTTATGAATTAAATATTTGTTCATTTGACACGTGAGTGCACCTGTCCTACCGGGCATGCCAAGTACTGCGCGAGCTCACGGAAATGTGCAAAAACTTTTACAGCTGAACGCGGAAAATGAGAGGTACACACAGATCGTCATTCAGGGGCGAGCCACATCCAGAAATACACACGTCGGAAAGACAAGAGCTCTTCCTGTGGAAAGGACTGGAAGGGCATATGTAAGACAAGATCGCCTAAGTCCGACTGTCTCCAAAAGTAGACAAGAGGGACAGACTGTGGCGGGGTGGGTAAGGCAGCTGGATTTCACCTGGCCAACTGCAGGGTTCAAGTCCTGGACCCGGTAGCTTGAAAAACACGCGTATGCGTGCATGGCTCAAATCCCCAGAGGACACTAGGAGAAGGGATTTTCGAGTGGCCATCCATTGAGGAGATACTTTCTCACGTTTTGTCTCTCTCTCTCTCTGTCTCACTCTCCAGCGAATGCAGGTGCTTCTCTGGCAAAAATGGAAAACAAAACAAAAAGCCAAAGGAGTGAAGGAAGCCTTGAACATTCAGGGGCAAGGGAGGTTTCTCCATTCACATTAAATTCTCTCTCTCTTTTTTTTTTTTTTGGAGAGGTTTTTGCTATAGGGCATGTGCGCTCACCAGAAAGACAGAGAGACAGAGACAGAAAGCGAGAAGTCACCCCCCAGGGGGGATGGCCATGCCCCAATCCCTTCTCCTCCATTCTCCTCTCGGGATCTTGGGCATGCACATACACGTGCCTGGCGTGAGTTTAAGCCACCGGGTCCAGGACTAGAACCACGGTCAACTACATGGGAGTCCAGTGACATAGCCATTATGCTAACTGCTGGTCCCCAATAATTTTAAATTCTTAAAACTCAGCATAGTGCCTTTTGCCTTTGAGAAAGATTCTTAATTAAACAAATCTAATTTGTTTAAGACGTCAGTGAATGAGGCCCAGAGAGAGGCTGCTGGGGCCGTCTGAAGTTAATGCCTATGGATCATCTATTCCAGGAGTTGCTCTGAATGAGTTATTTCTCTGTCCGCCTCTCTCTCTCTCCTGGCACAAGAAGTTTTAAACCCTCAACAACCCCTCCATTAAATTAAAAAATCAACAACAAACCTCTGTTGTGAGACTCGCATGGTGTCTGCCTCCCTGTCTCTGGGACACAAAAGCCAGGGATTAAAGAGTAGCCTCAGGGTCAGCAGGTGACGTAGTGATTGAGACGCTAGACTCCCACGTGGTTGACCACAGTTCAAATCCGGGACCCAGTGGCTTGAAACTCAGGCAGCGTGTGTATGCATGCACGTGTGCCCCAAATCCAGAGAGAACAGAGGAGAAGGGAATGCAGTGTGGCCACTCCCCGTGTGTGTGTGTGTGTGTGTGTGTGTGTGTGTGAGAGAGAGAGAGAGAGACTTCTCACTTCCTGTCTCTCTGTCTCTTCCACTAGCACATGTACCCTTCAGCAAAAATCTCTCCAAGAAAGAAAAAAAAGAAATGCAACCAGCAGTTAGCGTAATGGCTATGTTGCTGGACTCCCATGTAGACGACCACAGTTCGAGTCCTGGACCTGGTGACTTAAACTCACCAGGCGCGTGTGCGTGCCCAAGATCCCGAGAGGAGAATGGAGGAGAAGGGATTGCGGCGTGGCCATCCCCCCTGGGGGGTGATTTCTCACTTTCTGTCTCTATGTCTCTGTCTGCGCATGTCCCCTAAAGCAAAAATCACTCAAAAAAAAAAAAAGAAAGAAAGAAAGAAAAGGGGAGAGAGACAGGGAGAGAGAGAGAGAGAGGGAGAGGGCGAGGAAAAAAGAAAGAAAGAGAGAGAGAGGAAGAAAGAAAGAAAGAAAGAAAGAAAGAAAGAAAGAAAGAAAGAAAGAAAGAAAGAAAGAAAGAAAGAAGAAAGAAAGAAAGAGAGAAAGGAGGAGAAAGAAAGAAAACTGTCATTGGTTAGGATTTCACAAATATAAAAAAGTGTAGCAACTGAAAAAAAAAAAAACAAACCCAAATCTCCCTCATTTGTTTGAACACATTCCCAACAACAAAAACACTTCCTCAACTAGCCAGTGCCTTCTGAAAAGGATGGCCCCTTGAGTTCGATTTTTCAAATGTTCACTGTCACCAATTAAAAGCAGGAGAGAGAGTAAACAGCCCATCACCCCTGCCTTGGGTTTATCTATTTCTGGTCTCATTAAAGCTGCCCAAACCACCGCCAGTACTTTTTCTCGTCCCAAGAGGAAAATTTCGGGGCTCCCGGAGGTCTGAGTCAGACCAGAAAACGCATGAATATTCTGATTTTTCTGGAGCGAGGCAAGGAAATCATGATCCGGGCAGGCCAGACACAGTTACCTACCACGGGCCTGAGCCATTCTTCTGAAATCACTTTTCCGAAGCCAGATTCCCCCCTCCGAAGTTCTTATTAGGAGACCAGTTCTGATTTTTTTAGGACGACATTTAATCTTTGCCAACTTGGGTCTTTTCAATAAATCGCCTGTAGACAGTGGGACGGGCCGCGAACAAACGCCTCGCTTTACTGCATTTTTGAACAAAGATGGAGAGAAAGCAAACTCAAGCGAACTTTAAATTTCCCACTGACACGGGGAAAAAATGTTTTATGCTGTAGATTGCAATTTGTGCATGCGTGCAGCGGGTACAGACAACGAAGAGGGGACGCTGGTGGCCGGGGACGGAGACAAGGGCGTATTCCTGCCGGCGGCCTGAGCATCCCAGGCGACTGGAATAAAACTGGGGTGCGTGGGCCCCTAAGACGGAGCACGGTTTGAGAATGCGTGCTCTTGTACTGTGATCGACCCTCCTCCTGTGCATGCACTTTGGCATCCAAGCTCCATTTTAACCCGTGCACCTCATCTAAGTGCATGGGGAGCTCGCCTGGGCGACCCGAGCACGGTATTGACTCGGCCGACAACGCCACGGAGTCAGCCTGGAGCGCCCTTGCAGCCCTGGGCGGCTACAATGTCGATCGAGAGCCTCGGATCTCTTTCAGAAGACATGCGCGCGTGCATTGCAATCGAGCCACCCCCATTTCCTTCCAAACTAAAATGGTGCTTGGACGCTCCAGCGTCTCGAGCCCTCCCCGTCCCGAGAGAGGCCCCGTGGCTGGGGGAAGGGGGAGGCGGGTGTAGATCCACACCCGAAACCGAAATCGAGTTTCGGGAAGAGAAACGGAGATCGGGAAGATGCAGTCGGAGAACCACGAGACATCCTTTATCTGTGTTTTCCACCCCACCCCACCCCAAAAAAGAAATTCCAAGTTGTTGATGTCTTTCCCAACCCAGGAAGTCACGCCCAGCTCCATTCCGGGCTCGATCCACTCTGGAACATGCAGACAGCCCAGTGCAGCGCAGAGACCACGTGACACGGCGCTGGGCGTGGCGCGGGCACGGTCACGTGGCAGGCCTGGCTTCCGCGCGCGGGCACGCGCTTGCTGAGCCCCGCCTCCCGCTGGCCAGTGGCTGCTGCTGGCGCCCAACCAGGCATGATGGCGGCTTTTCCGAACCCGGGTCCATACCTGCACGTGCAATCACTTTTTTCCCCCAAAGGCTGGGTTGGCATTGATTCCAACTTCCAACTTAGGATCTGCCAGGGTCCCGTGTCGCCTGTCTCACCGTGTTGCAAACATCCATCAAAAAAGGGCCCATACTAAAGCGCTTTGAGTGGGACACTGAATCCCGTGCAACCTTGCAATCGAAAGATGCATTCAGTGTAGACACTTGAGTCTCCAACGAAAGCTCTCGGAATCAAGATCCTACCATCCAAATTCCTCTGCCGTGTAGCAAATAAATGGAAGAGAACTGAGAGTCTATCTGCTTGAGCACTTGAGGTAGGAAATGCGAGAGATCAAGTCCCCCCTCCGCAATACAACAGCTACATTTCAAACGCCTAACATTTCATTTACGACCAGTTACACATACCAGTGAGGGAAAATGGCCGCAAATAGTTTGGTGTAGCTAGTCTGTTCTTATCTGGATGAGAAAATAAAATGACCGGCTGGGATGGATTACCCGATATTTTCAAATGCAGCTGGCCACAGTTCTAATCAAATATTAGAGGCATGATCTGATAAAATGTTATGGTTGAGGGGATATAAGCCTTTTTTATGTTTTAAAATTTTGGCTATAGGGGGTTGGCAAGTGGTGTGGTGGTTAAGGACGCTGGACTCCTACATGGCCCACCGCAGTTCGAGTCCCGGACCTGGTGGCTTGCTTTCTCTCTTTCTTTCTCTCCTCCTCCTTCTCACTCTGTCCCTATCTGGTCAAACTAAAAAATAAAGTTAAATAAAATAATTCTTTAAAAGAAATTTTTTGCTTTAGGACACCAAAGAGAGAGAAGAAAAGTGAGAAAGTCTTTTCAGGAAGAATGGTCATCTCCTCCATTTTCTGGATTTGGGGGAACACGGGCCTGGTGTGTTTTCCAAGCCGTAGGGTCCAGGATTTGAACTGTACAGTCAGCCATGTGGGATCTAGCAACCTTAACCACCAAGCTACCAGCTGGCTTGAAGAGTATAAATCTTTTCTCATTCTTTTGAGATAGATTAATATGTACAAAGAATAGAAAAGGTAGGATTTAAAATCAGAGAATAAAACAGCCCCTTTTTTTTTTAAAAAAAAAAAAGGCTCTAGAATAAAGTGGGTTATTTTCATCTTTTGGTTCAGAATCATTCATTGTCCTTCGGAATAATGATTTCTTCACACCAATTAGATTTGGGGCGACTGAGATTTAATTAAATAGAGATTCTCCTTGTTTGCCGTGTCAGGAATAAAGTAATATTCTGAAAGAAAAAAAAACAACACCTTAAACACTTCTTTCAATTACAGTTTAAAAAGCATGGAGATACGACGTCTCACTGTAAATTAAATCCTCAGTTGGTGTCAAGTCGTCTTATCCCATCCCAAACACGTGGGGTTGTGCTTTCCTCAGTGTCTAAGAACACTCCTTAAATCCTGAACAGACAGACTTGCAGCCAGGATCCAAACTAACGAGGTATTGGGGCAATGGCCGCTTCCTGCTTTATTGTTCACCTCCCCGGTAAGGTCCAGCCAGTACATCTCAGACAACACCCATACTCGAGATCACTTAAGCTTCTGCGTATTTCTCTGCTTCACGTCACTCCCAATTATCTGCCCAGATAAAAGGGGCCTGACACTGCTTTTAAAAAGTCTTGTGTAGGGACCAGCAGTTAGCGTAATGGCTATGTCGCTGGACTCCCATGTAGTCGACTGCAGTTTGAGTCCCGGACCTGGTGGCTTAAACACGCTGGGTGCATGTGCGTGCGTGCCCAAGATCCCGAGAGGAGAATGGAGGAGAAGGAATTGTGTCTCTCTGTCTCTCTCCATTTGCACGCGCCCTATAGCAAAAACCTCTCCAAAAAAGAAAAAAAAAGTCTTGTGTAGAGGCCAGCAGGTAGGTGGTGGCAAAGGCCCTGGATTCCCATATGGCCAACCATGGTTTGAGTTCCAGACCCCGCAGCTTGAAAATCATGTCAGGTGCATGTGTCGGAGTCCCCCAAATCCCAAGAGGTGAGTGAAAGAGAAGGAATCGTGGCATGGCTATCCCCCCAGGGAGTGATTTCTCATTTTCTCTCTATCTCTTTCTGGTGAGTGCATGCAAGATAGGGCTAAAAACTTTTTATAAAAAAGTTTTATGTCTCTCATTTAAAAAGTACACACACACACACATACATATGGTTATTGGAAAAGTCATGACACATTTTTACATACGAAACCACAGAAAAAAATGCCATGGCTTTTTAAACAACTGTATACACACACACACACACATATATATATATACATATGCATATATTCTACTTGTAGGACTTTCTTTTTTTTTTTTTGGAGAGATTTTCACTGTAGGGCGCGTGCACTCGCCAGACAGACAGAGAGAGACACAGAGACAGAAAGCGAGAAATCACCCCCCAGGGGAGATGGTCACGCCGCAATCCCTTCTCCTCCATTCTCCTCTCGGGATCTTGGGCACGCACGCACACGTGCCCGGCATGAGTTTTTTAAGCCACTGGGTCTGGGACACGAACCGCGGTCGACTATGTGGGAGTCCAGCGACATAGCCATTACGCTAACTGCTGGTTCCCTACTTATAGGACTTTCTAGATATAGTATAGTTAATATAATATGTAATGTGTGTATATACATATTACATGTATACACACATATAACATACATTACATATATGTACATGTATGTATATTAGATATAATATACACATTATATATTATACACACACACGCACACAGAGCACGTGCCCTATAAGTAAAATTCTAATTACTAAGTGTAGAAAATGAAGATAAAGGGGTCGGCAGGTGGCGTGATGGTTGAGGGAGCTGAACTCCCACAGAACTGTCCACAGTTCAAGTCCCGGACTTGGCAGCTTGCTTTCTCACTTTCCTTCTCTCTCTCTCTCTCTCCCTCTGTCTGGTCAAATTAAAATAAATAAATAGATAACGTTAAATAAACTAATTCTTTTAAAAAAAAGACAATGAAAATAGAAAATCACCATTTGGAAAACAGCGCAGTTAATCACGGATGTTAAAGTGAACGGGTGAGAAAATAGTGAAGAACGATGTTTACACAGTCTCCAGTATTTATCCTGAAAGACGCTTCCTAACGACAAAGGGAAAAACGCGAAGGCATGGAGGAGCCCAGCGAGGCCCTTAACCACGTGGTCGTTACTGTCACCAGACACGGGACACATCAGAGCACGTGCCTCCTGACTGGTTGCCCGGAAAAGGACTGTCATCCTAGGGACACATCTGCAAACACCCTCTGACGGCCATTCTACAAAATGATTGGTCCGTGCCCTTCAAGGACATGAAGGCAGTAAATCATTCAAACTTAGGAAACTGACGAGACAGGACAGTAAGTGTCAGGTGAGTTTGTGTCCTTATCTGGGAACCAAGACAGAGTATTAGTGGGGACATGGTGGACTTTGGATCCAGCCTAGAGATCAACAGCGCTGTATCCTCTTCATCGCCTTGTTTTGATCATGGCTTACAAACCCGCATCATGGCTTTGGAAGACATTAACCTTTGGGGAACATGAGTGAAGGGTGTTCCCCAAGTCTTGGAACTCTCCTTTTGTTACAAGTCTGAAATGATTTCAAGTTTAAAAGTTAAAACACTGTGCAGGACCAGCAGTTGGTATAATGGCTATGTCACTGGACTCCCATGTGGTGACTGTGGTTCAAGTCCCAGACTCGGTGGCTTAAACTCACACCAGGCGCGTGTGCGTACGTGCCCAAGATCCCGAGAGGAGAATGGAGGGGAAGGGATTGCTACATGGCCATCCCCCCGGGGGGTGATTTCTCATTTTCTGTCTCTCTATCTCTCTCTGTCTTTCTGGCAAGCGTGCGCACCCTATAGCAAAAACCTCTCTTAAAAAAAAAAAAAAAAGTTAAAACACTGTGGGGTCAGCAGGTGGCATGGTGGTTTAGGGTGTTGGACTCCCAGATGGATGACTGTGGTTTGAGTCCCAAATCTGGCAACTTGCTTTCTCACTGCCCTTCCTCTCTCTCTGAGGACTACAGCAAGTTAAAAAAATAATAATAAATAAAATAAAATAATTATTTAAAAAAGAGATTGGTTTTTTTAAAAAAAAAAACTGTAAAAACTTTTTAAGAGTTCAAAAGGAAAAGAAAGGATGTACAGAATGATCATCGGTCAAATTGCAAAAAAGACCCTTGAACAGCAAGAACACGTCAATTCATTCCCAGGTAAACTTAGAACTCTCGCTGTGGGCCCAGCAGTGCCCACAGAGTTAGACTCTGCTACTTGGCAGAATGAGGCCACCCGGGAGGCCTAGGGTCAATTCCTGACCTGCCCTAAAAGCAAAACAAGAAAACCCTAGCAAGGTGGCAGCAGTCTATACTCCAGCTATCCGTCCATACTTGGGAGGCAGAGGCAGGAGGAGACCCGTTTACTGGTTTGTAAATTTCACTCTGAGTGATGCAGTCAGCTCTGTGCCCCTCCCACTGACACCAGTTAAAAACCACACCTTCACCCAAGATGACTCACTGGTAAATTTCACAATTAAGGTAAATCCTTAATTTAGAGATAAATCGAACCTCTCCTTTTCTTTTAAAGAATTATTTATTCGACCTTAGGTATTCATTCATTTATTTTAATTTGCCCAGAGACAGAGACAGAGGGAGAGACAGCGAGGTAAAGTGAGAAAGCAAGCTACCAGGTCCGAGACTTGAACCATGGTCGACCATGTGGGAGTGTCTGGCACTTTAACCACATGCCATCTGCTGGTCCCTTCTTCTAGGTTTTTGTCATAGGGTGTGTACACTCCCCAGAAAGAGACTGTGAGAGGGAAAGTGAGAAATACCCCCCAGGGAGGATGGCCATGCTGCAATCCCTTCTCCTCCATTCTCCTCTTGGGATTTTGGGCACGCACGCACAAGTACCCAGAAGGAGTTTTCAAGCTGCAAAGTCCAGGACTTGAACTGTGGTCGGTCATGTGAGATCCAGTGCCTTAACCACCTTTTTTTTTCCTCATGTTTTAAAATTTTAAACAGATGATTCCTAGAGAGAAAGAACCGGGTCATCATGCTGAGGGCTGCTTGAATTCTGAAAGATTACTTCAAGTTTAATTTCTCCTGCATTTATACTGCAGCAAAGTGAAAGTGGGAAGTGAGATGGTTCAAGGGTGCAGGGAGAAATCAGCTATAAAATGTACAACAAAAAACAATAAGTAACTCTGGGACCAGCAGAGGACAAAATGGTTACATCGCTGGACTCCCATGTAGTTGACCATGGTTCAAGTCCTGGACCTGGTGGCTTAAACTCACGCCGGGCGTGTGTGCGTGCGTGCCCTAGATCCCGAGAGGAGAATGGAGGAGAAGGGATTGCGGCGTGGCCATCCCCCCTGGGGGGTGATTTCTCGCTTTCTGTCTCTCTGCCTTCTCTGTCTCTCTGGCGAGTGCACGCGCCCTATAGCAAAAATCTCTCTTTAGAAAAAGAAAACTATATACGACTCTTTGAGATCTTTAAAACAGCTCTGTGTGTTTTTTGATTTGGGGGTGTTTTTTGCTTCCTATATAGTGAGCCTTGTGTTTTTCTCATTTGCATATATACACTGCTCTGTCATCTGGTACAGATAATATATGATATATGCCTCTGCTCTCTGCATGTTCTGCATAAAATAAACCAAATTCTTTCAACAGCAAAATTAAAAACAAACAAAAAAAACCTTTCCTGCATTAGCAGTAATTTCCCAACAATTCCTACACTTTCCCGATCCGCCACTATGTGGTAGTGAAGGCAATCCAAAGAGTTGATCATGACTTTGCTAAAATCTCATCGGAAAAACTTGATCTTTTTTTTTTTTTTTTTCTCCAGACCCCAGCCACTCCAACGAAATGATTCTCCCTGGGGAATAATGGAAAAATCGAGGCCCGAAATGAACGGGCAAAAGCTATGCTTTTTACTCTGGTGCCCTCGCGTGATGGCGTCGGTAACAGAGGACGAGAACCTTGCTCTCCAGGAATGTGCAAACCCTTTCGGGCACACGTGCTCCGTCTTGGCAGCATGACGAGCCAAGGGGACGGTGGATGAAGTCCCAGCCTTGCACCAGGGCTCGTGCTTGTCCTCGGATTAAATTTGTGTAAACTCCGTTTTACAGACAGCAGACTGGGATGCAAAGGCTTGTCTTCCATGTCCAGGGATAGAAAGCCCAGGACTGGTGACCAGATGGCATGTCCCCAGGACCCAGATCTCCCAAAGTAAAATTTGCGAACGGAGGGAGGCTGCCACTGCTCAGAGGTGTCCAGTAAAATAAAGGGGGCAAGGTGATCCCCCCTAGGAGGGCTTAACCTGGGGACTGAGAGAGATCAGGGACGCTGAATTAGGCAAGGGGGCGGTGAGTCGAGGTGAGAAGTACAACGTCTGCTGAGGGTGTAGTAAGGGGCCTTCCTGCCAAGTGCTCACAGGGGCTAAGGAGAAAAACCAAGATGGCGGAGCTAACCACTGATAAGGTGAAGACTTGGACATACAAAAGGCCCTAATATTCTATCATTTTTTGGAAAAGGACTATTTAATTTTATTTATTATTTTAACTTGCTATAGGGCCCAGAAGGACCTAATACTGCATCATTGGGGGAGGGGAAGAATGATTTATGTCATTTAATTTGTTAAGATGATTATTTTAATTTGCTCTACACTCACTAGAGAGAGCAGGGGAATGTGAAAAAGCAAGCCGTCAGGTCCGAGACTCGAACCACAGTCGGCCACGTGGGAGTCCTGCGCCTTAACCACCATGCCACTGCCCCCTTATAATAGATTATTACGCCATGTCCTGAGGACTTATTGGGGATACAGCAGAACTGTATGCATTTGGAATATGGCTTCTGACCACTCAGTTAGGCCACAATGGGGGTAAAAATGTTACCTTCATTTTAATTATTCCAGCAACTATTATATTGGCTTGTCAGAAAAGTCATGATGTATTTTTTCATGTTTTTCTATGCAAAATGCAACATGACTTTCCTGATGACCCAATATTATAAAAGATAGATAAACAGGCTGGCAGATTCTGTGAAATGTACAGAAAGAAAGATATAGGCGGATGGAGGGAAGGCTATAAAGGAAAAAAAATGATTCTGCGAGAGAAGAAATTTCTTATAGATGGATAACTCCCCTTTTAATAACGGGACTTCAAAACTATTTATGGAAAAAATAGAATTAAAGTTGATTTCGGTGTAAAAAAATGTTCCAATCGCTACTTTTCAAAAATGATACACATTTTCCATGAACACTTTGAAGGCCCTGTGTACATTTCTTTCTGGTTATGAAGATTCTAGGAAAGGCAGCTAGAGGAACCAGCAGTTGGCGTCATGGCTATATCGCTGGACTCCCACGTAGCCGACCGCGGTTCACATCCTGGACCCGGTGGCTTAAAACTCACGCCGGGCGCGTGTGAGTGCGTGCCCAAGATCCTGAGAGGAGAATGGAGAAGGGATTGCGGCATGGACATCCCCCCTGGGGAGTGATTTCTCGCTTTCTGTCTCTCTCTGTCTGTCTGGCGAGCGCACATACCCTATAGTGGGGGGAAAAAAAAAAAACCTCTTAAAAAAAAAAAAAAGGAGAGGCAGCTAGGTATCACTCACTGCCCATTTTCTCTTCCAGATCATTCTAACAAGCTTGGAAATCTGTTTTCGCAGCCCTCACAGCAAAGAGGAAGCAGCAAAAATAATCACCTACAGAGGAGCCGATAGAGACAGCTTTCTCTTCTTATTGCAATAAGTCTATTAACCCGAAAATGGAGACATAAAAGTGATAAAAAAAAAAAAAAAAAAAACCCAGACCATAAGAACACAATAAGTACAAGAAACCTTCGGTAGAGGGCAAACAGCCTCCCACTTGGCCTTGAGGGTTTCACTGTATTATGCATGATACAATTTATGCTCACTGATGTGACCGAGTTGCCCAGGAACGATTAAATGATATTCACTAGAGTAAGAAGCAAAGAAGTACAGAAAATATCTATGTTTGAGTGTTCCAGCCTGACCGTGCACAAAAAATTGGTGCCATTCTCTCAGTTCTTCCAAAGCTTTATTGCATTTCATCATCATGTCATGTTTTGTTTTTTAAGATTTATTTACTTATTTATTTGTTATTATTTTTTTATTTGACCAGAGAGAGAGAGAGAAAGTGAAAAAGCAGCCTCTAGGTCTGGGACTTGAACTGTGGTTGGCCAGAGGATAGTGCAGCACCTAAACCACCGTGTCACCTGCCAGCCCCTGCTCAATCTTTTATTTTTTTTTTGAGAGGTTTTTGCTAGAGGGCGCGTGCGCTTGCCAGACAGAGAGAGACAAAGAGACAGAAAGCGAGAAATCACCCCCCAGGGGGGATGGTCACACCGCAATCCCTTCTCCTCCATTCTCCTCTCGGGATCTTGGGCACGCATGCACACGCACCCGGCGTGAGTTTAAGCCACTGAGTCCGGGACTCAAACTGCGGCTGACTATGTGGGAGTCCAGCAACATAGCCATTACGCTAACTGCTGGTCCCGCTCCTGCTCAATCTTCTACTGGAAAATATTTCCTGGGTATGTTGGATACAGTGCTGTCAAAACCAGGCTCCTGACCTCACAGAGTTCACAATCTGTTGAGTATCTGAAATACCCCAACTCCAAATCCTACAAGGATAGTTTGCCCAGAGTTTGAAATTCTGTAGTCAGGGCTCTCCATCGAGTCGGAAAGAAGGTTTTTGACTTAATTTCAGATTGAAGCAACCCAAATTGGTCTTAAGTGTTGAGAAACATGGAGACATTTCAAAAGCCTTTGATGAGACAGCTTTCAAGTCAGGGATTAGTCAATACTTGATGACCGTGTGCGCGTGTGGTCCTGTGACCAAGCAGCAAGGCATGCAGCTTTGCCTACACAAAAACAGCAGCCTTCAAGGTCAACGGACTATTGCTGCTGGAGTCTGCTAGCTCCTTCTCCTTGAGGAAGTTCATTCTCCCACAAAGGCATCCTTGCATCTAGGCTATGACATCCTCTAACCCCATCAATCTATACAGTTAAATCATGCATTTAAGAACGTGGAGTTTATGTTTTAGAAAGTGACCCTCTTTTTTTTTTTTTTTTTAAAGGTTTTTGGTTTTGTCATAGAGCACATGTACTCGGAAAGAAACAGAGACAGAGAGAGGGAAAGTGAAAAATCACCACTCCGGGGATGGCCACGCCACAATCCTTGCTCCTCCATACTCTTCTCATGATTGGGGACATACGTGCACATGCGCCTGGAGTGATTTTCAAGCCACTGGGTCAGGGACTCGAACCACAGTCAGCCAGGGAGGAGTCCAGCACCTTAACCACTGCACTGTCTGCTGGTCCCTTTTGTTTTATATTTTTGCTGTAGGGTGCATGTGCCTGCCTGAGATAGAGACAGAGACAGAGACAGAGAGAGAAAGGAGAAAGCACCCCCCCTCAGGGGGGACTAACCACGCCCCAAGCCTCAATCCCCTCTCCTCCATTTCTTGGAATTTTAGGGGCCATGCATGCATGCATACACTTCTGGCAAGGTTTTTGGTTTTTTTGTTTTTTGTTTTTTTGTTTTTTTTTTTTTTTTAGAGGTTTTTGCTATAGGGCGCATGCACTCGCCAGACAAACAGAGAGACAGAGAGACAGAAAGTGAGAGATCGCCTCCCAGAGGGGATGGCCACGCTGCAATCTCTTCTCCTCCACATGCACACGTGCCTGGCGTGAGTTCTAAGCCACTGGGTCCAGGACGCGAAGCACGGTTGACTACGTGGGAGTCCAGCGACATAGACATTACGCTAACTGCTGGTCCCTCCTGGCAAGGTTTTCAAGCCACCAGATCCAGGCCTCAAACTGCTCATTTTTGGCCATGAGGGATCAAGCTGCCTTAATCCTCATGCAATCTACTGGCCAAAAACTGAATTAAGTTTTCAAAGGAAAAATTCTAAATATCACTGCTGCAGTATTTGAAAAATTCACAAGATCACAAAACACATCATTTAATCCGAAAACCCAGATCCAATAAAGCTACTTTTCCTTTTCTTGTTTTAGAAATCTTGTTTTAGAATTTGACCAGAGAAAGACAGAGAGAGGTAAGTGAGAAAGCAAACTGCCAGATCCAAGACTTGAACCATGGTCAGCCATATGAGAGTCCAGCGTCTTTAACCACCATGCCACCTGCTGGCTCCATCCTATGAACTTTTTGAAGTCCCCTTGTATTATTAATTAATGTGAAGGTAAATGTGCTGGACTATTTTAATTTAATTATTTATTTAATATTACTATTATTATTGTTGTTATTATTTTTAAATTTGCTATGGGGCATGTGTGCTTACTGAAGAGAAAGAGAGAGAGAGACAGAGAGAGAGAGTGAAAGGGAAAGTAAGAAAGCAAGCTACCAGGTCCAGGACTTGAACCACAATCGGCAACCCTGTGGGAGTCCAGAGCCTTAACCATTATGCCACCCATTGTGGGACTTTTAAATTAATTCATTCATTCAGAAAGAGAGAGAGGCACCCCAACAGGGTCTTCACATTGAGATCCACTCCCAGCCTCCGTCCGCCAGGATCTAAGACACCCATGTGTCCCCACATGGTGTGTGCAGGAGGTCCCCAGGATGTCACCCTGTGTGTCCTCAACATTGGGGAGTGTTGCGTTACTGCTGTGCTGCCATGGCTGGCCGGCCAGAATCGTGGGTGTCCCGGAGTCAATGAAAATCTGAGTGGTGTTGACTTAACCCCTGCCTCTCCCCAAATACATCGAAACCTAGAGTCTGTCAATCATCAACCAACCATAATACAACATTTGTTACATAGGAGGCCACCGGATGTGACGTTTGTTAGAGTGAGGGCTTGCCTGGGGTCCCCTGCTCTAATGGGTGGTAAAACTTCCCCCAGATCCAGGTTTCCAGATGCCTAATTGGGTGTGTCTCCCCTTCCCCCAGGTCCCCTTCAGAGAGACCATTTCTTGCTTTCTCACTCACCGCCATTTTTCTGAGTTGGGTTGCTGGAACAGAAAAGGCAGTATCTACACCTGGAGACATAAAAGTGATAAAAAAAAAAAAAAAAAAAAAACCCAGACCATAAGAACACAATAAGTACAAGAAACCTTCGGTAGAGGGCAAACAGCCTCCCACTTGGCCTTGAGGGTTTCACTGTATTATGCATGATACAATTTATGCTCACTGATGTGACCGAGTTGCCCAGGAACGATTAAATGATATTCACTAGAGTAAGAAGCAAAGAAGTACAGAAAATATCTATGTTTGAGTGTTCCAGCCTGACCGTGCACAAAAAATTGGTGCCATTCTCTCAGTTCTTCCAAAGCTTTATTGCATTTCATCATCATGTCATGTTTTGTTTTTTAAGATTTATTTACTTATTTATTTGTTATTATTTTTTTATTTGACCAGAGAGAGAGAGAGAAAGTGAAAAAGCAGCCTCTAGGTCTGGGACTTGAACTGTGGTTGGCCAGAGGATAGTGCAGCACCTAAACCACCGTGTCACCTGCCAGCCCCTGCTCAATCTTTTATTTTTTTTTTGAGAGGTTTTTGCTAGAGGGCGCGTGCGCTTGCCAGACAGAGAGAGACAAAGAGACAGAAAGCGAGAAATCACCCCCCAGGGGGGATGGTCACACCGCAATCCCTTCTCCTCCATTCTCCTCTCGGGATCTTGGGCACGCATGCACACGCACCCGGCGTGAGTTTAAGCCACTGAGTCCGGGACTCAAACTGCGGCTGACTATGTGGGAGTCCAGCAACATAGCCATTACGCTAACTGCTGGTCCCGCTCCTGCTCAATCTTCTACTGGAAAATATTTCCTGGGTATGTTGGATACAGTGCTGTCAAAACCAGGCTCCTGACCTCACAGAGTTCACAATCTGTTGAGTATCTGAAATACCCCAACTCCAAATCCTACAAGGATAGTTTGCCCAGAGTTTGAAATTCTGTAGTCAGGGCTCTCCATCGAGTCGGAAAGAAGGTTTTTGACTTAATTTCAGATTGAAGCAACCCAAATTGGTCTTAAGTGTTGAGAAACATGGAGACATTTCAAAAGCCTTTGATGAGACAGCTTTCAAGTCAGGGATTAGTCAATACTTGATGACCGTGTGCGCGTGTGGTCCTGTGACCAAGCAGCAAGGCATGCAGCTTTGCCTACACAAAAACAGCAGCCTTCAAGGTCAACGGACTATTGCTGCTGGAGTCTGCTAGCTCCTTCTCCTTGAGGAAGTTCATTCTCCCACAAAGGCATCCTTGCATCTAGGCTATGACATCCTCTAACCCCATCAATCTATACAGTTAAATCATGCATTTAAGAACGTGGAGTTTATGTTTTAGAAAGTGACCCTCTTTTTTTTTTTTTTTTTAAAGGTTTTTGGTTTTGTCATAGAGCACATGTACTCGGAAAGAAACAGAGACAGAGAGAGGGAAAGTGAAAAATCACCACTCCGGGGATGGCCACGCCACAATCCTTGCTCCTCCATACTCTTCTCATGATTGGGGACATACGTGCACATGCGCCTGGAGTGATTTTCAAGCCACTGGGTCAGGGACTCGAACCACAGTCAGCCAGGGAGGAGTCCAGCACCTTAACCACTGCACTGTCTGCTGGTCCCTTTTGTTTTATATTTTTGCTGTAGGGTGCATGTGCCTGCCTGAGATAGAGACAGAGACAGAGACAGAGAGAGAAAGGAGAAAGCACCCCCCCTCAGGGGGGACTAACCACGCCCCAAGCCTCAATCCCCTCTCCTCCATTTCTTGGAATTTTAGGGGCCATGCATGCATGCATACACTTCTGGCAAGGTTTTTGGTTTTTTTGTTTTTTGTTTTTTTGTTTTTTTTTTTTTTTTAGAGGTTTTTGCTATAGGGCGCATGCACTCGCCAGACAAACAGAGAGACAGAGAGACAGAAAGTGAGAGATCACCTCCCAGAGGGGATGGCCACGCTGCAATCTCTTCTCCTCCACATGCACACGTGCCTGGCGTGAGTTCTAAGCCACTGGGTCCAGGACGCGAAGCACGGTTGACTACGTGGGAGTCCAGCGACATAGACATTACGCTAACTGCTGGTCCCTCCTGGCAAGGTTTTCAAGCCACCAGATCCAGGCCTCAAACTGCTCATTTTTGGCCATGAGGGATCAAGCTGCCTTAATCCTCATGCAATCTACTGGCCAAAAACTGAATTAAGTTTTCAAAGGAAAAATTCTAAATATCACTGCTGCAGTATTTGAAAAATTCACAAGATCACAAAACACATCATTTAATCCGAAAACCCAGATCCAATAAAGCTACTTTTCCTTTTCTTGTTTTAGAAATCTTGTTTTAGAATTTGACCAGAGAAAGACAGAGAGAGGTAAGTGAGAAAGCAAACTGCCAGATCCAAGACTTGAACCATGGTCAGCCATATGAGAGTCCAGCGTCTTTAACCACCATGCCACCTGCTGGCTCCATCCTATGAACTTTTTGAAGTCCCCTTGTATTATTAATTAATGTGAAGGTAAATGTGCTGGACTATTTTAATTTAATTATTTATTTAATATTACTATTATTATTGTTGTTATTATTTTTAAATTTGCTATGGGGCATGTGTGCTTACTGAAGAGAAAGAGAGAGAGAGACAGAGAGAGAGAGTGAAAGGGAAAGTAAGAAAGCAAGCTACCAGGTCCAGGACTTGAACCACAATCGGCAACCCTGTGGGAGTCCAGCACCTTAACCACCATGCCATCTGCTGGTCCCAGAATGTGCTGGATTTTTTACATGGCTCCCAAGAAGTGTGAGCTTTGTCATTGGAATCAGAGCTCAGTGGAGTGCAAACTCAATGCGCCTCCACCTCAGATGTGTTTTTTCTGTATGCCGATCAATTGCCCTTTGGAACACAGGCTCACCTTCCCCTGAGGCTGGGCTTCCTAATAAGCTGAATGAAATTCTACGAAACAACAGAGTGAAGTTGGAACTGGCCACTGAGAGGGGCTTGCTTGTCTTCCTCATTCAATAAAGCTGTGAGTCGCAGTGATCCACAGCCAGCAGGTTAGGCATGGAGGTTAAGGCAGTGGAATCCCACATGGCCAACCACGGTTGGAATCCCAGGCTTGGTGGCTTGCAAATCACACAGGGTGCAGGAGGAAAATGGAGGCAAAGAAACTGCAAGAAATGTAAAAGTAAATAAATAAAGCTGTCAGCCCCTTTAGGGCATGTCCCAACACCTTCCTACATAGCTGGTCCCCATTGTCAGATCAAGTTTGGAAAGAGGAAGTTTCAACATCAACTAACCTTGGCAGACACAAGCACCCCCCCCCAAAAAAAAATACAACTCAGGCAAGGATGCCGATGGTATAAGATGGAGAGATTTCTCCAAAGTAGCCCTGGAGAAAAGATTGGCCCTGTTTGATTGAACTCAATGGAGAGAAACCTCACTCACGGTTATTTAGCACCCAAAGGGCAGAGTTTGGGTCTCTGTAGCCCAGTGTTCTCTGAGCCTGTGTATGTCTTATTGTTATATTTTAAATAATTATTTTAACTTTATTTATTTATTTTTTTAATTTGACCAGAGAATGACAGAGCCAGAGAGAGAAAAGGAGGAGTGAGAAAGCAAGTCGCCAGGTCTGGGACTCGAACCCTGGTCGGCCACGTGGGAGTCCAGCGCCCTTAACCACCATGCCACCAGCCGGCCCCTAGCCTGTGTATCTCTATCAAATGGCTACAACTGTGTCTGTGTACTTGGGCGGATTGATGTTATTTCTAAAGCATGCAATTCATTTCAAGAGAGGAAAGGGAAGATTAAGTCGGAAATATTTTTCTATTGAGAAGAAAAATTAAATATAAGTGGAAAGGTTTTCATGAAAAGGTTTTTATATTTCAATGTTTTCCCTGGAGCACTCTGATCCCAATATACCAGAGGACTGCGCTAGATTAGAAGAAATGGAGACCAAATGAATTCAAATAAAATTGAAACTGACCAGCCAGGCTTTATCCTCCCCATCTGACGAAACAATGAAGCAGGAGTGGGGAGGGGCCACAACTGAATGAAAAGGAGAAAGAAAAATCCGCTAAAACTCCAAGGAAGAGTTTCAGAATGTTAAAAGTCTAGTTCATTCTCATGGCCACGAAAGTTTTTGGTATCCGTGAATCAACAGCAAAATGACAGAACTATTAAGACATCCTGGCTGGGGACCAGCAGATGGATATAATGGTTACATCATTGGACTCCCACGTGGCTGACCACGGTTTGAATCCTGGACCCGGAAGCTTGAAACTCATGCCAGGCAGGATGTATGCATGTACCAAATCCCAGAGAAGAATGGAAGAGAAGGGATTGTGGCATGGCCATTCCCAGGGGGAAGGGGTGATTTCTTGCTTTCTATCTCTCTGTCTCTGTCTCTCGGGAGAATACACATACCCTATAGCAAAACTCTCTCTTTAAAAAAAAAAAAAAGGGAGAAGACTTCCTCAGTCGATTTTTCTCAATACCTTAACCCACTGAGTTAAAGTCCAAGTAACAGAAGATGACTCGTCTTATATACTGGGTCATCGGAAAAGTCATGAGACATTCTTGCATAGAAAAACACAGAAAAGCATACCCTAACTTTTCTGGTGACCAGTAGTTCTTAGGTCATTATAAGAACTTAATATGTGCCAATAATCAACATCTACAGCTCCGGAAAAGTGTGTGCAATTAGACAGCTAGTCTAATAGGTTGTGTTGCATTTTTAAATAATTGTACACCCTCTTCATTAGCCCTGACTGTGGCAGGAAAGTGAAATATACAGGTCTTAGAGACCCTTATCTAAATAAATGTATACTTTTGGGGGGGCGAGATTTTATATACGTGTGTGTGTGTGTCTGTCTGTGTGTGTGTGTGTCTGTGTAGTTGTTTTGTTTTTAGGGAGATCCTTTTCTATAGGGTGTGTGAGAAATCACCCTCCCCAGGGGATCAGCAGATGGTGTAATACCATTACAATGGTTACCCAGTATCAGAAAGCTCCCATTCTATGGACTAGCAAATGGCGTAATGGTTACATCTCTGGACTCCCACACAGTGGACCGCAGTTTGAGTCCTGGACCCGGCGGCTTAAAACTCACACCAGGCGCATGTGTGTGCGTGCCTGCCCAAAATCCCAAGAGGAGAATGAGGGAGAAGGGACTGTTGCGTGGCCATCTCCCCAGGGGGTGATTTCTCATAGTCTCGCTCTTACGTAATTGACCAAAGTTTCAGTCCTGGACCTGGCAGCTTAAAACTCACACTGGGCACATGTGCGTGCGTGCCCAAAATCCAGAGAGGAGAATAGAGAAGAAGGGAGTGCAGCCCGGCCATCCCTAATGGCGGGGGGATTTCTTGCTCTCTCTTTCTCTCTCTGTCCTCCAGCGAGCATATGTGTCCTAGAGCAAAAAATCTCTCTTATAAAAAAAATAAAAAAGAAATCACCTCCCGGGGGGATGGCCACACTGCCATCCTTTATCCATTCTCCTCTCAGGATTCTGGGCATGCATGCAAATACAACAGAGTAAATTTCAAGTCTCTGGGTCCAAGACTCAAACCATAGTCAGCCATGTGAGAATCCAGTGATATAACCATTACACCACCTGCAGGGCCCAGAAAAATCAATGTCAAAAACCTATAGCAAGTGGGACTGAAGGCTCGCCCCTGTCTGCCCATGATCACACTTAACACTTCTTTAACGTCTACACTGCCTGTCCAATGATCAGCCCTTGTGTGAGCAGAAAGCAAGTTTGTTTACTGCTGGACACTCATTACAAGCCCAGTGTCTGGGACAAAACAGATGCTTAGATTTTTGCAGAATGATTGAATGAAACTTAAGAAGGATGGTATTTTGTTAAAGAATAGCAAACATCCTTTTAGAGTCTGGATCCAATTCTTCAGATTTGGCTAGCAACCCACCCTGTATTTTCAAATGCAAACTCAAAAGAACTCTGCACACTGATGCTTTGCAAGTATGCATGCTACAGGTTCAACATCTTCCATACTCAGAAAACGTATCACATCGGGACCAGCAGTTGGCATAATGGCTATGTCTCTGGACTCCCATGTAGTCAACCGAGGTTCGAGTCCCAGACCCGGTGACTTAAACTCATGCCGGGCGCATGTGCGTGCATGCCCAAGATCCCGAGAGGAGAATGGAGGACGAGGGATTGCGGTGTGGCCATCCTCCCTGGGGGGTGATTTCCCCCTTTCTGTCTTTCTGTTGAGCACCTCTCCAAAAAAAAAAAAAAGAAGAGAAAAGGCATCACATCTCCATAACAGTGACAGAAAACCTAAAGCCAGACCCAGTGCTCAGTAGTTTACATGTGTGGTTTCATCTGTCCCTCACTGGAATAGTCTCTCTGCTACAAGGAGGATGAAATCAATGCTCAGAGGAAATCGACTAGCCCAAGCCCCAAGGCTACAGACAGACAGCTGGAAAGGCTCCCTTGGTGAAACCCACAGACCATGCCCGCCAGATTATCCTGCTTAAGTCAAGAAGGTTACTGTGGTCTTGGGCTATAAGAGCTCCCCTTCAAGGAGGGTAGGGCTCTAGAGCATAGCTAAGACTCAACAGCCTGGTGTCTTGGAGTGGGACCCAGTATCAGAAAGGCCCCATTCTACGGACCAGCAGATGGCGTAACAGTTACACTGCTCGACTCCCACACGGTAGACGATGGTTCAAGTCCCAGACCTGGTGGCTTAAAACTCACACCAGGCGCATGTGCATGCGTGCCCAAGAGGAGAATGGGGGAGAAGGGACAGCTGCATGGCCATCCCCCTTGGGGGTGACTTCTCGCTTTCTGTTTCTCTAGTGAGTGCACGCACCCTACAGTAAAATTGCTCTTAATAAATAAATAAATAAGAGGGCAGAGCTCAGAACACGCTGCCTTCCTCTGAACAGGGACAGCAGGGCATCAGGGTGACCCTGCTCCCTAGCTGGTGGCTTCACATTTTGGTCACCATGCCACATCCTCCTTGGGCATCCTTCACTGGGGACTCAGCTGGTTCTGCAAACTCAGCAGTCCTATAGAGTAGGCAACACGTCCATCTATGGATGATAAGAAAACAAAACTTGGAGCCAGCAGGTGGCATAACGGTTAAGGCGCTGGACGCTCACATGACTGACTGTGGTTCGAGTCCCAGACCCAGCAGCTAGAAAAATCACACTGGATGCATGCCCAAAATCCCAGAAGGAGAATGGAGGAGAAGGGATTGTAAATTTCTCTTTCCTTCTCATTATTTCTGTCTTTCTCCTCTGAGTGTATGAGCCCTTTGGAAAATAAATAAATAAATAAATAAATAAACACAAGAATTCACACTTCCAAGTGCCTGCTAAGCACAAACTAGGCACAGTTAATCCTCACAACTCTTCAAAGGAAAAAGCATTATCACACAGGTTAAGAGAAACAGGCTGGGGCTGGGGCAAGGAGGCAGAGGTGGTCAGTTCCAAGGCAGAGGCAAAGAGGCAGAGACTGACACGCAGGTGGGCCAATGAGATCACTTCTACTCTGGCCAGGGGATGTCTACCAAGTCATGTCCCATGGGAAGAAAAGATGGCCAGGAGTCATCGAAAGGCCACCTCAGGAGACAGCACCATGTCCCACATGCAGTGAAGACCGACAAGAAAACAGAGCATAGAGGCTGGCAGGTGCGTGGTGGTTAGGGTGCTAGATTCCCACATGACAGATCGCAGTTCGAGTCCTGGATCTGATGGCTTGCTTTCTCACTTCCCCTCTCTCTGGTCAATGTTTGTTTTTGTTTTTGTTTTCCCTAAAAAACTAAACAAATAAATAATACAAATAATTACTTTTTAAAAAAGAAATAAAACAGGGTCAGGAATAGGTACAGCAGGTGTGGAGGGCCCATCTGAAATCAGTCCTAAGAGATGCACTGCCTGGCATCTGGGAGGCCATTCCAGACTAGGGGAAGCAGAGAAGGAGCCATGTAAGGGGGTGAGGAGGCGGGGGCCCGCAGGGTAAGACTGCATCATAGAGAACTCAAAGTCAGGCTGGGGCCTCCCTGGCTCTTGCAAAAATGGGGAGACCAGACCGTGATGTGGGGATTTTGGGAGCCAGTAGATGGCATAGTGGTTAAGACACTGGATTCCCATGTGCTGACCATAGTTCGAATCCTGGACTCGGTGGCTTAAAATTTATGCCAGGTGTGTGTGCATGTGTGCCCAAAATCCCAAGAGGAGAATGAAGGAGAAGGGACTGCAGCGTGGCCATCCTCCCCAAGGGGGGGGTGATTTCTCACTTTCACTCTCTCCATCTCTCCTGCAAGCGAATGCAACCTATAGCAAAAATCTCTCCAAAACACAAAAATAACAACAACAACAAAACAAAGAACAATTGAAAAGTCATGACTTCAGGAGGTTCACCGGGTAGGATTCAAGACTGAATGGCACGGCAGCCCGGGCTCTTGCATGGCCCCCGCCGTCCACCTGACATCTTTGCCCACCTGACGTCTTTGCCCGGGAGAGCCACTTGGGTTGCAGGCCCGCCCCTCTCCAGTAGGAGAGACTCTTTGGTTATTGAAATGTGACTTCCTGGCACCGAGAGGCAGTTGGCATGGAAAAACGAACAGGCTGACCTGGCCAGGAAGGAGCGGTGACGCAGAAACCCTGCCACAGATGAGTGTGACATGCCACCCTGAGAAAGCAGGAGGCTCCTGGAGAAGGCTGCAGGGGGAGGAGCCAGGGAAAGGAATTACCAGAGAGAGAAGGGGAAGCGCTTGCCTGGGTACCTCCGTGACTCCAGTAGAGTGCCTGGCACAGTCCCTAACAGTGGAGCTCTTTCTTTTTGGGGGATTTTTTTTTTTTTTAGGTTTTTGCTACAGCGTGTTGTC
>NW_006198386.1:404253-405424 GCF_000334495.1 Tupaia belangeri chinensis | reverse complement strand
GGATTTTTTTTTTTTGAGGTTTTTGCTACAGGGTGTGTCCACTCACCAGGAAGACAGAGAGAGACAGAGAGAAATAGAAACTGAGAAATCACCCGCCAGGGAGGATGGCCACGCCGCAATCCCTTCTCCTCCATTCTCCTCTCGGGATCTTGGACACACACACATATTCGCATCTGGCGTGAGTTTAAGCCACCGGGTCCGGGACTCGAACTGGTCGACTACATGGGAGTCCAGCAACATAGCCATTACACCAACTGCTGGTCCCAGGACTTCGTAGAGTTCTCACCACCCTGCATAGACATCACTCTTCCCATCTCAGGTAGGGGACACTGAGGCTTACAGAAGTGGGACTGCCTGGCCCAGATGGGACAGCCCCTAAGGACAGGAGCTGGAGCCCACCTGCCAGCTTCATTATAGTGCCCCCATCTGCCTTGGATCACATGCCCGGGGTGCAAGGGCACAGCGTCACAGTGTGGCAGACCCACTTGAGGAACTTGGGGCCCTGGGGCTCCACTCTGCCCTAGCCCTGGCCAGCTTCTTAACCTGCTGTCCACACATGCTACAGGGGAACCAGTCTTCTCAAACTGCCAGGCGAAATGGAATCTTTACTGCCACTAATACCATGCTCTGCATTAATTGGATCACTTAGGGAAACAGGCCAGGGGGTGGGGGATAGAGCACATGAATAAACAACTGGAAGGGGACAAAAAGAGAGAGATATTCATATCAGATGCCATGACTATGTTCCTGCCACCGTGGTCCTGGGATGAAAGCGGATCTAGGAGCTACCCTTGCAGAGCCTGGCCGCAGGAGCTCTGCCTCACTTTTACATAAACGCAAGGCATCTTTCTCTGCTTCCCTCTCTCAGATCAGTTGCCCAAGTATCCCAGAAAACAGGCAGAGACCAGGGCTCCACCCCTCCCTGTGGCTGAAGCTCCTGAGGCCTGGCCTTGCAATTCTTACAAAACCAACAAAGCGATTCAGAATCCCAGGAGGGAGGCCCAGCCTCGCCTGGGCAAATCTGAATCTCAAAATCACCCATTCTAAGCTAGCTTGACAAGGCTCACCCAACATCCCAACGGAAGTCATCCTGAAAACGCTATGTCCCTATCTTAAAAAAAAAAAAAAAAAAAAAAAAAACCCGTTAAAACCTTGAGGAGGTCCTCTGAAA
>NW_006198386.1:391211-404157 GCF_000334495.1 Tupaia belangeri chinensis | reverse complement strand
CGAAATGCACACTGGAAAGCTCTTTTCCCTTACTTAAAAAAAAAAAAAAAAAAAAAAAGACAACCCGGTATAACGCTGTGGAGGTCCTCTAGAATGGCCCCTTCTAAAGGGGGAGGGAGGTATTTTTCAACTGAAGGCCACATGCCATATTTTGTCATTTTCGCCTTGCGCTTCCTGCTTCGAGCCTGTGTTCAAACAGAAGCGAGCCTCAGACATCGGAACTGCTCCGGACCACGCAAACTCCGCTCCGCATCTTCCAGGCAGCCCTGTCGCAAATAATTCATGTTCACTACGCCCCTATCACACTGAATATAACCACACGGTGCTGCTGGAAATGGGAAACCTGATTCAGATCACAGAAGAAGGTAGAAAAACATTGGGGTCGACACAATACTGCCTTTTTTAAAAGAAAGGCGCGCGCCGTGGGGGGGTAGGGTAGGGTGTAAGGGGCCCAGGAGTGGGTCAAGGATTCAAGACCGAGCTTGGAAGACAGCAGAGAACGAAAATAGCATTCCACGCGGCGCAGACCAACGACAACAACAACAACAACAACAAAAATTAAAAACCCACCCAGTCCTCCACGCGGCGCAGACCAACGACAACAACAACAAAAATTAAAAACCCACTCAGTTCTGCCCGAGCAGCGTCTGTGCAGCTAGCTGCATGGCTGCTCCGAGCCATCCCCGGATAGTCACCGAGAAAATGGTGCATGGGGGTACAGCCTGACTTTGTCCCTCACATGGACGGCAAATAAGGAAAACCCAAGCAAACACATGCACCCTGCGCTTACCAGGGTGGAGGGGAGCAAAAGAAAAAAAAAGCTAAAATCAAAGCAGGGAGGCAAGAGGGCATGGAGGGTGGGGGCCCTGGGGGTGCCCCTGCCCCAGCCCTGTAGGCTGCTTGTAAACAGCAGCCCTGCAATGGCCACGGTTCGAGACGGGGAAATAGACAGGGAGGGAAACGTGTTTCTAGCTGCAGAGGCAGGCGGGAGGCGGAGGGAGGGATTCCCCGACTCTGCGCGCAGCCCGCTCCGGCTCTGGTGGGGCCCCCGGGGCTGGGCTGGGCCTCGGCTCCCCCCAGCCCCCCCAGCTTTCTTAGGGTTGGGGAGGCCCACATCTTGTTTATGAGGAAGGTTACTCCTCCTCCGCTCTGGTGATCGCGTCCCTAATACTCCTGCTGCATCCTTGCGGGATGCCCGCTTGACAGACGAGCGCTCCAGCCAATCGTCGCCCAGGCCTCGGGAAAGGTGGAATTTCCCAACGAGCTGATTGGCCGGCGGGGAGGGCGGGCCCAGATGATTGGCGTGTTATTCGGAGTAGAAAGTAGTAAACAACCTTGATCCACCGCGGAGGGGAGGGCGCGGGGTGCCAGCTCCCTCCGCCTCGCCCCGGGGCGCGGTGGGGCGCACGCCAGACAAAAGGCACCGCGGCCACCCCGGAGTAGGGAGGATGGGAAGGGGCGCACAAAGGAGCCAGCGTGCGTGGGCATCCTTAGGAGACCCCTGCCCCGAACTGCCGACTCTCAGTTCCCCAAAACCGCAAAGGTTTGGTTTCCGCAGTCTGATCCTGTTTCACCTTAGGGTTAAAAATAATAATAATAAAAATAAATAAATAAAAAGCTCTCTGGAGGGAGTTCTAGCCAGTTGGGAGTGTCCTATATCCTTTCTGCTCCATCTGGGAGCTCTGTCTTTGCTGCGTTGTGTGTCAGAGCGCGCGGAACTGGTGTTGCCTCACACAATACACCATTAATGGTGCCGGGGTGGGTGAGTCACAGGCGCTGCTAGACCTTGGGGTTGCAAGTTTTGGGAGTTGTGAGCTCCCTCCGGGATGCATGAGTTTACAGCACACTTGAAAACAAGGGGAGAGGATGTGATGAGGCTTGGCAAGACATCATCGGTGAATTCGCCTTTTCCAGAGAGGGTGAGTTCACCCAGGAGCTAACCCTTCTGGATGGTGAGTCTCCATCTGCCTTCAAGCACCACCCACCCCTCACAGGATCCAGCCAGGGGAAACCCAGCAGCCTCCAGCAGAGAAAAAGGGTCCAGATTAGGCACCTCCTGCACCCTCACCCCAGAGTCTGCACAACCACCAACCACTTTTTAAATTTTTTTAGAGAGTTTTTGTTATAGGGTGCATGCACTCGCCAGACAGAGAGAAAGAGAGAGACAGAAAGCGAGAAATCACCCCCCAGGCGGGATGGTCACGCTGCAATCCCTTCTCCTCCATTCTCCTCTTGGGATCTTGAGCACACATGCACACGTGCCCAGTGTGAGTTTAAGCCACTGGGTCTGGGACTCGAACCACAGTCGACTACATGGGAGTCCAGCGACATAGCCATTACACTAACTGCTGATTCCCCAACCACCTCTTTTTTTTTTTTTTTGAGAGGTTTTTGCTATTAGGGCACGTGTGCTCGCCAGACAGACAGAGACAGAGAGACAGAAAGCGAGAAATCACCCCCCAGGGGGGATGGCCATGCCGCAATCCCTTCTCCTCCATTTTCCTCTCGGGATCTTACGCACGCATGCACACGCGCCTGGCGTGAGATTTTTTTTTTTTAAGTCACCAGGTCTGGGACGCGAACCAGCAACATAGCCATTATGCTAACTGCTGGTTCCCCAACCACCTTCTTGAGGCCGGGCCCATGAAGGGTTTCTGCTTCACTGATCCGCCCATCCATGGTGCTCTGATGATAAGCCACATGGACAGTGGTGCCCGGACAGCCAGACTGCTCCAGCTTCCTCATGGAAAAGGAGGCAGACGCTCCTTGCAGGGAACAGCTTAGCACAAAACTGGCCACCTGGGAGTCCTCTTTGCCAGCCCCCTGGTGTCTGTGGCTTTATACAGCCTGTCCCAGGCAGCCCTGTAGAAACTCATTCCGTGAAATCCCCACTCGTTTTTTCTTTTTTCAGAGCCTTACCCCAGCCTGTCCAGGAGAGGCCACTGTTCTCCAAGGCGTGTGGCCTGCCCATCTCACTTCCTGCAGGCCTGCTCTGAAAGGCTAGTAGTGTTTATTTAAAAAACAAAAAACAAAACTCTATTACTCTCTTCTTGATGGCACTGTGGGTTATTTCCCATCTTTTGTCATTTCCAACGCCAATTCAACAAATAACTTTGCCCAACTCTGATTTCATGAGTATATCTATGGGATAAATGTCTCTACCCACAAATTACTGAGTTAAAGGTTATATGTATTTTTTCCTTTTTTTTTTTTTAAGTTTTGTTATAGGATGTGTGTACTAGCCAGAGACAGAGAGAGACAGAGAACGTGGAAAATCACTCCCCCACACCCAAGAGGGGTGTGGCCACACCACAATCCCTCCTCCTTCGTTCTTCTCTCGGGATTCTGGGCACACATACACACACGCCTGGCATGTTTTTCTTTTCTTTTCCTTCTAGGTTTTTGCCTTAGGGAACATGCACTTCATGGAGAGAGACAGAGACAGAGGGAAAGTGAGACATAGCCCCTTGTTCCTGGCAGAAATGGCCATGCCATAATCCCTTCTCCTTTATTCTTCACCTGCAATTTTGACCACACACACACACACACAAGTGCCCAGCGTGATTCTCAAGCCTCCGGGTTCAGAACTCGAACCGTGCAGTTGGCCATGTGGGACCCAATTTCCCTTCACAGATGTGGAGCCATTCTGAAGCACTCTCAGCCATGCCTCCCAAGGTAGTTTTCTTAGAGTTCGGCCAACAGAATGTTTTATCCGACATTGAGACTTTTTTCAATGTAAGAGGTGAGAAAGCATGGTAGGCTGATGGAATGTTAATTTGCAGTTTCATGGCAGTGAGATTAACCATGTTTTCATCTGCTTATTTGCGTTCTTCATCTGTGAACTATTTGTGCAACTCTTCACCCCCAATCCTCCTGAATTGTGTTTTCCTTGTCAGCTTCTAGGAACTCGGTTTTGCATATTTTTGTTTGTTTGTTTGTTTTCTTTTCAGAGAGATTTTTGCTATAAGGGCACATGTGCTCATAAGAGACACAGAGACAGACAGAGCAGTGAGAACTCACCCCCCTCCCCCAGGGGATGGCCACGCCGCAATTCCTTCTCTTCCACTCTTCTCTTGGGATTTTGGGCACGCACGCACACGCGCCCAGCGTGAGTTTAAGCCACCGGGTCCGGGACTTGAAACGTACTCAGCCATGTGGGAGTCCAGAGCCTTAACCACTATACCACCTGCTAGCCCTTGCATTGTTTTTTCAACCAGAGAGATTAGCTCTCTGTGATAGGAGTTGTGAATTAGTTTTGCAAGTTTTTCTTTTTATTTTTTCCTTATGGTTTCTGGCCAGGCAAAAGTGTTTTTGTTTGCTTGTTTGTTTGTTTTAAATTAAATTTTTATGAATGTTTTCTTTGCTGGCTTCTGGATTTTTTTTTTTTAGAGGTTTTTGCTATAGGGCGTGTGTGCTTGCCAGACAGACAGACAGAGAGACAGAGAGACAAAAAGCGAGAAATCACTCCCCATGGGGGATGGCAAAGCCACAATCCCTTCTCCTCCATTCTCTTCTCAGGATCTTGGGCACGCACACACACACACTCAGCATGAGTTTTAAGCCACCGGGTCCGGGACTCGAACCGCGGTCGACTACGTGGGAGTCCAGCGACATAGCCATTATGCTAACTGCTGGTCCCTCTGTGGAGCATTTTAATATCTGGTAACACTGGAAATCCTCACTGGGTTCAGAGTTATCAGTGTTTAATCACAACTTTGGAATCAGTCTGTCTAATTAAAAGGAAAAAAAATCGGTTAGATTAAACTTATAAACGAACTGGGTGGTTATTTTTGTCTAATAAATACGGTTTGTCTCTCCAATGACTCATCTTCTAATAAATAGTATTGTGTTTTCTTGGTAATTCAAAGGGTTTTTGTTGCTTTCTTTTCACTGGAAACAGAATCTTTCCTTCTATAATATCATTTAAGCAGTTATTTGCATATTGTAGAGTTATGTTGTGACAACCCTGTTTATATTATTCCCAGAAAAATAATGTCATATTATGTGTCTTTAGAAGTATACAATGTTGAGTCAGCTGGTGTCACAGTGGTTACGGCAGCTGGATCCCACATGGTCAACTGAGTGGCTTGAGTCTTGTGCCTGCTGGCTTGAAAATCACAGGACCAGCAGTTGGTGTGATGGCTATGCCGGTGGATTCCCATGTAGTCGACCGTGGTTCGAGTCCCAGACCCGGTGGCTTAAAGTCAGGCCGGGCGCGTGTGCGTGCGTGCCCAAGATCCCAAGAGGAGAATGGAGGAGAAGGGATTGTGGTGTGGCCATCCCCCCAGGGGGAGGGGGGATTTCTCGCTTTCTGTCTCTCTTTCTCTCTCTGTCTTTCTGGTGAGCATGCACACCCTACTGCAAAAGCCTCTCAAAAAAAGAAAAAAGAGAGAGAGGGGGGGAAATCACTCCAGGTGTACGTGTATGCATACCCAATATCCTAAGAGGAAAATGGAGAAGGGATTGTGGCATGGCTATCCTCCCTAGGAAGTGATTTATTTTTCCCTCTCTCTGTTTCTCTTTCTGTCTCTCTGGAGAGCACATGTACTCTATAGCAATCAATCAATCAATCAAGGAATGGAAAATAGTAGTCAAAAGATAAAATTTTTTTTAAAGAGACGCTTTTGCTATAGGGTGCGTACGCTTGCTGGAAAAACAGAGAGACAGAAAGCGAGACATCACTCCCTAGAAGGATGGGGTAATCCCTTCTCCATTCTTCTCTCGGGATCATGAGCAGACATACACATACACCGACATGAGTTTTAAGTTGCCAGGTCCAGGACGCGAACCACGGTTGAGTATGTGGGAGTCCAGTGGCATAGCCACTGTGCCATCTGCTAGTCCCCAAAGAATTCAAGTCCCAGACCTGAAAGCTTCTTTTTTCATGTTTCCTCTCTCTCTCTCTCTCTCCCATCCCTCTCTGTTGAAAGAAAGAAAGAAAGAAAAGAAAGTTAAATAAAATAACTCTGAAAAAAAATGAGGGAACCAGCAGTTAGCGTAATGGCTGTGTCGCTGGACTCCCATGTAGTCGACCGCAGTTCACGTCCCGGACCCGGTGGTTTCAAACTCACGCCGGGCGCGTGTGCGTGCATGCCCAAGATCCCGAGAGGAGAATGGAGGAGAAGGGATTGCGGTGTGGCCATCCCCCCTGGGGGGTGATTTCTCGCTTTCTGTCTCTATGTCTCTCTCTGTCTGGCGAGTGCACGCGCCCTGTAGCGAAAAAACCTCTCTCAAAAAAAAAAAAAAAAATCAAACTCTCACCCAAAACATGTATTTTTCAAACCTGCAAGCTCCACCTTGAAATATCAGAGACCAGAGATACCTTGCTTGAATTCTCTATCCGAAAGAACTCGAGGTTCACTGCAGGTTAGCTAGCAAACAGCCTCCACTGCTGGCTCTTTTGGGGCCACTTGAGCTTTGGGCAGAGGTGACACTCCCTAGGGCAGACCCTGCCCAGCCACCTAGCAAGGCATTGTCCCCAGGGCCTGGCTGCATGCATCCAACCACAGGCTGCTCCAGGAAGCACCTGTGAGCTGAGCTTGCTGAGGGTGGGCGGAGCCTCTGCCCAATCACAATCCTGGTTGGACAGCTCCCCACGCCCATCATCTTCCTCCTCCTCTGTTCCTTTCCCTGGAGTTCTCAGTCAACTTCTGAATCCCTGTGGTCACCTCAGAGGGTGACTTCTGGAAGACCCACACCTCAATGAAGTTGCTTCGCAAATTTTACTGAGGGTGGAGGAGTGGGAGGAAGGGATAAAAATCCTCACTTAATGTAGGACTGGACAATTCTGGAACCAAAAATAGAAAGGTCTCATGAGGCCACGGAGGTGATGCAGTGGTTAACACAACCGGACCCCTATAGGGGAAGGTCCTGGGTTTGAGTCCTCGGACTTCCCAGGATGGGAACCTGCATGAGTTCATGATGCAGACAGACCCAGACTGGGGCTGGATCACAGTGCAAAAATTCTGTTGAAAGCACAGAAGGAAGGTTACTGTATGTAACCAGGTTGCCTTAAATTCTCTCTTAACCTATTTAGCATTTCCAAATGTAATAAGGCCACACTGTCGTGTCTTCACCCTGCTCGTCAATGGAGCCAAGGGGCCCTTTGATAATTTTATCAGAGAAGCAGCGAGCTGCAGCCCAAAGCGATCAGCAAAAGATGTCAAAACTGCTAAAAGAACGCGAAGTGCATGGGCATGGGAAGAGCCTGTTCTCTGCACGGCTTATGCAACCGGCATAATTTTAAAATTTTGTAAGACATTTTAAAGTGCAAACTTGGACAATAATATGCATGAGGGGGGTAGCAGGAAGTATATATAGAGAGCCCCAAAAATGATTCTTTCCTAAGACTTCCTTTAAAAAAAAAAATTACCAATATCTCTTTTAGAAAAACGAAGGTTAGCGGGGACTAGCCAGTGCTATGGGGGTTAAAGCCCTGGATCTCACATGGCCAACTGCGGTTCAAGTCCCAGACCTGACACTGGAGAAACACACTGGGTGAGTGTGCACGTGTGCTTGTGCCCAAAATCCCAAGAGGAGAGTGGAGGAGATGGGACTGCAGTGTGGTCATCCCTGCTTGGGAGTATGTGTGGGGGGAATTCTTGCCCAAAATCCCAAGACTCTCCCTCTCTCTCTCTCTCTTTCTCTCTCTTAGGCAAGCAGATTTGCTATTTTAAATAGCTACATTTTTAAAAAGAAAACCAAAGGTTAGGCCAGCTATGGGGGCACATCAGTGGCTGGTGTTCTCCAATACTGAAGTGACATGGGAAGGTCCCATGTTTGCTTCCTGTACCTGCTGGGTGTGCATGCATATCCAGGGCTGAGGTTGGGAAGGACAGCCATATGAAGACCCCATTGGAGCAAGGGCCTCTCTGTCTCTCCCTCCCATTTCTCATGGAAGAAATAAATCAAGTTTAAAAAGACAGAGAGAGAAACAAAAAAACAACTTTGGCAGGAGTTACTTAACAATCTTGCAAAACACAATAAAGCCAGGCAAGTCAATGATAGTACAATGTTACAAATGCCAGGCCTTCCTCTCCTTTCTCCCTCTAACCTTTTATTTTAGAAGCTTGCAATTCAATTTTACATAACAGAACTTGGAGTCAATTAGGATACATCTAATATTCACTGTATCTACTAGGAGAAGGGAGAGTATTTTATAAGAGCTTTACAAAACACGACTTCGGAACACTTACAGGCAAAAGCACCACCGCTCTAATCACTGTAATTTACCCACCAGGATTGCTGGGTGAGACGCTCGGAAATGGATGGAAGCCGGACATGATTCAGACGCGGCATAGAACAGAGTGGATGATCAATGGCAAAGACACCTCTCAGCTGAACGCAAGAGTTGCACATCGTAGGAGAGACACAGAGAGAAGAGATGAATAGGATGGAGACAGTGGGAAGACGAGGGGATCAGCAGGGAGCGTGTGCGTGCATGCCCAAGATCCCGAGAGGAGAATGGAGGAGGGATTGTGGCCTGGCCATCTTCCCTGGGGCGTGATGTCTCGCTTTCTGTCTCTGTCTCTCCGGTGATCGCACATGCCCTGTAGCAAAAATCTCGCTTAAAAAAATAAGTGGAGAAAAGAGAGAGAAAGATAGACTTAATTACCAACCTACACACACACACACACACACACACACACACACACACAGACCCTCAGAGGTTCATGCCAAAGTGGACTCTGAATGAGAAAAAAGGAAAACCAATTCTAATGCACAATTCCCAGGGTAAGCCAGAATAGCCCTCTATTAATAATAAACACTGAACAAAGGATCAGAAAAAGACTTTTTTTTAAAGAGAGTTTGGCTATAAGGGTCTATGCACTCACCAAAGAGATAGAAAGTGAGAAATCACCCCCCAGGGCAATGGCCATGCTCCAATCCCTTCTCCTCCATTCTCCCCTTAGGATTTTGGCATGCATACACACGGACCCGGTGTGAGTTTCAAGCCTCCAGGTCTGGGACTTGAACCATGGTCATCTCCATGGGAGCTCCATGCCTTAACCACCAATCTCAGTGTTACTGACCACCTACTGGAGTATGAAAAGAGTCAGCTACATTTTTTGGCATGGCTCTGATCGTTCTAGAGTTAAGGAGGCAAAAACCCTCAATGGAACCTTTCGACGGGTACAGTATGTGGTATGTGGAGGGAGTGGAGGGTGTTCAGGGTGCCTGATGAAGTCTATAAACCTTATATTTTTGGTTCTCAGGTCTCTCAAAGGGTGGCTTTAGAATGACTAATATTTTAAACAATATCAATAGACTTCTACTCGAATCACACCCTCCAGCAGCAGAAAAGATTGACATTCAGAAGGTTCACGAAACTTTGAACATGTTCAAGGCTAAATGAATCACAGAGAAGACGAAGTTCTTCTTCATTGATGTACAAACAGATTTCTTGCAAATTCTATGAAAAAAAGAAGCATGCATGATCATTTTGATCACCTTTTTCTTGAAATATGCAAGGTCTTTAAAAAGTTTGTGGAAAGGGTTATTATTAAAAAAAAACAGGCAATGGGTGGATTTAAAAAATCTAGGCATGAAAATAAACTCAAACTTGATACGATGTTCCATGAACACTCTGTGGGATACTCTTTTTTTTTTTTTTTCAAATGGTGACATTTATAAAAAGTCTTTCCCTTCTCCCTCTGTCTCTCTCATTCTCTATAGGTGCACAAAGGTACTTCCAAAGGTTTGTAAAGTGAAAATCAAATACAAGGGTCCCCCCAGTAGTTAAAGAAGCTGGATTGCACATGGCTAACCACAATGTGGATCCCAGTCCCTGTGGTGGCTTGTAAAACACACCAGGCACGTGTGTGTGTGTACGCCCCAAATCCTGACAGGATGGAAAAAGAGAGATGGTTTGCAGCATAGCTATGCCCCACTTGGGGTGGGTCTCTCTCTCTCTCTCTCTCGTGTGCACATGGGATCTCTGATAATAATTTTGAAAACAGACCAAAAAATACAAGTTTGGGTGCCAAACTTCTTCTTTTTTTTTTTTTTTGGAGAGGTTTTTGCTATAGGGTGCATGCACTCGCCAGACAGACAGAGAGAGACATAGAGACAGCAAGTGAGAAATCACCTCCCGGGGGGGGGATGGGCACGCCGCAATCCCTTCTCCTCCATTCTCCTCTCAGGATCTTGGGCACGCACGCGCACGCGCCCGGCGTGAGTTTAAGCCACCAGGTCCAGGACTCGAACCACGGCTGACTACACGGGAATCCAGCGACATAGCCATTACGCTAACTGCTGGTCCCAGACACTTTTTAGGGGGGAGGGGGTGGCAGCTAAAGAACTATAAAAACATCCCTGAAGTATATAAAAACACTTAGGATTTAGAATATTCTGTTTCTCATGACTCTTATTCCAACACATAAATTGTGGTGACTTATTAAAAAGATTAAACCAAATTATCAAATTCTCTTGATCCTCCCAATCAACTTAGACTTGGTCCCCTGTTCTTTCTCTGGAATTTCCTTTGCTTTTTTCCCTTTGTCAGAAAGCTAAATGACTTCTCCTCCCACACTCATAAAAGCACTAATTTATAAAACACATAGCCATGTGTCATAGCTCATATAATTCTATTCTACATTTCACCACCAACCAGACTTATCTAACACGAACAAATAGATATTATTTACTGTAGTCAGAACGAGAATTATCTAATGCCACTTACATGGCCATAAATTGATTTTTGATTAATGTTTAAGCGAAAAGCAAACAAGCCCATCTGCTCTGAAAACAAACAAGCAAAAGAAAGGAGAAACATACAGTTTACAGGAATGTCTGCACCACAAGTATGTTTCCGTGCTGGAGAGAATAGATTTTTTCATCGCTATTATGAAAATGTACACCGGCCGGGGTAGAACGCCATATCTAGACGGAATTTCCCCTCTAGTAACCATTAATCTGATAGACTCTATTACTTATGGCCAAAATAAAAGCCAATTTCATTCCAAAGCAAGCCCAGAAGACCTGTCACTAGCTGTGAATTTCTTCTGTTTCTTTTCATGGGTGCGAAAGAATTCTCCACTGGATACATTTTTTTTCTGTTCTTTTTTTTTTTTTTTTTTTTTTTTTTTTTTTTTTTTTTTTTTTTTTTTTTGGAGAGGTTTTTGCTATAGGGCATGCATGTGCTCACCAGACAGACAGAGAGAGACAGAGAGACAGAAAGTGAGAAATCACCCCCCAGGGAGGATGGCCACGCCGCAATCCCTTCTCCTCCATTCTCCTCTCAGGATCTTGGGTACGCACGCACACGCACCCGGTGTGAGTTTAAGACACCGGGTCCGGGACACGAACTGCGGTCGACTACGTGGGAGTCCAGCGACATAGCCATGACGCTAACTGCTGGTCCCAATATATTTTTCTATTTAGAGAGTTGGTCTCTTTAAGGGTCAAGTTAAGAATGAAAGGAAAAAAGGGGGGGGGGAAGCTAGGTATCCTGTCTCAGACAAGCAAGCAAGGACTGAAAAAGGAGGATTTCTTACAATGTTTTAAACCACCTACTACAGACATGGAAATTTGCTTTTCAATGCAATCCATAATTGAAGACTTATACCAGCAAGAAAGAAGGATTAACAAGGAAAAGGTTCTGTCCTATTTCTTTCTCTTTAATTTTTTAAAGAATTGTTTTATTTCACTTTATTTATTACTGTTTTCCAGTTTGATCAGAGAGAGAAAGACGGAAAGCAAGAAAGCAAGTTTCCAGGTCCAGGAAGACCTGTGCCTCTAACCACTGCGCCACCTGCCGGCCCCTCTGTTCTGTTTCTATCATCTCCGGGGATCCCTTAGTATCTGGTTCATGGTGCAGCATACGCTCCTGTTGGTTGACAAACAGCTCTAATTGCTCTAGAAGATATCTGCCCTTCTTCTATTTTTATTATTTGCTATAGGGCATGGGTGCTCAACAGAGAGAGTGAGAGAGAGAGAAAGAAAGTGAGAAAACACCCCCCCCCCAAGAAGGGTGGTCACGCTGCAACTCCTTCTCCTCTTGGGATTTTGGGTATGCACACATGCACACTAGCGTGATTTTCAAACTGCTGGGACCAGGACTTGAACCGTGCAGTCTGCCAAGTGGGATCTAGTGCCTTAACCCCCATACCACCTACTGGCCCTTGCCCTCTTTCTCTTATGGAGATAAGAGAACTTAATGCTGTATTGGTGGGAAGCTCGTTAACACAAATGAATTAGCAATTCTTGAACTTTATGAGTGAACAGATTTTGAGAAAAAAAAATGAACAGGAGATTATGGTATGGGAATGTTACATGGCAGGCCAAAGGATGAAAAAAAAAAAAAAAACGGTAAGAGCATTTTCAGGAACTAAAATAACTCAAGGACACATGTGCAGGTGAGCAGGGAAAAGACAGCGCTTTTTGGTGCAAGAAGAAATTTACTTATTTCCATAAAAAAATATTTTTTGAGAGCTTTTTGCTATTTGCTATAGGGTGCATGCACTCATCAGATAGAGACAGAGAAAGAAAACAAGAACTAACCGCCCCCCCCCCCCGAGGAAACCAACATTCAACCTTCTCCTCTAGTCTTCTCTTGGAATTTGGGGCATGCACGCACACACACCCAGCATGAATTTTAAGCCACCGGGTCTGGGTCTCGAACCGTAGTCCACACGGTGGGAGTCCAGCGACATAACCATCACGCCATCTGCTGGTCCCAAGAAGAAGAAATTTTAACTTGCAACTTTCAAAATTAAATTCTCATCCTCTTAAGGAAACGAAAACTTGAAATCCCATGGGCCCGGTTATATATATAATCTTGCCATTTGCTAACAGCATGAAGTCAAAGGAGTGCAATTGTGTTGCTAAATATTTTCTACAAATGCTCACGCTCAGTAGTAAAATAGATACTTTCCAAGTGAACAAGTCACTTGACAATTTTGTTTCCACTTTGAAAAATCTTATGCACTCAGTCAAATGCTTGTAA
>NW_006198386.1:383274-391197 GCF_000334495.1 Tupaia belangeri chinensis | reverse complement strand
TTTCACCTCTGTAAAAACAATTTTGTAACAGTGTTTCATTCTAAGGGTGCATGTTAAATTGTGTAATGGGTTAGCAGGTGGTAAGGTGGTAAAGGTCCTGGATTTCCCCATGGCTGACCATAGTTCGAGTCCTGGACCTGGCAGTTTGAAAATCAAACTGCATGCATGCCCAGAATCCCAGGAACAGAATGGAGAAGGGATTGCAGTGTGGTCATCCCTCCAGGGGGGTAATTTGTCACTTTCCTTCTCACTGTCTCTCTCTGCCTCTCTTCAGCAAGCACATGCAACCTTTTTTTTTAAAGAGAGTTATTTAAAACATTACACACAGTCATGCCGACCCATAGCACAAGGACTTTTGTCTTTCTCTGCCAGGAGACAGTGTTTCCAGAGCCCATTTTAGCCTTCGACTGATGGTTTTGATTTTGACTTCAAAAAAACAACTGCTCGACACCACTCTACTTCGGTGGAGGGAGGAAATGAAAACCTTCGCGAGGAACATGTCCATGACATCAAGCTTTTCTAATCACAACTCTGGGCTTGATTATTCTTTGGGCAGAATGAGTACCTTGCATTTTAGAGCACCAGGTAAACAAAGACTTTCCCTGTCCGGTTTCAAAAGTTTGTTTTTAGAAACGTTCCTAGTCCCCTAAACCAAACTCCAAACGACACAATGGTTCTGTTGTTGAGCACAGCCCTGACCTCTCGGGGACAATGGATTGTTTTTCTCTTAGCCCCCTCGGAGGAAAATCAGTTTTAATACGGAAGTCACTTCCTTATTCAAGGCAGCAAAAGAGTCAAAACAAAACAAAAGAACATATTCGGCACACACATAGACTTGACTGTACAAGAGAGGTAAGTTCTTGGCTTGCCAGGGAAATGCATCTAACTGCTCCTGCTTCTCTCTAGGGACAGAGATGAAGGAAACTATTCTAGAATTTTCCATGAAGGCCATCTTAGTTTTTATACCAGAGGACTTTATGGCGGGACTGTTCTTTCTCTCTAGAGAGAAAAACAAAAGCAACATGAAACACACAGAAAATCAAAGAGTCAAAAGGAATCTGTGTTCGCAAATATATGGTTTAGCAAGAAGATGCCAGGCGTTGTCCTCTTCCAGAAAGACAGAAAGGAAGCTGGGGACCAGCAGATGGCACAGTGGTTATGTCCCATAGCAGACCATGGTTCAAATCCCAGTGGCTTGAAAATCATGCCGGGCGTGTGTGTGTGTGTGTGTGTGTGTGTGTGTGCACCCAAGATCCTGGAAGGAGAATGGAAGAGAAGGGATTGCGGCATGGCCATCCTCCCTGGGGGGTGAGTTCTCACTTTCCCTCTCACTGTTTTATCTCTGTCTCTCCAGTAGTCCACATGCCTTAAGGCAAAAACATCTTTAAAAAAAAAGAAGGAAGTCAAACATATAGACACCCCTTTTCCAGAACTTTCCAAGGAGCAGATGAACTGTTTTATAAACCTACAGGCACAGGGAGGGGAGCCCTCCATTTACCAAGGAGTGGAAGCTACCCACAGCTCCTGCTCCTTACAGAACAACCAGGAAGAAACAAACAAACCCCCATTCATAGCAAGCTTGTTTCTCCAATGCTCTTACAACTTGTTTGTTTCTCTATGTTGGAGGTACGCAAATGTGGAGGCTTGGTAAACATGACAGAATCCCCAGTTAAGATAGACCAACTCACACGCCTCTCTGATGTTGGCAAAGACAAAGACAAAGACAGGCTCAGGTGGGACCAGAAGCTGCAAAGCTAAATGCACAAAGATTGCACATTGGAAACAACAATGTTGCAGTATTTTCCTTTTTTTTGATAGAGAGAGAGATTTTTTATATAGGGCGTGTGCGCTTGCCGGAGGGATAGAGAGAGAAGGAGAGACAGAAAGTCTCTCCCAGGGGGGATGACCATGTCACAATCCCTTCTCCTCCATTCTCCTCTGGAGATTTGGGGCAAACATGTACATGTGCCTTGTTTAAGCCACCAGGTCTGGGACTCGAACTGTGGTCTACTACATGGGAGTCTAGAGACATAACCCTTATGCCATGTGCTGGTCCCTGCATTGTTTTTTTTTTTAATTGCCAGAAGGTACATGAGCATATCAGAGAGAGACAGAAACAGAAAGCACCATGACCCCTTCTCCTCCTCTACCCCGCTGGGATCTGGAGCATGCACACACATGCAGTTCACATGTTTTCCAAGCCATTAGGCCTGGGATTTGAACTACAGTTGGTCATGTGTGATCAGTTTCCCTTAACTACTAGGCTAGAGGGCCAGTCCCTGAGTTCCTCTTTCCTCCCTGCCAGGGACAGAAAGAGTAAGACAGAGAGAAGGAAAGTGAGAAATCATCCCCAGGTTGGGGAGGTTGGCCACACCACAATCCCTTCTCCCCCATTCTCCTCTTGGGGTTTTGGGCATGCACATACATGTGCCTGGCATGATTTTCAGCCCACCAGGTCTGAACTTGAAGCAGGGAGTCAGCCATGTGGGATCTAGTGACGTTACCACCATGCCACCTGCTGACCTTGCTCGATTTTTAACTCCTCAGTGACCAGTAGAGTTCCAATTCTCATCAGCATTTCCTAACACGGACCCAGTTTGCAATGTCTATTAACCAGAAGAAATAGCGTTTTGGGGGTAGCCTATAAAAATATACCAGGTAGGGACCAGCAAGTGAGAAAGTGAGAAAGCAAGCCACCAGGTCCAGGACTCGAACTGTGATCACCCATGTGGGAGTCCAGTGCCCTTAACCACCATGCCACCTGCTAGCCCAGATAGCTTTGCCACTTTGCCCTCACTGAGTGGATTTCATAATCGTGGGTCTCCCTGATAACACACCGCTGAAATTCAAATTCCATAGAGAGTGAAAGACAGACACGAATGAAAAAGTCATGCAGCCATGAAGAAAGGAGGAATGAATGAAAAGTCTGAAATTTTAAATGCTTTCTACTATCCCCACAATCCACGGAACTTCTCACGCCTCCTATTGGCAAATCCCCCTCCATGACACTTTGGTAATTTGGCCAGAGCCTAAAACAAAAACACTCCCATTCAGCCCTAGGCTTTGGAGGAAATGCCGTCCTAACAAACTTTTAGTGAGTTAATGAAGCATGCAGGCACCTCGGTTTACGGGTGTTCATTCCAGAGGTGATTGGGGGGGCCAAGATTCCCCCTCCAGACACCAACTGCATCTGTAGCTGCCAGGACAGGTCTGGGTTTGACTCCTCCTTGAGCCCTTTACAGACCAAGTCAACGTCGCTTATGTCCAGGAACTGCGACGTTCCCCCACTCTTTGACCTGCTGCGTCTAAAATTTAACTTTCGGCGACCAGCAGTTAGCGTAATGGCTATGTCGATGGACTCTCATGTAGTCGACCGCAGTTCGCGTCCCGGACCCGGTGGCTTAAACTCACACCGGGCGCGTGTGCGTGTGTGCCCCAGATCCCGAGAGGAAAATGGAGGAGAAGGGATTGTGGCATGGCCATCCCCCCTGGGGGGTGATTTCTCGCTTTCTGTCTCTCTGTCTCTCTCTGTCTTTCTGGAGAGCGCACATGCCCTATAGCAAAAACCTCTCCAAAAAAACAACCAAGAAACTGTGGAAGCCTATTCTCTTTGGAGAGAATTACTTTGAGAACAAATCTCTACTAAAAACATAATTAAGACGCACTCCCCTTCCACCCTGCAACCATCTTCTTTGGAAGAAGAATGGGGGAAAAAAAGCGAAATGCTTCTACTTGGGCTGGTTTGAGTTGGGCGGATGAAGGGTAGGAACTCCTCCCATACACCTTGCTATGAGTAACCCGCACACAGCAGCAACCTCTCTTTGGTTTATGCTATGTGTGGAGCTTCTCTGCCCTTAAGCCAGTGCGTGGCATGATGGTTAAGGCACTGGACTCCCACATGGTCGACCCTGGTTTGAGTCCCAGACTCGGCAGTCTGAAAATCACACTGGACGCTTGTGTATGCATGCCCAGACTCCTGTGGTAGGAATGGAGGGAAAGGGATTGTGGTGTGGCCATCTCCCCTGGGGTGGGGGGGGAGGTGATTTCTCACTTTCCCTCTCTCTGTCTCTCCCAGTAAACATACACGCCCTATGGCAAAAAAACTAAAAGTCAATAGATGATGATTTCTCATTTTCCCTCTCTCTGTCCCTCTGTGTCTTTTTCCAGGAGTGCATAGACCCTATTGCAAAAACCTAAACCTCCCCCACCAAAAAAAAAACCCCAAAACTCTTAACAACAACAAAAGCACAGTCTAGCCAAAATTCAAGCTGTGAGCAGAAAACGACAACACTAACTGTCACTTGCTATGAAAACAGAACGGATTCATTTCTTCCATTGGGGGAAGAGGGTAAGAAAGGAGGGCTTTTGTGGCTTGTGTGTCTGTGTTTTAAGAAAGGAGGGTTTTAATTAGGACGTGGCATTCAGCAAGTCTTCAGGAACCATATAAATCAAACCTCTGTACCGAAGGTCCATTGTTATTAGTCAACCAGGAAAACTTAAGCCATTGCTAGAGTTATCAGGATCTAACATGTAAGTTCATTTGAGGCCCCCAGCTATGTATGCGTGAGTATTTTTTTGGCGGCCTCTAACTAGCATGTTATGGAAAACAGGTTACGTTACTGGCTCCAAAGTACTTTATAATAATAATAGTAATAATAATAGAGCTTTGGCTTTTAAGATTTCTTTCTTTCTTTCTTTCTTTCTTTCTTTCTTTTTGATAGGTTTTTACTATAGGGTGCGTGCACTCACCAGAAAGACAGAGAGAGACAGAGAGCCAGAAAGCGATAAGTCACCCCCTGGGGGGATGGCCACACCACAATCCCCTTTCTTCCATTCTTCTGCCCCTCCATTCTCCTCTCGGGATCTTGGGCACGCACGCACACGCGCCCGGCGTGAGTTTTAAGCCACTGGGTCCAGGAAGCAAACTGCGGTTGACTACATGGGAGTCCAGCGACATAGCCATTACGCTAACTGCTCGTCCCTCCTTATAGACTTCTGCAGTGGCGCTCCATTCAATTTTGGCTAGCAAATGCTTTTTTTAAAATTTTTTTATTTTTTTAATCTTTTGCTATAGGGCACCTGTGCTCACTGGAAAGACACAGAGACAGAAAGCGAGAAATCACCCCCCAGGGGGAATGACCACACTGCAATCCCTTCTCCTCCAGTCTCCTCTCGGGATCTTGGGCACGCACACACACGCGCCCGGCGTGAGTTTTAAGCCACCCGGTCCGAGACTCAAACCGTGGTTGACTACGTGGGAGTCCAGGGACACAGCCATTACATCGTTTGCTGGTCCCCTAACGAAAATCTTCTTCTGTCACCCAACCCATCAAATGTGGTTTAAAAAAAAGAAAGAAAAGAAAAAAGCCCTTTAAGATGGGCTGGGTGAAATGCCTTGTTTGAATGAAAAGCCTGAATTGGAGATTATTTTTTAAATTAATGAATTTTTTCCTTTGTAAAGACTTAGAATAACAAGAACAGTATCCTATGAAGCCCTCAGGGGCTTGTTTTAATGAGTAAGAATAATGTGCAATTAAGCCAACAATTGCAACTAAGTGCTTCTGAGGGTTTGGAAACAGTTGTTCTTAAGGAGTTCAAATAACCCCCAGTTCACATAAAGGATTCAAAGGCGTTTAACCAAACCGGTCAACTTTCCAGGGCACTGGGACAGTAAGATAGACAACTGCACTACACTGGACAAATTAGGCACCCCTTGGATTTAATAAAACCCCCCAACTACAGGGCCAGCTGAAGGCATAGTTGATACATCGCTGGACTCCCACGTGGCTGACCTTAGTTAAAGTCCCAGACCTAGTGGCTTAAAACTCATGCCAGGGGGACAAGCAGTTAGCGTAATGGACTCCCACGTAGTCGACCGCGGTTCGCGTCCCAGACCCGGTGGCTTGAAACTCACGCTGGGTGCACGTGCATGCATTCCCAAGATCCCGAGAAGAGAATGGAGGAGAAGGGATTGCGACGTGGCCATCCCCCCTAGGGGGTGATTTCTCGCTTTCTGTCTCTCTGTCTCTGTCTGTCTGTCTGTCTGGCGAGCGCACGTGCCCTATAGCAAAAACCTCTCCAAAAATAAAAAATAAAAAAAGACTGGCAGCTTGTTTTCTCACTTAGACTCTCTCTCTGTCTCTCTTTGGTGAGCACACATGCCCTATAGAAACTTAAACAATAATAATAAATAAAACCAAATAAGCAATTCTTTAACAAAATAAATAAACTAGCTCTTTGACCTTGCTTCTAAGGAAGAAGGCTGGGGGTTCTGAAGACAGTCTAACCATAGAAGGTGTGGCCAGATGGACCATAAACCCCACAGACTTCCACACGTCACAAGGTCTCATTTGAGTGCCTTGGCACTTTTTTTTTTTTTTTGAGAGGTTTTTGCTATAGGGTGTGTGCGTTCGCCAGACAGACAGAGAGAGACAGAGAGACAGAAAGCGAGAAATCACCCCCTAGGGGGGATGGCCACGCCGCAATCCCTTCTCCTCCATTCTCCTCTCGGAATCTTGGACACGCACGCACACGCGACCATTATGAGTTTAAGCCACCGGGTCCGAGACTTGAACCACGGTCGACTACGTGGGAGTCCTGCAACATAGCCGTTACGCTAACTGCTGGTCCCCTCAGTGCACTTCTGAGACACACTTGTCAGTAACAAAATAAAGCCCTCTCTGCTGTTTTTATCACATCGGTTGCCAGACAACTACGCAGAGCTGAAGAGTGGGTAACAGTACAGGAAACACCTCCCTCAAACATTTATATATGTCACTGATAAACAATAGGAAATTTTAAAGAGATACAAATGTGCTCCTTAAATCTTCCTCCCAGTGAAGCCTCGGAACTTAAAAATCTCCCTACACCTGGCAGAGGAGAAGGAAAACAAATTCCAAAGGAGGCCTAGATTTATAGCCTAAATATGTCTTCCTCGAGAATATTTAATACACTTAAGCTTCGGTCGTTCCACACTCTTTGAAAATGCTCTTTGACGATAAATTACAGAAGTTGCATCTTTCATTGCAGCACACATAAATATCATTTTGCTTTCAGGAAACCAATTACAGAACGGTAAATCATGTTTACATGGCTTCCCCCAAATATCTTTCATTTAAGTTGCAACACGGACAGTGCGTGGAATCGCAAGAAAAATATGGCTTGCGTATTCCATCGTTCAGTCTTCTACATTGAACAAGTCAAAGCCCTAAAGGGAAGGTAACCATTTGTTTCGTTTTTAAATATTTAGGATATTTCACTGTGTACACATAAGTATCAGATACAACTTTTTTTGTTTTTAAGAGAGATTTGTTTGCTATAGGGCGCGTGTGCTTGCTGGAGAGACAGAGACAGACAGTGAGAAATCTTCCCACTTTCTATCTGCGATGGCCACACCGCAATCCCTTCTCCTGCATTCTCCTCTTGGGATCTTGGGGACACACACACATATGCCCTGCATTGAGTTTTAAGCCACCGTGTCCAGGACTTGAACTGCAGTCGACTACGTGGGAGTCCAACAACATAACCATTACGCCATCTGCTGGTCCCAAGGCCCTAGTATTGTGGCAGACGCTTTAGGAAACCAGTCTCCAAGGAGCAGCTAAAGAAAATTTTAGGTGTATGGGGGTGGGGACGGGTCTAACAGTTGGGACGTCACATCACAGACAACATGACCATGGCAAATGGCGAATCCAAATCCTGTTGGATCAGTGGTGACCCTAGGTTCCCATAGGGGTCCCCAGGTGGGACAGTCTAGCTCAGGACTCCCACTGATTCTACGTTATTTAATAATGAATGAAACTATTAATAGTCCATATAACATAATATATAATTATATATATATTATTTTAAAGAATGATTTTCTTTATTTATTCAATCACTTTATTTATTTACTTATATTTTAATTTGACCAGAGAGGTTAGA
>NW_006198386.1:374873-383092 GCF_000334495.1 Tupaia belangeri chinensis | reverse complement strand
TATTATATATTTTGATATGTAAAAGATGTGTAATTATATATGTGCATATAATTACATAACACATAATTATGTATGTTATTTCATTACATATGTACAAATATACACACATGTATACGATATAGACATAATTATGTGTATATAACTCTTTATGACATATATGATATATATATATATAATTACATATACCATACATGGCTATATATCTAAGTCGATGTATATCATTATATGTGATATATGTCTATAGGATATACATAATTACATAATCGATTATGTATAACTACAAAACATCCATAACCACGTATAATTATTTCATTATATATTACAATGTAATAATAAGAAATAAAATGCACAGTAAACATAATGTGTTTGATTCAACCCCAAGGCACCCCCTCACCACCTATCCATGGAAAAATATGGTCTCCCATGACTGGTCCCTGACGCTAACGCATGGGAGGATGCTGATCTGCAGAATGGCTGGAGGGGGCAAAGCTGAAAACCAGGAGACCCACCAGGAGGCGGCATTAGGGTTTGGGCGTAGGGGCTGAAAAGGTGAAGGGAAACACAGGGCCGTTTCCAGATGGGTAGGAGAAGTCCTTCCAAGTCCTGCCTAGTGAAGGGAGCCGCTGGGTACTCACTGGCAGGAAGTGGGGTACGGGGGGTAGGCACCCCACCACGTGCATTAACTTCCTTCCAACTGTAAGGGCTGGTAGCCCTAACAGTACCTTCCACTCCTGAAGGGTCCACATGCACCCCTCAGCCAGCCCCAAGCACTTCTGCCATACTTCACGTTACTGTCCCTTATCCCAAGTCCCTGCTGCGGCAGTCAGCATTCTTTTTAAAGAGAGATCTTTGCTATAGGGCGCATGCGCTTGCTGGAGAGACAGAAAGAGAAAGAAAGCGAGAAATCACCTCCCCGAGGGGATTGCCATGTGTCCATCCATTGTTTTCTTGGAATTTTGGGGGCGCATGCACACACACACACACACATGCACATGCATGCACGCACCCAGCTTGAGTTTAAGTCACTGGGTACGGGACTCGAACCGCAGTCGACTATGTGGGAGTCCAAGCAATGTAAACATTACGCATCTACTGGTCCCAGTTACCAACATTTTTTTTTTTTTGAGAGGTTTTTGCTATAGGGCACATGTGCTCGCCAGAAAGAGAGAGAGACAGAGAGACAGAAAGGGAGAAATCGCCCCTGGGAGGAGGGCCACACTGCAATCCCTTGTCCTCCATTCTCCTCTCGGGATCTTGGGCACGCACGCACACGCGCCCGGCGTGAGTTTTAAGCCACCGGGTCCGGGACGTGAACCGCGGTCGACTACATGGGAGTCCAGCAACATAGCCTTTACGCTAACTGCTGGTCCCAGCTACCAACCTTTTTTTTTTTTTTTTTTAAATGAGAAGCACTATTATCTTTTCAGTTGTGTTGGAACCACATCGTCCACAAATGACCAAGTGATAAAAGTGGAACCCAATTCCCCAAATCCTATCACTTCATTGGAGGAGGTCTAGCGTGTTTGGGCCTGTCTTGGAAGAATCAAGAAAAAAAGGACTTAGCAGAATTTTTTGATTTTTGTTTTTGAGTGTGGGGATTGTTTTGTTTATTTAAACCAGGGTGGTCCGGAGTGAGAAATATTTTCTGGAATGGTTTTGACTACTGGATTACAGAGAGAGAAATGCAGCTCTGCAAAACTCTGGTGTTCGCGAAACTTCCAAGGTGCGGTTGTTAAGCTTCCATGCGTGGAACGTGAGTGTCACATCACGGGCCTGACACCTCTGCCTGGCTGGTAGACTCAGCTGGGATCAAACCTGACCACACTCCCATCTCCCACTCAACCAGAAATGGTGTTGGCCATTCTAATGGGCTTTCAATTTGTCCTAATGCTTTAGAAAAACCTGCTAATTTGCCGAGGTATGTCCTCACACATACCATGGAGCCCAGGATAATAACTCTTCTGCATCTCTCTGCCAGATTTTCCAGCAATCTGCTACCCATGGGTGGTGGTGGCTGGGGTTGGTGACAGTGGGGAACAGCTTAAGCCCTTACTGTTGCATTGTGGGCATTTGAAGTAGCTGCTAGGCACGGGACCCCAACTGTTCGAGCTCCTTCCGAGTGACATCACTTCATTATTCAACTCTGTTTGCATTTCCGGTTCTCCCTTCTCAAGACTTCTGGGTGAGGGACTTCATCCAGTGACATCATTATAGAAGAGAAATGAGAGGGGGGAACAGCAGGTGGTGTGGTGGTTAGAGGCACTGGACTCCCATGTGGCCAACTGTGTGTGGTTCAAGTCCCGGACCTGGTGACTTGCTTTTTCACTTCTCTGTCTCTTCTCTCTTTGGTCAAATTGGAAAATAATAATAATAATAATAATGGTAAATAAAGTAATTCTTAGGAAAAAAAAAAGAAGGAAGAGAAAAAGAGGGGACAAACACACCTTATGTAGTCATGAAAAGCCACCGGTCCTCGCTGTTCCTTAGACCGGTTTGTAACAGAATGGGTGGAATAGCGGTTTCAGGTGACATTACAGAGGGAGGCCACTTTCTTCACAGCACAAGGAGAACAGGACGAGGAGCACGAGATGGTTGCTACACCTAAGCATTAGTCAAAACTAACTAACTTCAGCAGGTGGTGTGGTGAAGGCACTGGACTCCCACATGGCGGACCACAGTTCAAGTCCCAGACCCGGCAGCTTGAAAATCACACTGGGTACATGTGCACGCATGCTCAAAATCCCGAGAGAGTGGAGAAGGAGTTGCCATGTGGCCATTCGCCCACCCCAGGAGGTGACTTCTCACTTTCCTTCTGTTTTTCTCCAGCGAGTACACGCTCCTTATAGCAAAATCCTTTGAAATATAAAATAAAGTAAAATAAAACTGATTGACATTAGTAAAAATCCTTGGGAACCAGCAGTTAACGTAATGGCTATGTTGCTGGACTCCCACGTAGTCGACCGCAGTTCGCGTCCCGGACCCGGTGGCTTAAAACCCACGCAGGGCGCGTGTGCGTGCGTGCCCAAGATCCCAAGAGGAGAATGGAGGAGAAGGGATTGCGGCGTGACCATCTCCCCTGGGGGGTGATTTCTCGCTTTTTGTCTCTCTGTCTCTCTCTGTCTGGCGAGCGCAGGCACGCTACAGCGAAAAAACCTCCCCCCCCCAAAAAAAATCCTCAAGGTCTGGGGCTGGCCCCATAGCCTAGTGGTTAAAGGAATCAGATCCTATATGGCCAGCCTCGGTTCGAATCCCAGCTCTGGCAGCCTCAAAAACATCACCAGGGGCCAGCAAATGGCATGGTGTTTAAGGGCCCTGGACTCTCACATGGCCGTACATGGTTCAAATCCTGGACACGGCTCCTTGCTTTCTCAATTTTTCTGTGCATACACACGCCTCAATTAAAGCACTAAGGCTCCCACATGGCCGGCCATGGTTTGAGCCCTGGCCTTGGTATCTTGAAAATCACACTGGGCATGGTACATGCGTGCCCAGAATCCCAAGAGAAGAATGGAGGAGAGGAGATTGTGGGGTGGCCATGAGTTGAAGGGTGATTTCTCACTTTCCCTCTCTCTGTCTCTCCTGTCAGCACACATGCCCTATGGCAAAAATCTAAAGAAAATAAAAAGTTCGTGGAAAATGTATAGTATGAAAAAAGCCATTTTAAACATGTTTGCACCAAAATAAACTGGTGCTTAAAAAACAAAATCCTCAAGTTCTGTTTGCCAGTGAGAAAACTGTAACACTGAAACCACATGCTACCCTGCGCTAGAATCACTTGAATGCGTCTAAGACTCAGAGGACATTTCTTTTTTTCTTTTTCTTTTTCTTTTTTGCCTTTTTTGGAGAGGTTTTTGCTATAAGGTGTGAGTGCGCACCAGAAAAGACAGAGACAGAGAGACAGAAAGTGAGAAATCACCCCCCAGGGGGGATGGCCACACCGCAATCCCTTCTCCTCCATTCTCCTCTCGGGATCTTAGGCACGCATGCACACGCACCCGGCGTGAGTTTAAGCCACCGGGTCCGGGACGTGAACCGCGGTCGACTACATGGGAGTCCAGCGACATAGCCATTACGCCAACTGCTGGTCTTCCCAACTCTACTATTTTTACATTGAGTAATGTGACCACCAGAAGTCCGAGCAACTCCTTTCTGAGTTGGAAAACCGAACGGTGCATTCTGATGATGTTTTTTCCATCTTCCGTACAGTGAGTTACCAGCAGAGTGTCAAAATACAGAATTCAAGCATAATTCACGTTGTCCACGCAACTCAAAGGAAAAAAAACTTCTGCAAAGGAGAATGAATGAATGATTAAATAAATGCACAAATAAAGCCTTTATAAACCCGACGGATTAGAAGCCCGATGGCACATTGGAAATGTTACCAGCTTCCAATACCCACGAGTCAAAACATTTTCCATGTTAAAAATCTAGCTTAGATGTGATGATCCACACTGGGACACTGGAACACAGGAACTCCTATCATGCTGAGCTTTCTAATCCTATAGAAAATGCAGTGACAGGGGCCGGCAGGTGGTGGGGTGGTTAAAGACGCCAGACTCCCACATGGCCGACTGTGGTTCAAGTCCTGTACCCGGTGGCTTGCTTTCTCATTTTCTCTATGGCTCTCTTTGATCAAAACTGGAAAATAAGGGGGAGCAGCAGGTGGTGTGGTGGTTAAGATGCTGGACATTCCCACATGGCTGACCGTGGTTTAGGTCCTGCACCTGGTGGCTTGCTTTCTCACTTTCTCTCTCTCTCTGGTCAAATTAAAATAAGTAAATGAATAAATAAAATTAAAAATAAATAATTCTTTAAAAAAAAAAAACCCTGGAAAATAATAATAATAAATTTAAATAAAATAATTCTTAAAAAAAAAAAAAAGAAAAGAAAAGAAAACGCAGTGATGAGAATCAAACACATAAAGCCACCTCAAGCCCAGAAAACCCTATGCCCGGTTGCTGCCTTGCAGAAACAACACGAGGAGATGAGTGTGTGAGCCGGGAGGACTCGGCCTGGGCCTGTGAGCTAGGGCGGGACCCTGCCACACAAGATGACGTGCACACACCTGCGGGAAGGCAGAGCCTGGGGCGCTGGCTCTGAGCAACACTCACTGTGTAAGTATTCGAGGGTGGTTCAAATGCTTTAATCGTCCCTGCAGAGACAAGGCAATTCTCCACCTTGCAGAAAGCCTACCACCTCTTGACGTGGCACCTCCATGCTTTGCTTTGCCTAGACTTGCTAGGCAATTACGATTTACCATTTAGAGAGTGGCTCCTATTGGCAACGCATCCCGCAAATAGTTTTGCACTTCATCAACCCTTCGCGGGACAACTAGCTGTGAGGCAAAGGAAAACGAGCTGGCCTGGAGTTGGGACGCAGATGTCGTGGTGAAATAAACGCATGTGTGTATGTGAATAGATGCGTGTGTCTCAGAAAAGGGCAGTGTGAAGAAGAGTTTTCATCTTGGCTTCATCATCTATGCAAGAGAAAAACTGGATGCATATTAGACCCTTCTGCGTTTTTGTTAAGAGAGAGATTTTTGCTATAGGGTGCATGTGCTCACCAGAGAGACAGAAATTGAGAAATCACCCCTCCAGAAGGAATGGCCACACTGCAATTCCTTCTCCACTATTCTCCTCTCAAGATTCAGGGCATGTATGCACACACACCCAGCATGAGTTTTAAGCCGCCAGGTCCAGGACTCGAACCAACGACTATGTGGGAGTCCAGTGACATAATCATTAAACCATCCACTGGTACCCCCATTCTGCACTTATTTTTTGTTTTGTTTTGTTTTTTTTTGCTATAGGGTGCATGCGCTTACCAGAAAGATGGAGAGAGACAGAGATAGAAAGTGAGAAATCATCTCCCAGGGGTGATGGCCATGCTGCAATCCCTTCTCCTCTATTCTCTTCTCGGGATCTTGGGCAAAAATGCACATGCGTCCGGCATGAGATTAAGCCACCAGGTCCGGGACTCGAACCACGGTTGACTACATGGGAGTTCAGCGACATAGCCATTACGCTAACTCCTGGTCCCCATTCTGCACTTCTAACACCACCTTTACTTCTGTATCTCAACGGGCAGGCAAGCCACCCTTTCCTATTTGGAAGGGAGTGCCCTTCCAAAATGGTACAGCCCTGACATGTAGCAAAGCAGAGACCACAGTGACTATGTATTCACGATTATGTTCTACTCATCTAAACGCATGTCATTTAATACTAACTTGTACCAAGTCTCCGTAAGATTAGATAGTAAAGTTCCAAACCCAAAATATATCAGAAGCAGCCAGTTACAGAAAGGAGGTTAGAGAAGGTAAAGATAAAAGCAGTAATAAACAAAAACAGGGATGAATAAAGAAACAAAAAAGACAACTATAAACAGTGAACAGAGAAATGCAAAACTCAGGAACTTTCAGGCCATTCCATTTAAGCAGCGCCACAGTTCTCACACCAAAAAACTGTTCTACATACTCTTGAGGACTTAAAAATTCTCCAAATGATATTTATTTTATTTGTCTTTTAGTATGATCCATGAGGTTGTCGGGAAATCATGCTGCCTAGTTCATCTATTTCACCAATCTTATAACAGTGATGACAAGGGATATGAGCATTAGTATCGACATAAAAAGGGAAGAAAACCGTATTATTCCAACTTCTTCCAAAAGAAGAGAAATGGCATATTTAACACATAAACAGGTGTTTACATAACCAAGAAAAGATCAAATTAAGCTGTGACTCTGTGTGAACTGAGGCTTTGTAATACTTAAAAGTCAAGGGTGGGGGTGGGACGGGGGGGAGTCCAGCAGTACTCCCATGTAGTCAACCGTGGTTCGAGTCCTGGACTCAGCTGCTTAAACTCACATTGGGTGCATGTACGTGCACGCCCAATATCCTGAGAGGAGAATGGAGGAGAAGGGATTGAGGTATGGCCATCCCACCCCCCCAGGTGTGTGTGTGTGTGTGATTTAAGCGCACATGCCCTAAAGCAAAAACCCCTCCAAAAAAAAAAAAAAAATGAAAAAAAGAAAAAAGAAACAAAACAAAACAAAACAAAAAGTCAAGGGGGTGCTGGCAGGTGGCGTGGTGTTTAAGGGCACTGGACTCCCACATGGCCGACTGCGGTTCACATCCTGGACCTGGCGGCTTGCTTTCTCACTTTCTCTCTTTCGTTCTTGCTCTGTCTCTCTCTGGTTGGAAGGAAGGAAGGAAGGAAGGAAGGAAGGAAGGAAGGAAGGAAGGAAGGAAGGAAGGAAAGAAAGACAGCTAAAATAATTCTTAAAAAAAAAAAAAAAGTCAACTGAGGCCTAGTCAATGCCCTAGTAGTTAAAGTAGCTGGACCCCACAAGGTTAACAGCATTGTTCAAATTTGGACCCAGTGGCTTGAGAAACACTCTGAGCATGTGTGTATGTGTGTCCAAAATCCCAAAAGGAAGGAGAAATGAGAAGAGAAGAAATTATGATGTGAACAGTGGCATTTTTCCCTCTCTGTCTCCCTCCTCCTTTCTCTCTTTTGAGCAAACATGCCTCCTGGCTTTAAAAAAAAAAAAAAAGAAAGAAAAGAAAAGGAAAAGAAATGAAAAAAACAAAAGCCACTAGGATGCCAAGGTAGAATGCTTTTGAAGTCAGTTTATTCACATTTTGAGCGGTGATTGATTTGGTTTCAGCAAAAGATCATCCATGCCATTGAATTAATAGTGGGGTGTAAACTGTTTGGTTTCACATGCATTTAATATACAGATATCTCTCATGTATAGCTGTAAAAGATCTAGAAGCCTAAGAAACCGATGCACAGGTTTTATGATTGTAGGTATTTAAGTAGCTTGATAGCAAAGCAATTGATAATGACATTGCAGGTCAGTCAAGTTATGTTTGACCTTGAAAAGGGGTCTCAATGACTTCAAATGAAACAGAGCCCCACCCACTGGGGAAGCATCATTACCCCATCAGAGAGAAATGAAGCTATTTTCACAGCGATGACCTTGAGCATTGAGAAAAAGCTGGAATATGTTCATTTATATTCTCTTTATGCCAGCCATGAACAATGTCTTTCAGAAGGATTTCCTTTACAAATGACTCTTTAAATTAGGTTGCTTAAAAAAGATCACTCTTCTTGGACTATTTTGTTCTTTAGGTCATATTTGTGTGATATGAAATTACCTATGGAAGAATGTGTTTCTCTCTCTCTCTCTCTCTCTTTTTTTTTTTTAACTATGCTTT
>NW_006198386.1:369759-374842 GCF_000334495.1 Tupaia belangeri chinensis | reverse complement strand
TTGCTATAGAGCGCGTGCGCTCGCCAGAAAGATAGAGAGAGACAGAGAGACAGAAAGCGAGAAATCACTCTCCCAGGGGGGATGGCCTCGCCACAATTCCTTCTCTTCCATTCTCCTCTCAGGATCTTGGGCACGCACGCAAATGCGCCTGGTGTGAGTTTAAGCCGCCGGGTCCGGGACTCGAACTGCAGTCGACTACATGGGAGTCCAGCGACATAGCCATTACACTAACTGCTGGTCCCTAGACCCTTCAGTTTTTGGAAGCACACTCACCTGGCCTAGCCCTCTTTCTTCTCCCCAAAGAAAGCTGCCGAGTTTATGCCAACCTTGGATTCCTCTGAGTACCATGAGGGACAGGAGGGAATAATTCACTGTAGTATCCACCGGGAGTCCTTACTCAGATCCCTTCATTCACTCTGGTGAGCATCAAGTTCCAAAGGGACATTACAACGCGGGTCTTGGGGCCAGCAGGTGGCGTGGTGGTGAGGGCACTAGGTTCGCCCATGGTCAATGGTGGTTTGAGTCCCAGATTCAGCATCTTGAAACTCACGCCGGGCGTGTGTGCATGCATGCCCAAAATCCCAAGGAGAATGGAGGAGAAGAGATTGTGGCATGGCCATCTCCCCTGGGGGGTGATTTCTCTGTCTCTCTGTGTGTCTCTGGCGAGTGCCACGTGCTGTACAGCAAAAATCTCTCTTAAAAAAAAAAATGCAACCCTCATTCAGGCCCTATCCTACACGCAAAGAGATCTGGAGTAGACGAGAAAGATGTAAGCCCGGCTTCTCCCTTCCTCATGCCCCCACACCCAACCTCTTCCAAAAACATCAAATATTTTCTTCCATAAATAATTGCAATAGGATGCCATAGCTTTTCCCAAACAAACAATGGGCTGCTTGTGCCCTCATTGCCGGGCAGGGCCAGGCCCACACAAAGGCCTGCTTTCACGGGCCAGGCCTCTCCCCAGGGCACAAGGACTGGTATGTCCCCTTCCTCATTTCTCCAATCCCACTGAGGCGATTCCATTAGGAAGAGAAGCCACAGAAGGGGCGGTTACGCCCGGGACGGGAAGGACTCCCATCAGAAAGAACGGCCATTGTTTCCAGACGTTCGGTTGCTTTTTTGACTTGAAACAAAAAATTCTCTCTCTCTCTTTTTTTTTTTTTTAACCAGAAGATGGCTGGTTTCCTCCAAAGGGCACCATTTTACACTGGTGGCTTCTTTTATTAAATTTCCAACATGATTTTAAATGACAATAATTAACTTTGAAAATGCCTTTTTTTTTTTTTTTTTTTTTTGCTATAGGGTGCATGCGCTCGCCAGAAAGACAGACAGAAAGCGAGAAATCACCCCCCAGGAGAGATGGCCACATCGCAATCCCTTCTCCTCCATTCTCCTCTTGGGATCTTGGGCATGCACGCACACGCGCCCGGCGTGAGTTTAAGCCACCGGGTCTGGGGCTCGAATCACAGTCGGCTACATGGGAGTCCAGCGACATAGCCATTACACTAACTGCTGGTACCTAAGGTGGTAAGTTGTTTGGTTTTTTTGGGGGGGCCTTAGAGCATGTGTGTTGGCTGGGGCAAGAAAAAGAGACAGAGACCATGAGAAACCAATCCCCCTTGCCCTGGAGGGTTGGGGAATGGCCATGCCACAATCCCTTCTCTTCCATTCTCCTCCTGGGATCTTGGGCACACATGCACATGTACCTGGTGTGAGTTCCAAGCCACCAGGTCCAGGACTCGAACCGTGGTTGACTACATGGGAGTCCAGCCATCTCACCACTATGCCACCTGTCATCGCCCTAAAAAGCTAAGTTCTTGATCCTCTGCCCTTCTGCACCTTTTCCAAATCTCAGAGCTTCAATATAGGGTACAGGTAGGGGGTTGCTCTATAGCCCCCAAATTACCCTCATTCTGAATCATTTCTCAGCATGGGACCATCTTGAAGTTTTTCCTTTATTCTTAAGATTTTTTATGTTTTTGGTCATAGGGTACGTGTGCTCACAGGAGAGAGAGACAGAGAGAGAAAAAGTAAATACGCCTACATTCAGCAAACGTTATTCTGTAAGAAGGCTTTGTAAACCATGCCGTCTGTGCCACACAGGCTCAGCCCTGCCACAATTGTATAGAAGTGACAATATGCCACCAACAGACCACATGTAAGCCAACGCCTTTAACTGTGTCTCAATAAAACTTTATTTACAAACACAGGTGCAGAGGGCCGGCTTTGGCAACATGGGCTGTAGTTTCCCAGCTCTAGAATCACACTTCGGAAAGTCATTCAGAATCTTTGATTCTACAAGACAGTTGCAGGGCCGGCAGGTGGCATGGTGGTTGAGGGCGCAGGACTCCCACATGGCTGACCATGGTTCGAGTCCTGGACCTGGTGGCTTGCTTTCTCACTTTCCCTCTCTCTCTTTCTTCCCACCTCCCTCTCCCTCCCTCCCTCTCTGGTCAAGTTTAAATAAATAAAGTTAAATAAAATCTTGACAAGACAGTTGCTCATGTGCAAATAAGGTAAGAAGAGACAGCCATACACACCGATAACAGATGTAGGGGTAGTGAGGGTCCACCCCATTAACCAAACACAACACATGGAACATAATTTAACAACCTAGATGGCCCTGGGAAACCCAATGGACCACGTTCCCCCAGAACCCCTGTGTCTTCTGCAGGTCTTCCACTGGACACCCCTAGACCTCATAGCCTGGTCACTGTCCAGCAATTCACATTGAAAAATACAACCAACCAACATTTTTTCTTTCTTCCTTTCCTTCTCTCTTCCTTTCCTTCTCTCTTCCTTTCCTTCTTTCTTTCTTTCTTCCTTCCTTCCTTCCTTCCTTCCTTCCTTCCCTTCCTTCTCTCTCTCTCTCTTTCAGTGTTTTGCCATAGGGTGTGTGACCTCACTAGAGAGACAGTGAGAGGGACAGTGAGAAACCCCCCAGGAGGGATGGCCACATGACCGTTGCTTCCCCTCCATTCTCCTCCTAGGATTGTGGACATGCAAGCACACACATCCAGCATCATTTGGAAGCCGCCGAGTCCAGGACTCAAACCACGGTCGGCCATGTGGGAGTCCAACACCTTAACCACCATGCCACTTCCTGGCTTCCCAAACATTTTCTTTAAGAATTCCTCAAAACCCAGACGAGTCTTCTCTGGGGTGGAATCCAGAAACTACGACCACGTGCACAGGATTTATCATCTGGTGTCTACTCAGTGGCTTTATGAAAACACGGAGGGGAAAACATGGCAGCTAAAGAGCTTGCTAACCCCCTGCCAGCTCACCGCGGCGGTTTCATGTCTCCTGCCTGGCAGGCTTGGCACTGTGCCGAAAGCCCAGAACCCTGGCACCAGGCAATCCTCCTGAGCTGGCAGGATTTGGAAGCAGCAGAACTCACACGGACGTCGTGGCTCCTCTCCCAGACTCACCTAAGCCCAGGCAAGCCCTTCCAGGCTCCCAAGACGAGAGTAAATGGAGCCCAGCCTTGGCTGGCTTGGGCAGGTGAAGGGGGGAAGGCAGCATGAAGTCCTCAAACCATGCAGTGCCTTGAAGCGCTGATGGTCAGCTCGATAAGACCCTGCATTATCCTAGTGATGCCATCCCAGGACATATGGTGGACAGCCAGGGCAAGGCCACCCCTGGCATGCCAACAGCTTCAGACCCAAGGTGTGATCCCTCTTCAGGGTCTTCTTTTCTACTCCAGAACCTCACAGACACCTGGGATCTTGGGGGACTGGAACATTCAGGATAGGTGAGTGGATGCGAGTCTTTCAAGAACACACCTATCTTGGGACCAGCAGTTAGCGTAATGGCTATGTCGCTGGACTCCCATGTAGCCGACTGTGGTTTGAGTCCCGGACCTGGTGGCTTAAACCCATGCTGGGCACGTGTGCGTGTGTGTGCCCAAGATCCTGAGAGGAGAATGGAGGAGAAGGGATGGTGGTGTGGCCATCCCCCCTGGGGGTTGATTTCTCACTTTCTGTCTCTCTGTCTCTCTCTGTCTGGTGAGCGCACGAGCCCTATAATAAAAACCTCTCAAAAAAAAAAAGAAAGAAAAAAACACACCAGTCTAGGTCCCTGCATGGACCATGGTCCCACGTGACTGACTATAAGCACCTGAAGGGGAGGACGATGTCATACTCATCAGAAGATGGCCCAGCATGTGAAAACGTAAGAGCCCTTCAAGGTGTTCTCAATGAGTGAACACTAAGCTCTACTCTATTTATTTATTTATTTTACTTTCTTTTTTTTTTCTTTTTGAGAGATTTTTGCTATAGGGCGTGTGCGCTCACCAGACAGACAGAGACGGAGAGACAGAAAGCGAGAAATCACCCCCCAGGGGGGATGGCCACGCCACAATCCCTTCTCCTCCATTCTCCTCTCAGGATCTTGGGCACGCACGCACACTCACACTGCGTGAGTTTAAGCCACCGGGTCCGGGACTCGAACCACAGCCAAGTACATGGGAGTCTAGTGACATAGCTATTACGCCAACTGCTGGTCCCTAAGCTCTACTTTATTAATAGTATTATTTTTCAGTTTTTGACATAGAGCACAAGCGCTTTCCTGAGAGAGACAGTAGAGAGAAAGTGAGAAATCACCCCAACCCCCGTGGGGTGGGGCAGGTGGCCGTTCCGCAATCCCTTCTCGTCCACTGTCTTCTCGGGATTTAGGGCATGCACACACATGCACTCAGCCTAAGTTTCAAGCAGCTGCATCTGGGATTCGAACCATGGTAGGCCATATGGAAGTCCAGGGCCTTCAGCACCACACCACCTGCTGGCCGCTAAGCTCAGCTTTTTCATAGTTTATTTAGGAGGGTGTCGGGTTCCCGTGCCACGATCACGTGCATGTGTATCCAGCGTGCTCAGGAAGCCCTAGGATGTGAACTCAGGACCTTTCCCACGTGGGCTCAGACCCCCTGGCCTCCTCATGCGCCTCTGCAGTCCCACGTGTGTGTCGGTGGCCCCACAGGTACACACGCCATCCCCAGAGAGCTGAGTAATCATCCTCATAGCCAGGCTTCTTTGGACGCGAAGCCACCACAGGATGAATATGAAAACCCAAAGAGAAATGACTG
>NW_006198386.1:349019-368746 GCF_000334495.1 Tupaia belangeri chinensis | reverse complement strand
GGACTCGAACCACGGTCGACTACATGGGAGTCCAGCGACATAGCCATTACGCCAACTGCCGGTCCACATCCCACAATGTCGACAGTGTGCTTTGAACCCTGGACCCTATGGCTTGAAAAATATGCCAGGCACATGTGCAAATGTGCCCAAAGTCCCAATGGGATGGAGAAATGGGGGATGGCAGGTGGTGTGGGGGTTAAGGTGCAGGATTTCCACGTGGCTGACTGTGATGAGTCCTGGGTGGCTTATTTTCTCACTTTCCCTTTCGTTCTGTGTTTCTCTGTGGTCAAATTTTAAAATTAATAATAATAAATACAAAATGAATAAAAAGTTAAATAAATAATTCCTTTAAAAAGAAAAAGAAAAAGTAGGACCAGCAGATGGCATAGTGGTTATGTCACTAGACTCCAACATGGCTGACCACGATTTGAGTCCCAGACCCAGAGGCTTGAAATTTACTTCGGGCCCATGTGCGTGCAGGCCCAAGATCCCGGAAGGAGAATGGAGGAGAAGAGATTATGGAGAGGCCATCCCCCTAGGGGGTGATTTCTTGCTTTCTGTCTTTCTGGCCAGCGCATGTGCCCTATAGCAAAAACCTCTCCAAAAACAAAACAAAACAAAACAATCCATTAAGGAACAGAGTGGAGAGGGAGGCGGGGCACTTTGACCTGAAGACACTAGCAGAGATGGCACATGAGGAGCAAGGTGAGCTGGCTCCAAGCCAGCCCCTCCATCCCGCCCCTCTCCCCTAGTCAGCGTGGACACCACCCTAAGTGGGCTTTGAAAAGTGACAAGGTATCAGAGCAGGATTCCTACCCTCTTAGAGACTTCCACAAACAAGCCCCACGCTATCACCCCTGACCTGGCCCTGTTAGGAATTTGTGAATGACACCCTTCATATTAAACCAGTATTAGTAAGTAAACAGATTTCTAGAATGTTCTTTTTTGTTCTAGTTTGCCATAGAAGGTGTGCACTTGCCAGAAAGACAGAGAGAGAGAGAGAGAGACAAAGTGAGAAATCACCCTCCAGGAGGGATGGCCATGCCACAATCCCTTCTCCTCCCGGGATTTCGGGCACACACACACACACATGCCTGGTGTGATTTTCAATCCGCCAAGTCCAGGGTTTGAACTGCGAAGCCAGCCATGTGAGATCCAGCTCCTTCAACCTCCATGCCACCTACTGGCCCCAATTTCTGGAGTTTTGTGAGCTGTTTAAAGCAAATTATCAAACCTGGAAGGGGAAGACGTTGCAGGCAAATGGAACAGAAATTGAGCACCGGATACCTGAAATTAGGATTCGTAGTGAGGGCAGCTTGGAGGACAGGGCCTGATGGTAACCTAACTGCAGGTTAGTGACAGAACAGAACAGAACTGAATGAACTGTAGGGTACCCAGCTGGTGTTTGGAAAGTTGAGGACTAGGTTGCTGGTATGGAAAAACCAACATATTTGATGTCGGAAGTGTTATGAGTAGAAACAATTCAGTCTTTTATGTGAGTTTACAAAAGAAATCATTTATGGTGAAAACTTATTAGCGGGTTCCTTTAGGATCTCATTTGAGTTTCTTGTAAAGACTAAGATTAAAGGTCTAATGAGTTAAATAAGACGACCCAAACTAGTACTTCCTCCTGATGGGGTTCGCTCACCAAAGAGCAACTACAACAGACCCAGGGGCTGCATGGCAGGGGTACCAGGCGGGATGGCAAGCAGATGTTCTCAGTGTTCTCAGGTGCCTCGAATCATACAAACCCAAAAACATCTCACATGAACACGTTGATACCTTCTGGAAGGGGAGCAGGTTATGAAAACACATTAAAAGCAGTGTGTTGAGACCAGCAAGTGGCATGGAAGTTGGAGTGCTGGATCCCATATGGCTGACTTCACAGTTAGAATCCCAGACCCAGCAGCTTGAAAAACACACCAGGCATGTGTGTGTGTGTGTGTGTGTGTGTGCGTGCGTGTGTGTGTGTGTGTATGCGTGCGTGTGTGTGCACGCACACATGCATCCCTAGAGTCCCAAGAGGAGAATAGAGGACAAGGGATTGTGGCATAGCCATCCACCAGGGAGATAATTTCTCTTTCCTTCTCAATGTCTCTTTCTCTGGTGAGCACAAGTGCTCTATGGTAAAAGCCTTAAAAAAAAAAAAAAAAGAAATTCCTCGGGGCCAGCAGGTGGCATGATAGTTAAGGCACTGGACTCCCACATGGTTAACTACGGTTCAAATCCTGGACCTGTCGGCTTGATTTCTCACTTTCTCTCTCTCCCTGGTGAGTGCATGGTCCCTGGAGCAAATGAAAAACTAATAATAATGATAAATAAAATGAAAGAATTCTTTAAGAAAATATGCCCCTAGCTAAAGAATAATGTGACAAAAATGTATGAATCGGGCCATCCATTCCCTTCACGTTCTCACATCCCAACAAATGATCTCACAAGTGCACTGCCTGCTTAGCCAATGACTATATAAAAGAAAGACATTACTGAGACCTGAATGTTTTTAATTACCTTCCAGTTACTGGGAGGGTGATTTCTCGCTTTCTGTCTCTCTGTCTCTCTGTGTCTTTCTGGCGAACGCACGCGCCCTATAGCAAAAACCTCTCAAAAAAAAAAAAAAATCCTTAGTTCAATGTCAACCCAAGATAGAAAGAATCACTGATCGAAATGTTGCCTATTACATTACTGTTTGTTTTTGGTAGGGCGATTCCTATCAGGGAATCATAAGGAGTTCTATGTTAAAAGGAAAAAAAAAAGTAAGCGAAAGGAACTAAGCATTCCATGGGTAAAGGGTCTGTCTCACTGAAGAGCCCTCACTTGGGAGAGAAAAATAGGATCTGGCATAAACAGGAGTGGCTGGAAATCTAAAACCATTAACTACAAGCCCTTCCCATCTGCAGTTCATATCCGGGTATGTGTTTATAGAAAAGCTCCAAGTATCTCATGCACGGAATTCTAGTTTCTCAACCGTGAAACGCTCCAGACCTGATGCCAACTTGAAAGCAGTCACAAAAGTCCTCTAAGCTTCCTGGAAAATCATTAGCAAAAACCTACCGACGGCTTTTTTTTACTGAGAGACAGACAGAGAGGTGAGGATCAGATTTTCTGATGCAGGATACAGGAGAAATACACCAAGTGCAATAAATATTATGAACACGCCTAGTTGTCCGAAGCTGTTTAATTTAAGGAAAGGACTGCCACGTGGCTGACCATGGTTCGAGTCCTGGACTTGGCAGCTTGCAGATCATGCCGGGCGTGTGCGTGTGTGTGCCCAAAATCCCAGGAGGAGAATGGATTGCAGCATGACCATCTTCCGGGGGGTGTGTGTGGGGGGATTTTTCACGTTTGCTCTCCCTGTCTCTCTCTGTTTCTCTCCAGTGAACAAATACACCCTACAGCAAAACCTTAAAGAAAAAAGAAGAAGAAGAAAGAAAAATCATAGCCTTATATTTTGACAGATTCTAAAGCAAGAGGTTTCATAACAGTGCCCTGGCTTACCAGGAAAATGATCCACTAGGAAACACAGCAAAGTGTTGTCAAGCAATAACAATTAAGAGGGGGGGGCCGGCAGGTGGCGTGGTGGTTAAGGGCGCTGGACTCCCATATGGCCAACTGCGATTCAAGCCCTGGGCCTGGCAGCTTGCTTTCTCACCTTTTCACACTCTCTCTCTCTCTCTCTCTCACCCTTCCGCCCTCTCTCTCTCTCTCTCTCTCACACACACACACACACACACACACACACACACACACACAGACACACTCTGTCCCTCTCTGGTCAAACAAATAAGTGAAATAAAGTAATTATTAATAAATAAATAAATAAATAAATAAAAAAAATAAGAACCGATGTTTAAGAGTATAGACTTGGATCTGGAGGTGGCATGGTGGTTAAGGTGCTGAACTCCCACATGACTGACCACAGTTCAAGTCCCAGACCTGGTGGCTTGCTTTCTCACTTCCAATCTCTCACTCTCTGTCTCTCTGGTCAAATTAAAGAATAATAATGATAATAAATAAATAAAATACTTATTTAAAAAAAAAAAAACTTGAAGCAGGGGCCAGTAGATGGCGTAGTGGTTGGGGGCGCTGGACTCTCACATGGCCAGCTACAGTTCCAATCCTAGACCCAGCGGCTTGAAACTCACGCCAGGCAGTGTATGCGTGCGTGCCCAAAATCCTGCGAGGAAAAGGGAGAAGGGATGGTGGCATGGCCATCCTCTGTGGGGAGTGATTTCTCACTTTCTCTGTCTCTCCAACGAGAACATTTGTCCTATAAGAAAATCTCTTTCAAGGGACCAGCAGATGGTGTAATGATGAAGTCGGTGGACTCACATGTATTCAATCACAGAACAAGACCCTGACCTGCTAGCTTACAACTCATGCCGGGTGAGTGTGCATGTGGGCCCAAAATCTCAAGAAGAGAATGGAGGAGAAAAGATTGTGGTGTGGCCATCCTCCCACCCCACCCCCAGAAGGGAGCAGTTCTTGCTTTTTGTCTCTCTACATCTCTTCAGCAAGTGGAGGTACTCTAAAGCAAAAAAAAAAAAAAAGAAAAAAAGAAAAAGAAAAAGAAAATCTCTTAATAAAGAAAAAGATGGCAACAGGTAGCATGGTGGTTAATGGCACTGGATTCCCACATGGCTGACTGTGGTTCGAGTCCCAGACCTGGCAGCTTGTTTTCTCACTTTCTTTCTCTTTCTCTCTCTCACACTGTCCATGTTCAAATTAAAAGAAAGAAATAAAGTTCAATGAAATCATTCTTAAAAACAAAAAAGAAAAGAAAAATTTCTCTCTCCAAAACAAACCCAACTGAAGCCAAAATCTCGTATCATTCTAACTTCACTGCCAGTGTCTCCCCTTAAAGGAGGGAGTTCTTAACCTCTTTGGTAGAACCAATTTCTACTCCATAAATGCACCATCAGCAGCTCAGAGAGAAATCTCTTCCCTAAAAAGTGCTCAAAGGATGACAAAGCTTTCCCTCTCCCCTTTTACCTCTGACCAATTCCTCCAACAAAATGAGCAAACACTCAAAAAAAAAAAGAAAAAGAAAAAGAAAAGAATACACGCGCTCAGTGTTCTAACTTATCAACAGTTGCACGGGGCGGGGCGTTGGGGGTAGGCGGAGTCTACCATGAATTGCTCCGAAATGAACAACATCCTTTGACATTCGGCTTGGGCTGGATGGCTCCGAGTGAATGAAATGTATTATCCAACTGCTGGTATAATACAAGCCCTTTTCTCCCCCTTCTGGGCCCCATTCATAAAAAAGCCTGTTTTGCCCCAGCGGCTGCAGGAACCGGACTGGATTTGCGTCTGTCTTTTCCAGGATAGAAAGAAAACAATGAGAACAAAGAGGATCACTCAGATACCAGGACGGAGTTGGCTTCTTGGGGGAGTTTGCTGCAGCTTTGCTGGGTCCCCTGCTCTGTTACCTAAAGGGGCGGAGGGCTGGGAGGGTGTTTTGCAGAGGGGTTAGTCAGGGATGGCTCCAACCTTAACACCCAGCGTGTTATTAAAGGAATTCCCATCGGCTGAGTCACACTCCATATCTTTCACCTCCCTGTCATTTTCTTTTCTTAAAATCAAAGGTTCTTCTTTTGCTGGTAAAGTGTGTGGGGTGTTTTGTTGTGGTGGTAAATGGGGGGGGGGGGGGCAGGGGAGGCTGCTAGTGTATTTAAAGACTACCAAACTGGGCTGGAGGTGGCAACAACACAGTTTCAAAACAAATGGGTTGTTGGGACAAGCAGTTGGCGTAATGGCTATGTCACTGGACTCCCATGTAGTCGACCACGGTTTGAGTCCCAGACCCGGTGGCTTAAACTCATGCCGGGTGTGTGTGCATGCATACCCAAGATCCTAAGAGGAGAAGGGGTTGTGGCATGGCCATCCCCCCTGGGGGGTGATTTCTTGCTTTCTGTCTCTCTGTCTGGCAAGCGCACGTGCCCTACAGCAAAAACCCCTCAAACAAACAAACAAACAAAACAAAACAAACCAGAGACTGACATCAGACCATGTTCAATTTAGTAGGAATTTTTTAAAAGAGTTTTTTGTTTGTTTGTTTGTTTGTTTGTTTTAGGGCACATGAGCTCACTGGAGAGACAGAGATAAAGTGAGAAAATACCTCCCCTCCCCAGCGGGGTTGACCACGCCACAGTCCCTTCTCCTCCAACCTCCTCTTGGTATTTTGGGCATTTACACACACAAAAACGCACACACACGCCCAGTGTGAGTTTCAAGCTGCCAGGTCTGGGACTTGAACCACAGTTGGTCATGTGGGCGTCCAGCACATTAACCACCATGCCACCAGCTGGCCCCACCAGAAGTGGTTTTAATGTGAGAACCACAGGAACCAAAGGCAGGAAGGGGAGTGAAATAAAACCACTCTTGTTGCCCTAATACCAGGATGGTCTTCAGTGAATGGAGACAGATTCTCCCCAGAGACAAGAGGATCGGAACTGGCCCCATCTCAGCTCTTGCAAAACACCAAGGGGGCTTCCAAATCTGCAAAAGCCTGGTATGCTTCCATAAGAGCCCAACGTTTGTTTGTTTGTTTGTTTACTAGTGTTTTATTTTTCCTTTTTTTGGAGAGGTTTTTACTATAGAGCGTGTGTACCAGAAAAACAGAGACAGAGAGACAGAAAGTGAGAAATCACCCCCTGTGGGGATGGCCAGGCTGTAGTCCTTTCTCCTCCATTCTCCTCCTGGGATCTTGGGCACGCTCGCACACATGCCCAGCGTGAGTTTTTTAAGCTGCTGGGTCTGGGACTCGAACAGCGGTCAACTACATGGAAGACCAGCGACATAGCCATTACGCCAACTGTCAGTCCCTTTGCTTGTTTATTAGTTTTAAGTGTTTGCTATCAGGTGCATGCACTCATTGGGAAGAGAGACAGAGAAAGAGAAAATGAGAAACCACCCACTGGCAGAGATGTTCATGCTGCAATCCCTTCTCCTCCATTCTCATCCGGGGATTTGGGGCATGCACGCACATGTGCCTGACATAAACTGCAAGTTGCCAGGTCTGGGACTCAAACTGCAGTTGCACTGGTGGGAGTCCAGCACCTTAGCCACCCGACCACCTGCTGGCTTCCAGAAAAGCCCTGCTTGAACATCATCATCCCTCCCTGGTCCTCAGTGCGTGAGACCTGGCATGCACGTCCCTGTATGCTTCCCCCAGGGTGCCCGGGGGTGGTAACAGAAACCCTCACCCTCTGCTCTTGAATAAACATTTATTTCCACCACATTCTCTGCCCCCAAGCAGTTCTCCTCCTCCCTACCTTTGCCTAGGGACGAACAGCCAAAGAAACAAGGAAATCATTTGGAGATAGCGGATGAATCTTGTGAAACACATGGTGTGTGATTAAATCACAATAATTCTATAACCTCTTCAAAGGCAAAAATCTCAAGATAACAAGCTGAGGGAAGAATAAACAAGTCTGAAAGAAATGACGCCAAGCTTTAGGAAGAGATTACCCGCACCTCCTAGAGGTGACAGCCTAGAACCCATGGCAGGCAGGGTGGGTTCTGCTTTGTTTGGTTTTGAAACGTGTCTCGAACCTTTGGGCCATCCTGCAAGAACTCCTAGGAGGAGACCTTCAGGTCTGTGGTTCCCCATGAAAGCGAATGCACTTTACGTGCAAAGAAAACAACCCCGTGACTCTTTTTTTTTTTTTTTTAAGAGAGAGATTTTTGTTTTTTTTACTATAGGGCACATGGGCTGGCTGCAGAGACAGAGACAGAAAGCGAGAAATCACCCCTCCCCCCCAGGAGGGATGGCCATGCTGCAATCCCTTCTCCTCTATTCTCCTCTCAAGATCTTGGACACGCACGCACACGTACCCAAAGTGAGTTTTAAGCCACCGGGTAGGGGACGCGAACCGCGGTCGACTACATGGGAGTCCAGCAACATAGCCATTACGCTAACTGCTGGTTCCCCTGGTGTGATTTTCAAGCCTCAGGGATGAGAACTCAAACCACGCAGTCAGCCATGTGGGAACCAGCAGCCTTAACCTCCACGCCACCTGCGGGTCTGGCTCTGCTCACGGTGAACCCCCGTTGGCTGTCAGTCCCATGGAGTTCTCTGGCCTGCGTACACTCCATAAATGGCAGGGCACATACTGATGTCCTTTGGAATCTAAAAGCACATAGGACTGGATGGTGGTGCAGGGGTAGAACAGGGTGCCCAGCGAGGTTGACTTGCTGGGAAGGCTCCGCGTTCAGGTCCAGGGATACCCTCTGAAAATGCAAGGTCCTTGCCCGCCTGTGACCTGGGGCTAGCTAGGCTGGGGGGGTGGACCACGGTATCAACCCTGTTGGGGGTGCTGTCTCTGTGTCTCTCACTCATGTAAGGCATTTAAATATGTCGGGGTCAGCAGGTGTCGTGGAGGTTAAGGTACTGTGGTTCAAGTCCCAGACCTGGAAATTCTCTCTCTCTCTGTCTCTTTCTCTCTCTCTCTCGTGACTACATATGCTCTATAGCCGACTTAAAAATAACAGTAGGGGGACCAGCAGTTAGTGTAATGGCTATGTCGCTGGACTCCCACGTAGTCGACCATGGTTCAAGTCCCGGACCCGGTGGCTTAAACTCACGCCGGGCGCTTGTGCGTGCGTGCCCAAGATCCCGAGAGGAGAATGGAGGAGAAGGGATTGCCGCGTGGCCATCCCCCCTGGGGGGGGATTTCTCACTTTTTGTCTCTCAGTCTGTCTGGTGAGCACATGCCTCCTATAGCAAAAACCTCTCCAAATAAATAAATAAATAAATAAAAATAACAGTAGTAATAATAAAATGAAATCATTATTTTTTTTTAAAAAAAGAGGAATTTAAACAAAGCAAAAAATGAGTAACGCAGGTCTAGGGGAGGAACAGGAGGGTCACCTCAGCCCAGGTTCCCTTCTCACAGAACACCTCGGCTCACCAAACCCCCCTCGGATCTGTGTCGTGTCTCAGGGTCTAAACATGGTTGACGGGCAAAGAAAAACAAATCCGACTTCCTGAATAACAGCCCGACATCTGCCACCACAGAGGAGGCCCTCTCCATGCAGCCCTCAGCCCCCACGTGGTGCTGACTGTCCAAACAACCCATATCTGCTGACTTTCCCCCTGAGTGGGCTTCAGAGCCACCTTCGCGGCTGCCTGGGAGACAGCAGGGTTTATTTATTTATTGAGAGAGAGATGTTTGCTATAGGGCACGTACTTGCCAAGGAGACAGACAGAGACAGAAAGCAAGGAATCACCGCCCAGGGGGGATGGCCACACCACAATCCCTTCTCTTCCGTTCTCCTTCTGGGATTTGGGGCATGCATGCACATGTGCCGGGTGTAAGTTTCAAGCTACCGGGTCCAGGATATGAACCACGGTTGGCCACATGGGAGTCCAATGATGTAATCATTATGCCATCTGCTGGTCCAAAGAGACAGCGGCTCTTAAGGGGGCTCCAGCGACAGCCCCAAGACTCACACTCCGGGCTTCGGGCTTCGGATGCATTTCCTACAGGGCTGTCACCAGGTGACTTCCGTAACAAGGAAAACCACCCCAGGGTTGGTGTGTCAGTTGGGGCGTTGCCATCGGTCATGGGGAAGGCAGAAATAACAAAATGGGACTCTGTGTACACAGAGCTTTGCCACCCACACGTGGCAGGAGGGAAGAGCCATTAAAGACAGGGTGTAGGGTGGGATAGGGTGGGATGGGGTGGGGTGGGAGGGGGTGAGTCAAACACCAGCACCCCACAATCAAGGCAAAAGCAAGCACAGGACCCTCAGCAAGCAGGACTGTGGCTTTCAGAGCAAGACACATAGTCTAGACTCTCTTTTTTTTTTTTCTTTTTAGAGAGAGATTTGCTATAGGGCGCGTGTGCTCACCAGCAAGAGACGGGACTTGAACTGCAGTCGACTACATGGGAGTCTGCCGACATAGCCATTATGCTAACTGCTGGTTCCATGAACTATCACTTTAACAGGCTAGCTTTTGCTGCCGTTTTAGTATAGGGATGCACTGGGATATAATCTTTTTTTCTTTAAGAATTATTTTATTTAACTTTATTTATTTATTTTAATTTAACCAGAGAGGGACAGAATGAGAGAGAGAGAGAGAAGGTGAGAAAGCAAGTCGCCAGGTCCAGGACTCGAACCACAGTCAGTTTTTGTCATAAGGCCTGTGCGCTCACCAGACAGATGGAGAGAAGGAAAGGGAGAGATCAACCCCTCAGGGGAGATGGCCACATGCTGCAATCCCTTCTCTTCCATTCTCCTCCTGGGATTTTGGGGACCCAGGTACACACGCCTGATGTGATTTTCAAGAGGACGGGTCCAGGACTAGAACTATGATTGGCTATGTGGGAATCCAGTTCCTTAACCACCATGCCACCCGCAAGCCCATGAACCCGTTTCCTTTTGAGAGAAAAACATATTCTAACTGTTGCTAAAACCAGACGTCACTTAAGTCGGGGCCTTAAACGACAACCCTAATACTACCTGTATTATCAACTTAAAATGGTAACCATGGTAACAGTAGTATTTACTCATTTAAGCTGGCTTTCTACACCCCTGAAACATGGTAAGGGCTCCATTTTTCATTACCAATGTTCAAAAAATGCTTTTGAAAATAGATTTGACAGTACAGGACTTTATTAAGAATTCTTTTATTTAACTTTCTTTCTTTATTTATTATAATCTAACCAAAGAGGGACAGACCAAGAGAGAGAGAGAGAGAGAAGGAAAGTGAGAAAGCAAGCCACCAGGTCCAGGACTCGAACCATGGGCACCTTTCCGAGGGGGACCCCTTTTGCTATATGTGAATGTTCGCATCGGTCCATACTGCACCCCTGGGTCTGTTGGACAGACATGTCCTTCTTTCTGCCAAGGAAGCTTCATCTAAAACTGGACGCTGAATGGAATTGTATGACTAGGTGCGAGAGAATTTGGAGTGACTTCATAGACCATGGTATCGAATACAGCCCCTGCCCTAAACGTACCGTCCTCTGGCCGTGACCCTGGGGAACAGACCCGTCTTTGGGTCTGTAGAGAACGGACAGGCCAGAGCTTTCCAGGAGGAAAAGAACAAAATCCATACAACCACAGACAATGGGAGTCAGAGCTACACGTGTTTACAGAGTTTCCACACACAGAAACATCCGCTTCCAAAGCCTGTGGAACTTAACTCTGTATGTGAGCTCTCGGGAGGCAATTCCAACCAAATACCAACGCTTGCTGAACCAAACCAAACCAAACCAAACCAAAACAACGAGGTCAGCACAGAATATCAGCCCAAAAGATCCCAAAACGAAAGCTCACTTTTCTAGGAGCAGCACACACGAAACTCAAGTAGGCAGTCCCTATTTAGTTAAAGTCTGGACATTGGGAGTTCGGGCCCTACCCCCTCCAATAACACACACACACCTCAGAATATTAAAAAAAAAAAAAAAAAAAAAAAAGACTGAAGTTCAGAAATGAAAAATATATATGAAAAGATCTCACAATGTCGGTCAGTGACAATCAACTTAAAAGGGTAACCTGGGGACCAGCAGTTAGCGTAATGGCTATGTCGCTGGATTCCCACGTAGTCGACCACGGTTCACGTCCCGGGCCCAGTGGAGTAAAAACTCATACCAGGCGCGTGTGTGTGCACGCCCAAGATCCTGAGAAGAGAATAGAGGAGAAGGGATTGCGGTGTGGCCATCCCCCTGGGGGGTATTTCTCGCTTTCTGTCTCTGTCTCTCTCTATCTGTCTGGTGAGCACATGTGCCCTATGGCATAAACCTCTGGAAAAAAAAAAATCAGTTAAAATGGTAACCTTCATAACAACCCATGAGAATTCATCCTTTCAAGATAACAACCACGTGATGATGTTATTATTTTTAATTTTCAAAGTATTATTTTTTAAAGAGTTATTTCATTGTATTTATGATTTTTTTTTTATTTTATTTTACCAGGGAGACACAGTGAAAGAGAGGGAAAGTGAAAAAGCAAGCTGCCAGGTCCAGGATTCAAACCCTGGTCAGCCATGTGGGAGGTCCAGTGCTTTAACCACCAAGCCACTTGCTGGCCCCTTATAATTATTTTTCTGCCCACTTAGAGAGGCAGCTTCAACCACGTCTTCCCTCCATTCATAAGATTCTGCCAATCAAACATTTGACTTAGCAAATTAACGGAGGTTTTGAAGAGAGAACCGTCAACCATTCAAACCTTAAATCTAGATAGTAGGTTTTTTTATTTATTATTTTTTTTTTTGGAGAGATTTTCACTGTAGGGCGCGTGCGCTCGCCAGAAAGACAGAGAGAGACAGAGAGTCAGAAAGCGAGAAATCACCCCCCAGGGGGGATGGTCACGCCGCAATCCCTTCTCCTCCATTCTCCTCTCGGGATCTTGGGCACACACGCACATGCACCCGGTGTGAGTTTAAGCCACCGGGTTCAGGACTTGAGCCCCAGTCAACTACACGGGAGTCCAGCAACATAGACATTACACCAACTGCTGGTCCCAAGGTTTCTTGTTGTTGTTGTTTTAATTCGGCTTTTTTTTTTAATTTTTTTTTTTTTTTTGCTATAGAGAGCGTGCCCTTGATAATGGGAAAGTGAGAAATCACCTCCCAAGGGGGATGGCGACCCCTGAATCCCTTCCCCATTCTCTTCCTAGGGTTTTGGCCCTGCACACACATGCACCCACGAAAGCTTCAAGTTACAGAATCCAGGACTCGAACCACAGTCAGCCATGTGGGAGTCTAGTGCCTTTACAGCCATGCCACCTGCTGGCCCCGATGTGAGGCTTTTTATGACTAGGCATGGTAATACCCAGAACTGTCCCCGTAATGGAAACGGGGGCCTTACCACGTTTCAGGGTTTGTGGGAAACCAGCTTAAACGTAATCTCACCCAAGTATTGTATATGAAAGTAAATTTTGGAATTTTTACAGTAATAGGGAGGTGGGGAAAAAAACAAGATTTTTCTCTGGACAGCCTGGTTTGCTCTGTGACGAGAGAGAAGTGTATAAACTACAATTACTCTGTCCACTCTTTTCTGGTCTACACCCTTCCAGGTTAGAACCTGCATCTAGATCGTATACCTGGGCAAATTAGAGAGGGTTTTCTGTTTTGGGCCATAGGGTGAGTACATTTGCCCAAGAGGAAAGAGAGTGAGAGGGAAAGTGAGAAGTCATCCCCAGAGCGGTTGGCCACACCACAATCCCTTCTCCTCCATTCTCTTCTTAGGATGTTGGACATGCATGTACCCACACCTACCTTAGTTTCAAGCCGTCAGGTCCAGGGTTCAAACTACAGTCAGCCATGTGGGAATCCAGTGCTTCAACCACTACACCACCTGCTGGTCCCCCAAGTTTTCAATTTTTTTAGAATTATTTAATGTTACTCATTGTCATTATTATTATTATTATTATTATTATTATTATTATTATTATTTTAATTGACCAGAGAGTGACAGAGAGAGAGAGAGAAGGAAAGTGAGAAAGCAAGCTGCCAGGTCTGGGACTCGAACCACAGTCAGCCACATGGGAGTCCAGCTGTCTCAAGCACCACGCCACCTGCTGGTCCTGCACATTTCCGCATTTTAAATAAAAGCTGGGAAAAAAGTGGGAGTCTGCGACAAAGAACAGGGAACAGGAGAGGAGGAATACAAGTTTCCTGGGGTCGAAGCTCGAATCTGTCCATGGATTTTTCTAGAAACATACTCTGTACGTAAAGGGAACGCTAAAGGCGTAAATGAAGGTTGTGGTTTTTATCTTAAGAGAAAGGAAAAAAAAGAGAGAGAGAGAGAAAGGCTGCCCATAGACACTGACCTTGTCATTCATCCCTCTGTTCTGGAGGGGACCAACGTCACCAGAGTGACTGTACAGGCCGAGAACAATGCATTCTTGTAAACACTGAGAGGCTTTCTCTCCTTGCAAAGATAAAGCCAGCAAGCCTCACCCAGAAATCGCACGGCCACTTGCGCACAGAGTCGGCTGCGTGTGAGGGTGTGCTTGTTTATCTTTCCATTCCCCAGCACGGTAAACGAACAGGAAAAGGAGGTGAGCCGGAAGCCCAGTGCTCGCTGTTGTCAGCAGAATGGTCGCCGGTCACAGCCGAGATAAGAAGACAGACTGCCACTGCAGAACCACCTCTTGAGAAGTCAGAGAAAGGACGGACCGCGGAGCATGAACTGTCTTTATGTGTGGGGCCGGCAGGTGGCGCAGTGGTGAAGGCGGCTGGACTCCCACATGGCCCAGCGTGGTTTGAGCCCCAGGTGGCGGCTTGAAAGTCACGCCAGGCGCATGTGCGTGTGTGCCCAACATCCCAGGAGGAGAAAGAAAGAGAAGGGATTGCAGCGTGGCCATCCGCCCCAGAGGATGCTTTCTCACTTTCCTCTCTCTCTCTCTCTCTCTCTCTCTCTCTCTCTCTCTCTCTCTCTCTGTTTCTCTGGCAAATGTATGTGTCCTCTGGCAAAAACCCTTAAAAAAAAAAAAAGAAAAAAAAAGAAACACTGGACTCCCATGGAGTCAACCATGGTTCGAGTCCTGGACCAGGTGGCTTAATCTCACACCAGCTATGTTTGCATGTGTGCCCAAGATCCCGAGAGGAGAATGGAGGAGAATGCAGTGTGGCCATCCCCCTGGGGGATGATTTCTCACTCTCTGTCTCTCTCTTTCTTTCTGGTGAGTGCATGTGCCCTATAGCAAGAACCTCTGAATGAATGAGTGAATGAAAGAGAGAGAGAGAGAGAGAGGAAGGAAGGAAGAAATGAAGAAAGAAAGAGAGAGAGAAAGAGAGAAAGAAAGAGGGGGGGAGGAAGGAAGGAGAAAGAAAGAGAGAGAGAGAAAGAGAGAGAGAGAGAGAAAGGAAGGAAGGAATGAAGAAAGGAGGAAGGAGGAAAACAGACATGTGCACCTGCAGTCCGGCTGCTAGGCCATGACACATCCCAGGAGCCAAGGGGAGAAGCTCAGCTCAACTCCCTGGACGCCCCGGCCCCAGCCCTGAAGGAGGCCCAAGTCTTATGACCAGCAGCTAATGGGTGCTGATAGATCTAGGGCACTCCTGTGACTATTTCAACTGCGTGGCAGGCTTAGAAAATGTCATCACCCACCAGAAATAGTGTCATTTCAATCCCGAACTCCGGCACTGGGCAATGCTCAAGTGGGTGCGAGGGGTATGGAATGCTGAAATCAGGGTGAGCTCTCCATGACTTCAGGAAAGGTTAGGGTGGCAATGAAGACGGAGAGTCCTGACATTTTAGAGACGGCTCTCCAGCTGCCTGGCTGTCCCCCAACGGCTCAGGCACCTGCCTGACCATCTTGTGACCGGAGACACGGTCTGGTGACTGGCCCGAGTGTACATTCTAAACAAGCCCCGTGAACGAAAATATACAGGCAACCCGGACTCTCTCCTGATGCAGATAAGAGAGGCGTGCGTGTGTGTGTGTGTGTGTGCGTGTGTTAAAAGAAAACACATTGCCTACAGATGGCACGGAGAGGTTAAGACAGCTGGATCCTACATGGCTGACGGCATGGTTCAAGTCCCAGACCCGGTGATTTGAAAAACATGGAGGGCACGTATATGTACATGTCTTAAATCCTGAGAGAAGAATGGAGGAGATGGGACTGTGGTGTGGGTATCCCCCTTGGGGTGTGCTTTCTCACTTTTCTTTTCTGTCTCTGTATCTCTCTCTCTCTGGGGAGCGCACACACCCTACAGCAAAAACTAAGTGTCAACATAGAGACTGTCTGTGTTCCCGGGTCCCTAGAACACCTGAGAAGACCAGAACAGGTTCATAAATGCTGGTCCATTCACGCGTCCTCAAACACACAAACAAGACAAAGTAACCATGTCACTGACCTGCAGCTTTATAAGTGGCTATCTTTATGTATTTATTTTTTGAAGAGGTTTTTGCTATAGGGTGCTTGCACTCGCCAGAAAGACAGAGAGAGACAGAGAGACAGAAAGCGAGAAATCACCCCCCGGGGGCATGGCCACGCCACAATCCCTTCTCCTCCACTCTCCTCTCAGGATCTTGAGCACGCACACACATGCGCCCGGCGTGAGTTTAAGCCACCGGGTCCGGGTCTCGAACTGCGGTTGACTACATGGGAGTCCAGCGACATAGCCATTATGCCAACTGCTGGCCCCTAAGTGGCTATCATTTACTGGGCAATCAGTTCAGAAAGGTCTGAAGGGGTCTTTTTCTTCCTTGTTACAAAAATAACAATGTAACTCCCTGGTTAACAATGAAGCCACAGAGTATAGACGAATGGTTACCAGGCTTATTACTGTGAAGTCTCGGGTTAAGCCGGGTCCTATCTCCAAGTCCCCTCACCTTCTTCTAAGACCTCTGTATTCAGCAGGTGCTAGTCCCTGCATGACTGGAGCAGACAAAATCTCCAGCCAGGTCAACTTGTGGGGAGATCAAATACTCATCTGGAGACCTAAGCAACTTGCCTTTTTTTTTTTTTTTTAATTTTTTTTTTTTTAGGTTTTTGCCATAGGGCAGATGCGCTTACCAGAGAGCCACAGAGAGAAAGAAAGTGCGAAATCACCCCGTGGTGGGTGATGGGGGGAGAGAATGGCCATGTTGCAATCCCTTCTACTCCATTCTCCTCTCGGCATTTTGGGCGCACACGCACACGTGCACACATGCCTGCAATGTCTCTCAGGTCATTAGGTCTAGGACGTGAATCACATGGCCGGCTACGTGGCATCTGGCTGCCATAACCAGTAGGCTACGGAACTGGGGTTGTAACATTCTTAAAATAACAAAATGTCTGAGATGGGCAACTGATTAGTTAGGGAAAGTTTTTTTTTGACCTGTGGCTTTAAAGGGACAAGGTGAGGAACCAGCAGATGGTGTAATGGTTACATAGCTGGACTCCCACGTAGTCAACTACAGTTCGAATCCTGGACCCGGTGGCTTAAAACTCATGACGGGCACTCATGCCCTATAGCAAAAATGTCTCTAAAATAGAAATAAATAAAAAGGGCGACATGAGATACACTAAGAAGATACATCATGATGATGGAAGTGACCGCCACGCCACCTGCTGGTCCCCAGACTAGAGCTTCACAATCTGCTACTTGTGGGAGAAAATGGAAATATGAGAGTTCACTGTCTTATTCGTCATCACTGCACAATGACCTCAAAAATCTTAAAAAGAAAATTTTTTTGAGATTTTTGCTATGGGGCGCAAGTGCTCATTGGAGAGACAGAGAGACAGAAAGTGAGAAATGACCCTCCCACCCCCCCCAACAGCCACACTGCAATCCCTTCTTTAATTCTCCTCTTGGGATCTGGAGCATGCACACACATGCACGTGTCCGGCGTGAGTTCCAAGAAGCCACCAGGTCCAGGGCTCCAACTGCAGTCAGCCATGTGGGAGTCAGTCCCGCGCCGTAACTGCTATGCCATCTGCTGATCTAAAACTTTTTTTTTTTTTAAATGGAGGGGCTAGGTCTCTCCGTGGATATATGAACTTGTCACCCTCCAGCTGTGTGTCAAGGCAGACAAATAGCTTCTTCTACATCACACCATCCCGAGGCAGGCTGTCCAGATGGGGAGCATACTCTGTCTGAGGGCTGGCACCTCATCAGGAAGTCACAGCTCCAAAGAGGTGACTTTTTAAGTCTCTATTTAGAAATCCCATTTTTAAGCTAAACTGCGCTCTTAGCAAAAGGACTATATCCGGGCTAACGGTTCAGTATACTATGAAAACGGAAAACTAAAAGAACTCACAAAGAAGGGAACCAGCAGTTAGCGTAACGGCTATTTCTCTCTGTCTCTCTGTCTCTCGGCCTGGCAAGTGCACATGCCCTATAGCAAAAACCTCTCCAAAAAAAAGAACTCACAAAGAAGCAATCGCAGTCATTCCTACAAAAGAATTTCCAAGTCAATTATTGAGCAACTTTTCTGAAGGGAGACAACTGTTGCATGCATACCCAAGACATGCGTGTTTATCACAGGATTACTTGAAATGCTAAAAAACTGCAAACAGAGTAAATGCCTAATGTCAGTGATAAAAGAAATTGTGTCCATTGGGACCAGCAGTTGGCATGATGGCTATGTTGCTGGACTCCCACATAGCCGACCACGGTTCAAAGTCTGGAACCGGTGGCTTAAACTCACACCAGGCACGTGTGCATGCGTGCCCAAGATCCTGAGAGGAGAACAGAGGAGAAGGGATTGCAGTGTGGCCATCCTCCCTGGGGGAGGTGATTTCACGCTTTCTGTCTCTCTCTCTCCTTCTGGTGAGCGCAAGCACCCTATAGCAAAAACCTCTCCAGAAAAAAAGAAAGAAAGAAAGAAAGAGAGAGAGAGAGAGAGAGAGAGAGAGAGAGAGAAAGAAGAAAGAAAGAAAGAAAGAAAGAAAGAAAGAAAGAAAGAAAGAAAGAAAGAAACTGTGTCCATTATTCCAGTAGTATGCAGTCCTAAACAATAACAAGGTAGGGACCAGCGGATGGCATAATGGTTATGTTGCTGGACTCCCATATAGTCAACCACGGTTCAAGTCCCAGACAGGGCAGCTTAAAACTCTTACTGGGCACATGCACATACATGCCCTAAATCCTGAGAGGACACTGGAGAAGGGACTGGGGTGTGGCCATCCCCCCAGGTAGTGGTTTCTCACTTTTTCTGTCTCTCTGTCTCTCTCTGGCGAGCACACAAGCCCTACAGCAAAAAAAAAAAAAAAAAAAAAAGTGTCTACAGGCTGGCCCCACAGTCTAGTGGCTAGAGGAGCCAGATCCCAAGACGCCGGCTGTGGTTCGAATCCCGGCCTGGGTACTTGAGATGCAGGTGTGTTCTAAAGCCCAGCAGGACAGAGACATGAAGAAGAGACTATGGCATGACCTTGCCCTGTTGAAGAGAGTGGTTTCCTTCTCTCAGTCTCTCAGTCTCTCAGTCTGTCTCTCTCTGGCAGAGTTATGCATCGTCTGGTGATTAAAACAACACAACAAACTGTCTCACACATGCAAGTCTTTCAAGGAAACCTGCCTCTAAACAGGGGAGCGATTTGCTCAAACAAGTTGGAGAAATGCTGTCGGAGACAGATACAGGAGGGGGTGCCGGCAATCAGCCTTTCACCCAGTCAGGAACGTGTCTTTAAGCCACTGCCTGCAAATTCGCTCCTTGGATTTGGGAACTTGAAAAATGCTGAGCTTGATCATCTTGACCCCTGTAATATCGCAGTGTTCCCCAAATGATCCACAAAGACAGGAACTGGGTTCAATAAAGCTTCGCTGACTGACACAGTGACAGTGACACGGTGACAGTGACACACCCCTTTGTCATGAGCACGTGACATGGGTATGCAAATAGGATTGTAAAATCTGCAAGATGTAAAATTCTACTCATCCTAGCTTATATTTGTCCCATAACACTGCTTATAGTATTAATGGACCAAGAAAGAATTAAAAGGGGGGGACATTGATTAAGGCACTGGACAATTGGCGGTTCGAGTCCTGGACCTGGCAGCTTGCTTTCTCACTTTTTCTTCTCTCTCTCTTTCTCTGGTCCAATTTTTTAAATAATAATAAATTAAATTAAATAATTATTTAATAAATAAATACGGCACTCAGCAGGTCATATGGCCGTTGAAGTGTTGGACTCCCACGTAGCTGATTGTGGTTCGAATCCTGGACCTGGCAACATGAAAATCATACCGGCTATGTTGCTGGACTCCCATGTAGTTGGTCGCGGTTTGAGTCTCGGACCCGGTGGCTTAAACTCACGCCGGGCGCATGTGCGTGCGTGCCCAAGATC
>NW_006198386.1:346123-348923 GCF_000334495.1 Tupaia belangeri chinensis | reverse complement strand
TACGCCCCCTAAAGCAAAAACCCCTCAAAAAAAAAAAAAAAAAAAATCACAGAAGGAGAATGGAGAAGGGACTCTGGTGTGGTCATCCCCCCCCAGAAAATGATTTCTCACTTTCCTTTTCATTCTCTCTCCCCTGTGAGCGCACAAACTCTATGACCAGAAAAAAAAAAAACAAATTTAAATGTGGTTAACTCGTTATTTCTATTCAAAAGCGTTTGATAAAGAAAAAAAGCGTAACCAAGCACTGCTTTACAGAAAGTTCGTTAAATGAATCTAAACTGAACACGGAGAAGCTGGATTGCATACACTGTAAGGAGAGTCTTCACCAATTACTTGGTAGTTCCTCAGAAAAGGTAAAACCTTCCAATGGATTTGAACAGGATCTGCTGTGTACCACAAATAATTTGGGGAAGACATTTATTTCCATCAAAAGTGATCGGGCAATCCCTTTTACACTGTGACCCTAATTTATTCCTCTTCTCAAAAAATTTTAAACCTGTTGGGGCCAGCAGGTGGAGTAATGGTTAAGGCACTGGACTCCCACATGGCTGACCACAGTTCGAGTCCCAAACTTGGCAGCTTGCTTTCTCACTTTTTCTCTCTCTCTCTTGCTCTTACTCTGTCCCTCTCTGGTCAAATTAAGATGAATAAATAAGTAAAGGTAAATAAAATAATTCTAAAAACTTTAAACCTGTTTATTAATGCGTCAAGATAAACTTTAGAATATTTTTCTTTGGAGAGTTTTTTGCTGTAGGGTATGTGTGCTTGCCAGAAAGAGAGAGAGACAGAGATACAGAAAGTGAGAAATCACCCCCCAGGGGGGATGGCCACGCCGCAATCCCTTCTCCTCCATTCTCCTCTCGGGATCTTGGGCACGCATGCACACGCGCCCGGTGTGAGTTTAAGCCACCAGGTCCGGGACTCGAACCACAGTTGACTACATGGGAGTCTGGCAACATAGCCATTATGCCAACTGCTGGTCCCAACTTTAGAATAATTTTATCAAGTTCCAAGGAAACTGCAGAAGTAGTGCAACTGTTTTTAATTTATAAATCAGCCTTGAGACGTGACATTGGTAATATTCCAGCTACTGACCTAGGAAAGAAAAGGCATTTCACTTCATTTAAATCTTCTTTTTTATACTGCTCAGTAAGATTGTGTAGATTTCTCTAAATACTTCCGGAACATTTCCTGTTAAGAGTTATTCCCGGTTATCTGGATTACATAATTAAAAAAGAAATGCAGTTTTTATCACTTTCAAAAGCATTAAGCAAATTCAATTAACTTATCCATCTAAACCTTAAGGAGATCCTTGAGGAGCTAGCTGGTCTGAGTGAATAGGGAGGAAAGATTTGTAATTAGCATGTTAATTTTATCTGTAAATAGAACATTATGAAATGCTCCAAGGCAGTTATAAGAGTTCTACCAAGTAGGTTATATTCACCTTACAGTCTTACTGACTCTACTAAGATACACACTGTAGAACTATATTTTTAAAAATATTTATTAATTCTGGGACCAGCAGGTGGCGTGGTGGTTAAGGGTGCGGGACTCTCACATGGTCGACCCGTGGTTCAAGTTCTGGACCTGGTGGCTTGCTTTCTTGCTTTCTCTCTCTTTCTCTCTCTCTCCCTCCCTCTGTTCGTCCCTCTCTGGTCAAATTGAAATAAATAAATAAAGTTAAAATAATTCATTAAAAAAAAAAGTAAGAAAAAATATTTATTAATTCCATTTGTTGTGGTGGTGGTGGTTGTTATTATTATTATTAAACTTGACCAGAGAGAGAGAAAGGGAAAGTGAGAAAGCAAGTCACCAGGTCCGGGACTCAAACCACAGTTGGTCATGTGGGAGTCCAGCACCTTTAACCACCACACCACCTGCAGGCTGCTCTAAAGAAAGATTAAATGAGATAATACACAGTAAGGCACTTAGAAGAGTGTCTGGCACAGAGGGAAATTGAAAAATGTGAATGTTTATTGTGATTACATGATAAGAACTACACAGGGCCGGCAGGTGGTATGCTGGTTAGGGCGCTGGACTTCCACATGGCCGACCGTGGTTCAAATCCCAGACCTGGTGGCTTTCTTTCTCACTTTCCCTCTCTCTCTATCTCTGTTTCTCTCTGGACAAATGATAAGTAATAATACATGAAATAAATAATTCTTTTACAATTTTATTTATAAAATAAAGTAAGTAATTCTTTAACATTTTATTTATCCAGGACTCAAACCACAGACGGTCATGTGGGAGTTCATTGCCTCAACCTCCACACCACTGGCTGGCCCCATAAATAGCTCTTAAACCAACAACCTAGGGGCCGGCAGGTGGCATATAATGGCATGGTGGTTAAAGGCGCTGGACTCACACATGACCGACCACAGTTCAAGTCCCAGACCTGATGGCTTGCTTGCTCACTTTCCTTCTCTCTCTCTCTCTCTCTCTCTCTCTCTCTCTCTGTTCCCCTCTGGTCATATTTTAATTAATTAATTAATTAAAAAACAACCTAAACAACCACCTGGCTCTACTTTCAGCCTTTGACTCTGAGCAGGGACAGTTCAGACATATAAGGTATGTCTTATGTTTTTTTAAAGAGATTTTTGCTATAAGGTGTGTGTGCTCACCAGAGAGACAGAGACAGAGAAATCACCCCCCCGGGGGATGGCCACGCCACAATCCCTTCTCCTCCATTTTTCTCTCGGGATCTTGGGCACGCACGCACATGCACCTGGCGTGAGTTTAAGCCACCGGGTCCGGGACTTGAACCACAGTCAACTACATGGAAGTCCAGTGACACAGCCAT
>NW_006198386.1:340011-346005 GCF_000334495.1 Tupaia belangeri chinensis | reverse complement strand
AAATCACCCCCCAGGGGGGATGGTCACGCCGCAATCCCTTCTCCTCCATTCTCCTCTTGGGATCTTGGGCACGCACGCACACGCACCTGGCGTGAGTTCTAAGCCACCGGGTCCGGGACACGAACCGCGGACGACTACGTGGGTGTCCAGCAACATAGCCATTACGCTAACTGCTGGTTCCCAGCTAATGGATGGTTTTGACTGCTTTCTAGGTTTCAGATAACCCTTGCGATCTTGCACTATCAGGCCACACATGTCAGAATCTTTCCTGGTGCTGAGCCGCCGCTGACACCCCTTTCTGTCCAGTCAGATGTCGGCAACACGCTTCATTGACTTGAGCTTGTCCCTGGAGGAAGAGGAGGAGGAGCAAACATTCCCATCTGCGGAAGCTGAGGCCAGAGGCTCCTGCAAACACGGGACCATGGTCCTCCAGAAGAGGAAACCCGAGAGAAAGAAGCCAGCAGGTGCAGTGGTAAGGCGCTGGACTCCCACATGGTTGACCGTGGTTCAAGTCCTGGATCCGGCAGCTTGAAACTTACGCTGGGTACATGTGTGTGCATGCTCCAAATCCCAAGAGGAGACTGGAGTAGAAGGGATGGCGAGGTTCTGTATTTCTTGAAAAAGTTAAAAAGAAAAGCCCGCCTTAAATCTCAAGAGAAATTTTTTAAATGATTTATTTCATTTTATTTGTTATTATTATTACTTTCCAATTTGTTATAGGGCACATGTGCTCACCAGAAAGAGAGAGAACGTGAGAAAGCAAGTCGCTGGGTCTGGGACTCAAACCATGGTCAGCTATGGGACTCCACGTGGGAGTCCAGTGTCTTTAACCACCGTGCTACCTGCTGACCCCAGAATTCTTTTTATTTTTAATAGTTGAAATTTAAAAAGCAAAGTGTGGGGACCAGCAGATGTCCTAGTGCTTATGTCCTTGGCCTCCCACATGGGGAACCGCGGTCGACTGTGTGGGAATCCAGCGACATAGCCATTATGCTAACTGCTGGTTCCCTATGCTGAGAATTATTAAGAGATGCTTCCTATAATGCTCTAGGAAGTGGATATAGTTATTAAATCTGAAAAGTTATTAAATCTTAATATAATTAATGGTCTGAGGTTCTTAACCCATTTCATTTTAAATGGGTAAGATAAATACTTACCAAAGATGCCTAGTCCTGCATCTTTTTTTAAATTTTGTTTTTTAAATATATTTTTATTTAATTTTATTAATTCATTCATTTATTTTAATTTGATGAAAGAGAGAGAGAGAGAGAGAGTAAGCCACCAGGACTGGGACTCGAACCGCAGTTGATGTTGTGGGAGTGTCCAGCACCTTAACCACCATACCACCTGCTGGTCCTCGATTGCATTTTTAAAGTCATTACTAAACATCAGCTGCTTCCACACATTCTCTCATGCTGGATTATGTAACAGGCAAAACAAAACAAAACAAAAAAATCTCTCTTGGGAATTTCCAGAACTCTGGGGCACAGCCAAAATACAGTGACCTTGAATACATTATTCTTGAACAGAGCAGAGGTACCGAACTCCAAATCGATGTTACTACTCCGGAATGGGCATGGGGCACCCAGCGCGCTCACGCGCAGGGATCTGACAGCTGTGCTAGTAAGAATAACACAGAACACTTCATCTGATCTCGAATGTCTTCCACCCTCTCAGGCCTACTCACAAGAACTGACTCTCCAGCTCTTCAGCAGGGTTTGGGACCAGGGGTGGGTTTTTCCATTGTTTTCCAAAGACAGAGAACTATGCGTACGCTAAGTGCCCAGAAAGCATAGAGAACTCAGTTACTGGATGCTCTGCAGAAAATGTCGCTGCCAGGGCCCTGAGACATGGGACCCACCAGCTCCCACCTTTGAGGCTACTACCAGGGTGTGGCGGAGCCCCTGGGAAGGTGACCCCAGGCAGGGCTGCCATGGAAGGGACAGCTTACCTCCTTACTCTGCCCAAGGTCCCAGACTCAGGGGCCAAGGACGGGGACCTTCCCAGGGCCATGAAGCCAGTCGGAGTTCAGAACAAGGGCACCTGGCCCAGGGCTGCCTCCACCACCCCCAGCCTGCTCCCCTTGCTACTGTCAAGGCCAAGGACTAGGGAGAGTCAGGGGCCGGGTGCTGGCTGGGTGTCTGCACCACTGGGTCAGCTGGAAACCACGGCCCTTATCCACGGTCTGCTTCTCACCTGGGCAGTGGACAGGTAGGCCCAGAGACTTCCAGGACAGACAGAGGGCGTGAAGACTGAGTAACGAAACGAGTCCCGATAAACCAGGCTCCACAGAGCAGGGCCAAGCACTGAGATGCAGGAGCTAAAGGCACCTGCACACTCTGAACTTTCCTTTCTTTCTCCCTTTTTTTTTTCTTCCTTTTTTCTTTTCCTCCAGTGTTTTCTGGAGAGAGATAAACAAATAAGGAAAGTGAGAAATCACCCCCTGGGGAGATGGCCACACTGCCATTCCTTCTCCATTCTCCTCCCTGGATTTTGGGCTTGCGTGCACACATACCTGGTGCGCTTTTTTTTTTTTTAACTATTATTAATTTTATTTATTCATTCATTTTTTTTTAATTTGACCAGGAAGACAGAGAGAGAGAGAGAGAGAGACTGAGAGAGGGCAAGTGAGAAGGCAAGCCACCAGGTCCAAGACTCGAACCGTGGTCGACCATGTGGGAGTCCAGTGCCCTTATACATCATGCTACCTGCCGGACCCCTGGCGTGCTTTTCAAGTCACCAGGTCCGGGACTCCAACTGCATGTGGGATCCAGACATCTTAACTTCCATGCTACCTGCTGGCCCCAGACTGGGTATTTATCAGCTCGCTTGTGCACACGCTCTCTCTCTCTCTCTCTCTCTCTCTCTGTCTCTCTCTCTTTCTTAGCGAAACTTTTTATTATAGGGCACATGCACTTGTGGGACAGACAAAGAGAGAAAGTGAAAAATCACTCCCTGGGGGGATACAGCCACACTCCAATCCCTTCTCCTCCATCATCCTCCTGGGATCTTAGGCAGGCACGCACAGGCGCCCGGCATAAATTTCAAGCTACCGGATCCAGGACTCGAACCCCACTTGGCCATGTGGGAGTCCAGCAACTTAACCATTAAGCCATCTGCTGGCCCCAGGCCAGGTCTTTAACCAGCACTTTCTTTCTGGAGGTTTCTCTGGGCCTGGAACCAGGCAAGCCCCCAAGCCCTGATGCAAACTCAAGACAAGTCTCTTCCTTTTTTGGAAACTTTAGAGATAATGGCACCCGAAAATCAGCCTTGGAAAACACATTTCCAAGTCCAAGTGCTAGGGACACATGAATTCAGGGACAACCGGTTGAAAACAAACCATGCTCTGCAGATCCAAGGAATGCCTCCACAGGGGACAAATGCGAAATTCAAATGAAGGCCACAGGAGTGCCTGAGACACCCACCCCACCCCCCATCCCACGTGCCCCTTCCCGCCCCTGCCACTGCGGGGACACACGTGGGCTGACACGGTATCTGAGCACACCCCCAGAAACAGCCCACAGCCCTCCCCTGGCGCCCCGTGATTACAGGGCAAGGCTTGAAAGCAGCAACGAGAACCGAGAAACAAAGCCTTCTGTGAAACCAGAAACCATACAAGGTCACAAAAACAGCGAGAACTTGTAAATCCCGACAGCCCTTCCGTGAGGAATTTTCCTAAGCACCTGCGTCCACCCGGCAGCCACGGCAGGCTTGGCACATACCTGGGAGGACAAGAACACCCACCAGTGACCCCTCCCTCCAAAAGAACACTCAAGGTCATGCGTGATCAAGACGCGGGTCCCTTTCAGGCCCAGGAGAAACAATCGCGTTGGAAACACGCTTGACATAGACTGAGGCTTTCCTTGCACGCCGACCTGGCCGCAGGGGAGTGGCGGTGAGGGCAGAATGGCACTCACAGCTGGGTCACAGTGTGGGGGTCTTCACCCACCTCTTCTCTTCAGAACCCTGGACTTCAGCAGACCATTCAAAATAACGCTTACAAAATCCACTCCTTAGAAGAGATCTCTGCTGGTAACCAGCAGTTGGCGTAATGGTTATGTTGCTGGACTCCCATATAGTTGACTGCGGTTCGAGTCCCGGACCTGGTGGCTTAAAACTCATGCCAGGCATGTGTGCATACATACCCAAGATCCCGAGAGTAGAATGGAGGAGAAGGGACTGCAGTGTGGCCATCTCCCCTGGGGGGTGATTTCTTGCTTTCTGTCTCTCTGTCTCTGTCTCTCCAGTGAGCACACATGCCTTATAGCAAAAATCTTTCTAAAAAAAATAGAACTCTGCTGGTAACTCATAGGTCTCTTTATTATTTTTATTACTATTACTATCATTATTAGGTTTTTGCCATAAGCGCATGCATTTGTCAGAAAGAGAAACACAGAGAGAAAGCGAAAAAATCACTCCCCAGGAAGGATGGCCATGCCACAATCCCTTCTGCTCCATTCTCCTCACAGGATTTGGGTTATTCATTATTTTAAATTTAATGTAATTTGGGGGGAAAGATTTTTGCTATAGAGAACATGCTGATTTGGGGGGAAAGATTTTTGCTATAGAGAACGTGCTGGAAAGACAAGAGAGAGAGAAAGTAAGAAATCACCCCCCTCAGTGGGGATGGCCATACCACAATCCCTTCTCCTCTGGAGATTTTTGTCTACACATGCACACATGTGCCTGGCGTGAGTTTCAAGCCGCCAGATCCGGGACTCAAACTGAGGTCGTCGGCCACATGAGAGTATGGTGCCTTAACCACTATGCCACCTGCTGACCCCACTCCTCTTAGGATTTTGGGCAGGTATGTATACACACCCAGCATGATTTTCAAGCTACCAGGCCCAGGATTCAAACCGTGGTGGGCCATGTGGGAGTTTAGTGCCCTAACCACCACGTAGGTCTCATATCTTTTTAAAATAATTATTTTATTTAACTTTACTTATGTATTGACTTATTTTCATTTGACCGGAGAGGGACAGAGTGAGAGAGAAAGGAAAAGTGAGAAAGCAAGCCGCCAGGTCCGGGACTCGAAATGCCATTGGCCATGTGGGAGTCCAGCGCCCTTAACCACCACACCACCTGCTGGCCCCCACACAGGTCTCTTCTAAAGATATCGAATCTCTTTTGCCCCACCAGCTCTCTCTCCAGGAATTTAAGGAAAATCATCGCAAAGAGAAAACCCAAGCCAACCAAAAGCGACGTGAAGGCTGTGGCGTTCCGTGTCATTTACGGAAGTCTCTGCATGAGTAAAGCCCGAGACTGGGACCGGGCCAGAACACAGCAATGTGATTAAGCAAGCCCCCTCCCTCCCTCCCACAACGCACCTCAAGGTACAAAGATGGGTTCCAGAGGCCGGTGGCTCTCAGAGTACAGCCCCAAACCAGCACCAGAATCACCCTATAAACTCCTAAGAAGTACGAGTTCTTGGGCCAGCGGATGGTGTGGTGGTTAAGGTGCTGAATGTTCCCACGTGGCTGACCACGGTTCGAGTCCTAGACCTGGTGGCTTGCTTTCTCACTTTTTCACTTTCTCTGTGTGTGTGTGTGTGTATGTTTCCCTTTGGTCAGATTAAAATAACTGAATGAATAAATAAAATAAATAATTCTTAAAAGAAGAAGAAGAGGAAGAAGAGGAAGAAGAAGAAGAAGAAGAAGAAGAAGAAGAAGAAGAAGAAGAAGAAGAAGAGTTCTCTGTGCCCAGCCAGCCCAAGATCCTGAAGGCAGGGCCCACCTCTGTGAGTTTTCTAAGACTCCAGGGCATTGAGACCCTGACCCAACTCCATCAGGGGAGTAGTGGGGGCTTTGCTTCGTCACAGACCCCAAGGGTTCTCATCCTTGCAGCCCACGGAGACAGCCAAAGACCCCTCCCCAGATATTTCTCCCAGGGCCCTGGGACATTCCCAAATGGCCTAACTGTGGCAATGGGCATTGGGGGGGGGGGCAGTCTGGGACAGGGGGGGAAAAAACAATGACTGGGGAGGGGGGCCTT
>NW_006198386.1:318611-339028 GCF_000334495.1 Tupaia belangeri chinensis | reverse complement strand
TGGGGGGGGGGGGGCTCTCTGAGACAGGAGGAGAAAAAACAATGACTGGGGAGGTGGGCCTTGACCTTGTTCAAATGCTGCTGCCCTGCCCCACCCCTAAAAATGGTGATTCAGTAACCTGGGGGACAGCTGAGGAATGTACAAAGCTGGCAGGTGATTATGTGTGCAAACAAGTTAAGATCTGCTTACTATCCTGCCACTGAGGATTCTGCGACTGTAAAAAAGACATGGGGCAGACACCAGAGGACCTACCACGTGGCTGTAGAGAGGACAAGGAGGAGGACAGACAAGGACAGGATGGAGGACTGGCCAAGACAGGTGGGGGGTGTGTGTGTGTGAAGTCGTCCACCTCAGAGTGCCCCATACAAGCCTTGATGAAAATCCCCTTGGGGGACCCCCAGACTTCCTTTGACTTCATAAGGACTTCAGGATTACGGTAAATTAATATTACCCTCAGGGCCAGCCAGTGGCATAGGCATTGGACTCCCACATGGTTAACCACGGTTCGAGTCCCAGACCCGGTGACTTGAAAATCACACGGGGCATGGAGGTGTCCGTGCCCAAGACCCCAGGAGGAGAATGGAGAGAAGGGATTGTGGTGTGGCCATGCCTGCTGGAGGTTGATGTCTCCCTTTCCTTCTGTCTCTGTCTCTCTCACCAGCAAGCGCATGCACCATAAGGCAAAAACAGTGAGAAAAAAAAAATGGATTCTGTAATCAAGTGGATTTATTTACTCAAAACTGGAAAAAAAAAAAAAACGCACACAGAAAGAAGGTGGGTTTCTGACACAGTTCATGCTGGGCTTCCACTTTGGTTTTTAGGGATGCTCTTGGTCCTGCTTCTTCCCCCACACTGGCTCTGTCCCCAGGCTGCTGTCCCTACTTAGCACGGGCGGCTTCTACCACGGAGGTGCTTCCTTCCAGGGCCAGCTTGGTTATCCAGGGCCGCCAACCATGTTTAGAGCTGACTGTTAAGAGTCAGCCTGGACTCGCTGCTCACCACGGCCTCCCACTGACCATGCCGCGGGGTGGGAGGGAGGATGTTCTGCTGAGCTAAAGCCACTCATGGCTGGGTTATTCGTCTTACCCAAAATGTGTGGTTGCTGTGTAGGGGGGATAAAGTGGTACCCAGGGAAATGGGGGTTGATCCATACCCCCTCAAAGCCTCTCCATGGCTCAGTCACCACTCCAGTGGGGCTGGCCGTGGGTGTGGTAGTTGAGGGGCTGGACTCCCACATGGCCAACTGCGGTTCAAGTCTCGGACCTGGTGGCTTGCTTTCTCACTCTCTTTCTCTCTGTCTCTCTGTGGCCAGACTGAATAATAATAAATAAATGAAATGAAATAAATAGTTCTTAAAACATTTTACAAATAAAATAAAGTACTACTCCATGTCAACCCCAATGCCCACATATCTGAGAATGTCTAAATTGGAAGACTAAGTAATTTTTTTTGTGGGGGGGAGAAGTTTTAGCTATAGGGTACGTGCGCTGGCCAGAAAGACAGAGAGAGAGAGAGACAGTAAGCGAGAAATCAACCCCCTGGGGGATGGTCCCACTGCAATCCCTTCTCCATTCTCCTCTTGGGATCTTGGGCACCCACACACACGTGCCCAGCATGAGTTTAAGCCACTAGGTCCAGGACTCGAACCACGGTCGACTACATGGGAGTCCAGCGACACAGCCATTACGCCAACTGCTGGTCCCATAGTTTTCAGTAAAGTTGGTATAAGACTTTTGAATGCCAATTTTCAAGTCAGAAAATGCCTTCTGAACAAGCACCTATTTCGTGTTTTCAAAATGTTCAAATTATTCCACAGATGCCACTCGGTCCGGTCTTTTTGATTTCTAAAAACATCGCTGGGCTCCTGGACCCGCTGGCTTGTTAAAACTCAGCAGAGTCTATCCACGTGGGAGTCCAGCGTCTCAACACTACGCAGCCACCTCTTACTCAAGTTCTTTCTTTTTTTTCTCTCGTTCTTCTCTTTCTCTCCCTCTCTAAGTGTAAATCACACCTTTACCATTTACAAGTAAGCGTGCATAGTTTTTTTTCTCCCACTCTAGCCTTTTTATGAATTTTGTCACAGTCCCTTGAAGATTGACAATTCAAAAGGGCTTTGCGGGCTGGCTTAGCCCATGCATATGGCTCTATCTTTTTTTTTTTTTCTTTTAAACAGGAAAATATCCAAAAGAAGTCAGCCAACAAGGTGAGACTATGCATTCATTTCAGTTCATTTTTTTAGGCCTTAGACCCCTTAGGAGCTAAAATAGGTGAGTTTGGCAACATTGTAAACAGTTTAAGTGATTTCAGAAACAAAACACAAAGTGTATACCCTCCCTGACAAGTCAAGACCAAGATAGAGTAACACAAGAGCAGAGAAACAGCTACTCTTTGCTACTTATTTACTAAGAAAATAGTAACAGTCTCCCTGCTTTCATCCCTGGGTCTACCAGGTGGCCGGGTGGTGAAGGCGCTGGACTCCCACATGGCCGACCACGGTTCGAATGCCAGACCTGGCGGCTTGCTTTCTCACTTTCTCTCTCTATCTCTCTCTGGTGAGCGTGAGTGTCCTAAACAAATGAAAACTAATAATCAGGATGCAAATGTAAATAGGAAAGAAATCATTCTTCGTTTTAAAAAAAAATGGAAACTGTTGCCGATCCTTTGATAAAGAGATTCTGTATCTGTATCAAGAGAGATAAGGGACCAGCAGTTGGTGTAATGGCTATGTCACTGGACTCCCACGTAGTCGACCGCGGTTCGCGTCCCAGACTCGGTGGCTTAAACTCACACCGGGCGCGTGTGCATGCGTGCCCAAGCTCCCAAGAGGAGAATGGAGGAGAAGGGATTGTGGCGTGACCATCCCCCCTGGGGGGTGATTCCTCGCTTTCTGTCTCTCTGTCTCTCTCTGTCTGTCTGCCGAGCGCATGTGCCCTATAGTAAAAACTTCTCCAAAAAAAAAAAAAAGTTAAAATAACAAGTGAGGCCATAACAACATTTTTTTTTTTTGCAACAAATATCAAATGGGGTCAGATTTTGCACCATCTCCATGTATTAATATGGGAGTTCTGAGGGGTCAGGGCTGTGCACTTTTCCTTTCGAACTGGATATTTCTTGCACAATGCCGAGGTGCAGAAAGGTCACCCAGGGAGTATTTTTCCTGAAAGGAATACATATTAATGGCCATCCCAATTACCAAAACAAAACAAAAAAATCTCACTGCAGCGAAAGGCTTCAGAAGACCCTCAGCCCAATTCCCTGGACATGAAAGCTCATCGAAGATCCTGAAGCAGACTATGTGAGAACAGAATCAGTGGAAAAGGGGCCAGCAGGTGGTGTACTAGTTATGTCACTGGACTCCCACGTGGCTGATTGTGGTTCAAGCCTCGGACCCTGCAGCTTGAAACTCACAATGAGCACGTGTGCGTGCGTGCCCAGGATCCCAAGAGGGGAATGGAGGAGAAGGGACTGCGGAGTGGCCATCCCCCCCGGGGGGTGATTGCTTGCTTTCTGTCTCTCTGTCAAGCACATGTGCCTTATAGCAAACATCTCTCTTAAATAATCATCATCATCATCATCATCATCATCATCATCATCTGGGACCGGCAGGTAGCGTGGTGGCTAAGGGTGCTGGATTCCCACATGGCCGGCTGCAGTTCAAGTCCTGGACCTGGTAGCACTTGCGCTATCTCTCTCAAATTAAATTAAATTTAAAAAGAAATAATAAATAAATAAAATTAACTAAAATTATTCTTTCAAATCATTAGCAGCAGCATCTGTGAAGGAGAGCTCTTCTTTTGACAACCAGGAAGGACAGGGGTGCGTTCTTTCTCCTAAGCATTTGGGTTCACTAACTACAGATTTTGTCTGTCTTCCTGACCTCTACCTACCTACACACCAGCTCATTGCTGCAAAGCTCACACCCCTCAGCTGTCATCTATGGAGGGAGGGACTCTGGGAATTTCTCTTCTTCTGCAACATTCTCAGGAAAGCATCACCCCCCTACACAAACACACAAATATTCTAGCAATGCCAAGGATGTGTCTTGGGAGATCAGAGGACATGGTGTTCCCCCTGCCCCTCCTGGGACTCCATGCCCTTTGCCGGGCAAAATGCAACCGGGTCAAGTGGAAAATTTTGTTCACACTCTCTGTCTCCTTAACATCTGATTTTTACTAGGAGCTATGTGTTTGTTTGTTTGTTTGTTTGTTGAAGAGGTTTTTGCTATAGGGCACGTGCGCTCACCAGAAAGACAGAGAGAAACAGAGAAACAGAAAGCGAGAAATCACCCCCCCCAGAGGGGATGGCCACGCCGCAATCCCTTCTCCTCCATTCTCCTCTCGGGATCTTGGGCACGCACGCACACGCGCCCGGTGTGAGTTTAAGCCGCCGGGTCTGGGATGCGAACCGTGGTCGACTATGTGGGAGTCCAGCGACATAGCCATTACGCTAACTGCTGGTCCCAGGAGCTATGTGCTTTAATATATTCAATTCCATGACTTCTCTTTTTCTTTTAAAGAATTATTTATTTAATTTCATTTATCATTATTATTACTATTATTTAAATTTTGACCAGAGAATGAGAGAGGGAGGGAGAGTGAGAAAGCAAGCCACCAGGTCTGGGACTCAAACCATGGTCAGCCATATGGGAGTGTCCAGCATCCTTAACTACCATGCCACCTGCCAGCCCCTCCGAGCCTATCACTTCTAAAAACATAGCACCGTACAAACCTGATTCTGAGAAACCTGCACTTGCACATTGTTAAATATCGATAACAAAAAATGTTTTCTGGGTTGTTCAAAACCTGGATAAAATGCTTTTGTTACATTTTTGTGTTTAAGAAGTTTTCAGAAAGGGAGCCGGCGGGTGGCATGACAGTTAAGATGCTGGACTCTCACATGGCTGGCAGTGGCTCGAGTCTCCAACCTGGTGGCTTGAAAATCATGCCGGGTGTATATGTGTGCACGCCCAGGGTCCCAGGAAGAGAATGGAGGAGAATGGAACAGTACGTGGCCAACCCTCCTGGGAGTGATTTGCTTTCTCTATTTCCTTCCTTCCTTCCTTCCTTCCTTCCTTCCTTCCTTCCTTCCTTCCTTCCTTCTCCCTCTCCCTCTCTCTCGTACACTCAGTATATGGCAAAAACCTAAGGGATTGTGGCGTGACCATCCCCCCTGGGGGGTGATTTCTCGCTTTCTATCTCTCTGTCTCTCTCTGTCTGTCTGGCGAGCGCACGCGCCCTATAGCAAAAACCTCTCCAAATAAATAAATAAATAAATAAATAAATAAATAAATAAATAAATAAATAAATAAATAAATAAATAAATAAATAAATAAATAAATAAATAAATAAATAAATAAATAAAATCTCAGGACATAAATGGAGGGATCGTGGTGCCCTGGGGTGGATGTTCAATGGATTTCTTACTCTCCCTCTCTCTGTCTCTCTCCAGAGGAGCACACATCCAACTACAAAAGACTTTTTCTTTATTAAAAAAAAAAATAAAAAAGAAAGGAAGAAAGAAAAGATTATCTGAAGAACCTAACCAATGCACATAAAAAAGTAAATATTTACAACCACAAATCCAGAGAATACAAAGAAAACACGTCGAGGTGGGAAAAGAAATGAATCTCGGTGAACCATGTGAAAATCCTCTCTGAGCATCGAACAGGTCAGAAGGTCCCCTCGGAGGGTGGGGCAGCTCAATGGGATAGGAGAGTGAGGGCATCCCTGGGGGGACCCACTCTGCCCCCATGTGGCCCTAGAATAAAGTAGCTGGCTGGAGGAACTGAAGCTTTCCTACAAACTGAATTATAAATCAGTTACATGGTTAAGTAACCCCTGCTGGGCTTTTGCATGGCAGCTTGAATGAACAACGTAACAGTAGCAATATGGAATTATAAATACAACAGAACATGACAAGGCGTCTTAGATGCTATCGCTCCTAATACCTCCAAGGATAGATCGATATGTTTGCTTCTAGGGACCAGCAGGTGGTGTGGTGGTCGGGGTACTGGACTCCCACATGGCCAGCTGTAGTTCGAGTCCCAGACCTGGTGGCTAGCTTTCTCACTTTCTCTCCCCTACTCCTCTGGTGAGCATGCATGCAAATTCATGACTAATAACAGTAATAAATAAAACCTGAAAAAATATATATGCTTTTGGGATCCGCAGAGGGCGTAATGGTTACATTGCTGGACTCCTACATAGTCAACTGTGGTTCGAGTCCCAGACCCAGACCCAGTGACTTAAAACACGCTGGGCACATGTATGTGCGTGAGTGCCCAAAATCCCAAGAGGAGAATGGATGGCACTGTGGCCATCCCTCGGGGGGTGAAGTTCTCAATTTCTGTCCCTCTGTCTCTCAGGTGAGCACATGTACCGTAACAAAAACCTCTCTACGCCCCCCCCCCAAAAAGAGCAACTCCTTATAGACCCACAGAGAGTTAAATAATGAAGAACTGTCCTTCCACTAGTGAAATTGTACAACTGTACAAAGATATGTTACCCATACTAAGTTATAGAAAGGATGCCCGCGGAACTCTGGAATGTAACGACTCCTTTTTATCTGTCAATGGATCAAAGTTCTCATTGTCCGACCGTTCATACGACTGGAATTTTCCGAATCTCAACTCTGTCCTTATTCCATTCAAGTATAAATCCATAAAGCAGAAAAATCAAGAAGCTGAAAGTGGAAGGCAGGGGAAAACAAGCAAGCAAGCAAGCAAGCAAACAGCTGGAAGTGAGAAAAGACCCCAAGCAGCAAAACCAGGTGGGAGACGGAAGGATTTCCAGGGATTCGGAAAGCCTCCTGAGATTAAATGCATCCCATCCCTTGGGTGGTGGACAGTTTATTATTACTGAATTTATTGAAGCCTTGGAGTTCATGAATTAGAATTCTGGTTCCATGGAAAACCCTTTAGGGATACCCTACTGAGTAAAGAATAAAGAATACTTGCATGACCCAGAAAGCACCTGCTACTGCCCTGAACGAGCTGCTTCCAGACCTGCCGCCTACACAGAAAACTTCTTCCTACCTCAGCCCAGGTCCTCAGCCACCCCACCCCTCAGGGAGGGTCCACCAACACCACAGTGTACAGCTGGCCCTGCACTCATCAGCATGTACACCACGGGACATGCTCAGAGCCTCCACTCAACACTTCCATGTCTGTCTGTCCCTGCTGGATCACAGATGCCTTAGGTATGGTCCCCAGTGTAGACCAGGGTACACAAGTCCCAATGCAGGCTGACCAAGACAGGGGGAGTCATCAAGTGGTGACGGAGAATTTCTCCAGTGTTAGAGTGTTGCAAAAATCTAGCTACTGTATGAGATCAGCAGATGGTGTAATGGTTACATCGCTGGATCCCACATAGTTGACTACAGTTCGAGTCCTGGACCCGGCAGCTTAAAACTCACACCGGGCGCATGTGCATGCATACCCAAAATCCTGAGAGGAGAATGAAGGAGAAGGGCCTGTGGCGTGGCCATTCCCCAGGGGGATGATTGCCCATGTTTTGTGTCTCTCTCTCTCTGAAGAGCACATCCATCCTATAGCAGAAACCTCTCTTTAAAAAATAAACAAATGAAATAATAGTAGGCGAAGTACAAGAAACCAGACACAAAAGATTACATAGTGTGTGATTCCATTTATACAAAGTATCCAAAATCGGTGACTGCAGAGACAAATCCAGACTGGTGGTGGCCAGGGGCTGCAGGAACGGAGAAAGGGGAAGAAGGCAACAGTCTTTCCTTCTGGGGTGATGAAAATATTTTGCAACAATTATAGATAGAGGTGGTGGCTGAGCACGGCATGGAAGCACTAAATACCACGGAGCTGGTCACTTTGCAATGATTCCTTCTCCATGTGATGAATTTGACTTGGATATGAAAAGGTTAAAAACTACAAATACTCCAGGACCAACAGTTAGCATAATGGCTATGTAACTAGACTCTCATGTAGTCGACCATGGTTCGAGTCCTGGACCCGGTGGTTTAAACTCACACCGGGGACGTGTGCATGCATGCCCAAGATCCCTAGAGGAGAATGGAAGAGAAGGGATTGCGGCATGACCATACCCCCGGGGGGGGGATTTCTCTCTTTCTGTCTCTCTGTCTCTCTCTGTCTTTCTGGCAAGCGCACGCGCCCTATAGCAAAAACCTCTCCAAAAAAATAAAAAAGATGAATTGAAAACAATTGTTGTCCACTACTGGGACATTGAAAAGGACTCCCCCCCCCCAAAAAAAACCTTGACTATATTTGGGAGTCGAACAAGTCCTGGATTTAGGTCCTCTGTACCTGATTCTACAGACCCAAACCTATTCCTCGCGTCATCCAAAAAATTGTTTTACAACTATGAGGCTTTTCTTCCAGAATATTTGAAATTGAACTAGAACATTTTTTAATTAATTCAATTTTTTTAGAGAGAGGTTTTTGTTATAGGGTACATGTGCTTGCCAGAGAGACAGAAAGCAAGAAATCAGCCCTCGGGGGGGATGACCACACCACTATCCCTTCTCCTCTTGGGATTTTGGGTGCACACGTGCACATGTGTGCTCAGTGTGAGTGTTAAGCTGCTGGGTCCAGGATTCGAACCATGGTCAACTATGTGAGAGTCCAGTGATGTAAACATTATACTATCTGCTGGTCCTGAAATAATACATTTTAACTAAAATCGAATTATTTATCACTTATAATAACGCAAAGTAAATTTATATATATATTATATACGGACATATGTGTGTGTATACACACACACACACACACACACACACACATATATATACTAGTTTGAGTTAGTCACATGTAAGATATGATTTAGGATATAAAACTTACATGTTTTCATTAATGAACATCCCCCTTTTTTGGAGAGTTTTTTTTTTCCTGTAGGGCGCATGCACTCGCCAGAAAGACAGAGAGACAGAGAGACAGAAAGCAAGAAATCACCCCCAAGGGGGGATGGCCATGTCGCAATCCCTTCTCCTCCATTCTCCTCTTGGGATCTTGGGCACGCACGCACACGCGCCCAGAGTGAGTTTAAGCCACCAGGTCCGGGACTTGAACCATGGTCAACTACATGGGAGTCCAGCAACGTAGCCATTATGCCAACTGCCAGTCCCTCATACTTTTCCTTACAAACCCTACTTCAGTGGATAAAGCCTAGGAAAAGGATTTGAAATAAAGGACAAGATTAAGGTAAAAGGATGCTGTGGAAGCATTCTTTACTTAGAATTATAGAAGACCATGGAAAATCAGAGCCAGTGCAAATGCCCATTGGGGAACAGTAAAATCCATATGGTACCGTCATCCCTCGTAACTTCACACACCCATTAAAGACAGAGTTAAAAAGGAGTTAATGACCCTGAAAGAAAAGGCTTTAAAATGCCAAGAAATAAACACATTCCTTTCAGTGACTTAATACTAGAATGTGTTTTCAAAATCTAGAAGAAGAGGCCAACAGGTGACATGGTAGGTAAGGAGCTGGACTCCCACATGGCTGACCACAGTTGAGTCCCAGACCTGGTGGCTTGAAACTCACGGCAGGTGCATGTGTGTGCATGCCCAAAATCCCAGGAGGAGAACAGAGGAGAAGGGATTGTAGCATGGCCACCCTCCATGGAAGGAGGTGATTTCTCACTTTCTCTCTCACTGTCTCTGTCTCTCTGGCGAGTACACATGCCCTACACACAAAAATAAATAAATAAATAAATAATCTAGAAGAAAATACACCAGAAATATATAAGACTTTACTTTCTGAAGACTTTTTTGTTCCCTTCAAATTCTTTAGCTCAGAGACAAATTTTTATCCTGATATACTAAATAATTTGAGGTGATCTTTAAAAACAGGACAAAATGAAACCAAGGTGTGGTGGACAGAATACCACACGAGGCTCAGAAGACAGTTGTGGTCCTAGCTCTCCCCTGGGACAACTCTCTAAACACCTGAGCTCACCTGTTTTGCATCTAGAAGATGAGAAGTTGCATAAGATCATTCCAAGGCTCCCTTGGGCAAAGCGGACCTGGTCAGGAGGCCAGCCAGCTGCTTGCCCATGACCTATGGAGCCTCAGGGCTCTGGGAAGCAGGGAGGGAGGGAAGCCAGGCAGCACAACGTCCCCAGGCAAAGTACCTGCACCCCCAAGCAGGAGGCCAGCTAGGTGCTCCTGTATTACCCATGAGCTACTCCTTCCTGGGCTCCTCTAGTCCCTACTTGTACCGAGACTTGCAGCTGCTCTCTGCTGGGGGAAGAACAGGTTGAGAGCGACAAAAGAGAAAGGTAAGGACTAACAGGTGGCACAGAGGTTAAGGTGGAGAGATCCCACATGGTTGACTGAGCAGTTCGAGTCTCAGACCCAGAAGGTCAGGAAACACACTAGGTGTGTGTGTGTGTGTGTGTGTGTGTGTATGCCCAAAATCCCAAGAGGAGAATGGAGAAGGGACTGCAGTGTGGCCACCCCTCACTCCCAAGGGTAGTGATTTCTCACTTTCTCTCTGGCAAGAGCGCATGACCTATAGAAAAAAATCTTTCATAAAACTAAATAAATAGGGACCAGCAGGTGGTGTGGTGGTTAGAGGTACCAGACTCCCACATGGCCGACCATGGTTCGAGTCCTACACCTGGTGACTTGGCTTTCTCATTTTCCTTTCTCTTACTCTCTCGCTCTGTCCCTTTCTGATCCAAATAAATAAATAAAGCTGAATAAAATAATTTTTTAAAGAAACTAAATAAATAAGTCAGAATTGATCAACCCATTTTGTTGGGTGAGTCAACGAAAATAATACTAATAGCCTAACCCGAGAAATGAGAAGCGTCACACCATGGTATCACCTGCCCTGGCATCCTAACGGCCCACGCTAATCTCTTAAGCAAAATATGGGATGGTAGGATGACATGATTGACTTCTCTGTTTGGCCTAATTGTCACTGACTCCATGTCGTCACGATGTCAGCACATCCAGCAGACGACTCCTATCACATTCCGACGATGAAACACACGCACACAATTTGCTACCGTTCCGTATTAAATAATACAGAAGAGGACACCGTGGCTAATGGAAACTTGTAGAAAAATGAAAATGAAAAGGCAACTGGAGGGGCCAGCAAGTGGCGTGGTGGTTGAGGCGCTGGACACTCCCACATAGCCAACCATGGTTCGAGTTCCGGACCTGGTGGCTTGCTTTCTCACTTCCTCTCTCTCTCTCTCTGCTTCTCTCTGGTCAAAGTAAATAAATGAATGAATAAATAAAATTAAATAAATAATTTAAAAAAAAAAAAAAAGAACTGGACAAGAGGTGCTGAGGGAATTAAGAAATGAATCCCGGTGAATTGTTGCTGTTGGGTTACTAGGGTATCCGGCTCTCAGATTACCTGCGAAACATGTTTTCTGTGAGCCATGGTGTTTAACTTGATTAAATGTCAGTGCGACCCAAATCACTTTGCGTCGGCGGGAACAAACAGAAATACAAATATTTAAGATACAGTTTTCACTTGTACTCTTGCACTAAATAGGACACCATTCCCCCTTGGCTATCTACAGCAAGGGAGGCACAGAAACCCATATTTTAAAAATAGGCAAACTAGGGGCTGGCAGGTGGCATGGTGGTTAAGGCGCTGGACTCCCACATGGTCAACTATGGTTCGAGTCCCAGACCTGTCAGTTTACTTTCTCTCTCTTCTCCCTCTCTCTCTTTCTCTGGTCAAATGGAAGAATAATAATAAATAAATAAAATTAAGTAAATAGTTTTTTTTTTTAAAGACAGAGGCAGCTGAAAGGATGTTTATGCACTCATAAATTTCTTCTGCATGCCCTGGTGGGAACTGGTCCGACATTTACAAACTGCTGGTTGGTAAAAAGGGTGTGAGAGCAGGGATCCACAGACCATTGCATCCCCCACCTCCTGCCACTCATAAATCAACCTGAAAATGCGACTGACCATCTCTGAAGAACAGCTTTCAGGTTATAGTTTCCCGAGGGCGTTACCTGGATCTACGGTATCTCAGACCGCAAGACTGGCCCCATTTTACAGCTCTCAGAAGGGGGTCAGAGAGGTGGTCATAACCTATTTAGTTTTTACGGCCACAGCACAAACCCTACTTCAATGGCCTTTCTTATAAATAACAGCAAAAAATAATTGCCAATAGTATCTTTCAGGAACAAAACCTCATTGAATAAATGAGTCAAGAGAGAGCCCATAACCAATGCACATTTGGGATCTCCTTGAATGAAAAGGGATTCTTTCCTGCCCTAACTCCACAGCACAGAGACCCGTAACTCATTCCCCATAGAGTATGTGAGGGTCCAGCCAAGGCGAAATAGCGTTTCCCTCTGGCTCTAAATTCTCTTAGCTCCTAGAATAACCACTGGAACTGCTGAAAATCCTGAGACTAGAGCAGAAATAATTCAAATATATAAATGGGCCATCCAGTGGCACGGTGGTTAAGACAGCTGGATCCCACATAGCTCAGTGCGCAGTTCGAGTCCTAGACAAGGTAGCTTGAAAAACACTCCAGGCACATGTGCCTAAATCCCAAGAGGAGAATGGAGAAGAGATTGTGGCATGGCCATCCCTTCTGGGGGTGCTTTCTCACTTTCCCTCTCTGTCTCTCTCTGGTGAGCACAGGCAGCCTCTAGCAAATTTTAAAATAAATAAACAATCGATTCGATGAACCAAATGTTTGCGCTGGAGACACCAACATCTAGATTATTTGCCAATGGACTGGCTACATACCCAACAAAAAGTTTTAACATACTTTGAATGCTAAAAAGGCCAGGTGAATCCCTCAAGTATTAGGAGTCCCAAATGGGATTTGTCTGAGAGGCTGTGGTTTTGAGATTTTACAAGGCAAGACAACAAAAAAAGACATTTTACACTCACATTTTCATTGTTCGTATGATTGCCAAAGACTGCACCTAAGAGGTAAGGAAATGAAAAGTTGGGCATACAGAAGTATAGACACAAAAACATAGGTTCGTCATATAAGGATTGTTCCCTGGTAGCGCGAGGCAAATTAGAAGCAGAAATTGGGGGAGGGGTGGCATTTTAAATTTTAGAATTATGCAATCAATAAACACCTCATTCATTTATTCATTCATTCATTTAGGGAGAGATTTTTGCTATAGGGTGAGTGTGCTCGCTGAAGAGACAGAGAGAGAAAGTGAGAAATCACCCCCTTGGGGCATGGCCATGCCACAATCCCTTCTCCTCCATTCTCCTCTGGAGATCTGGGGCACGCACACACACAAACACACACGTGCCCGGCATGAGTTTCAAGCCACCAGGTCTGGGACTTGAACTGTGGTCGACTACATGGGAGTCCAGCACCTGAGCCACTATGCCACCTGCCGGCCTCCACATGCATCTCTTCTAGATCTATTTCCAAAATGGTTGGCCTAACCATTCTGCACTCCTACCTCCAACACACACGCGAAATACAAGTGAACTGTTTGGCTACTAAAGCTAAAGGTTACAAGCAATGTTTGCAAAGGTCAATGACGAGTGAGTAGTTATGCCCCAACACATTGGTGACACCCAGTGGTGTCCTACAACACCGATGACCCAAATTTGGGACTATCACTGTCTCCTTTTTTTCTGGAGAGGTTTTTCCTATAGGGTACATGCGCTCTCCAGAAAGACAGAGAGAGACAGAGAGACAGAAAGTGAGAAATCACCCCCCAGCGGGGATGGCCACGCCGCAATCCCTTCTCCTCCATTCTCCTCTCGGGATCTTGGGTACGCATGCTCACACGCCCGGCGTGAGTTTTAAGTCACCGGGTCCGGGACGCGAACTGCGGTCAACTACGTGGGAGTCCAGCAACATAGCCATTACGTTAACTGCTGGTCTCTCTCTCTCTCTGTCTCTCTGATGAGCACATGTGCCTTATAGCAAAAATCTCTGAGTAATGGCTGGAGATACCGGGTTTAAGCTTCCATCATACACAATTTGTATTATCTCCTGAATATTTGGCAACAGAGTTTAATAACTGATGGCTTGAAAAAAAAAAAATAACAATGCACATACCTGGGGAATTACAAGTTCACCCACCCAGAAAACATCGGATCAAGTCTAGCGATACTGTGTAACAACAACACAACTTCAAACCAAGTTCAAAGATTTCCCTCACCAGCTCTAATTAATGAAAAAAAAAAAAGAACAAACCCCATTCAAGCGCCAAAAGAGGTTCAAAGAAATAACTAACAGGACACATCCATGGGGCCCTTTGAATTTCTCCCCACATACATAAGGGGGGGCTCAACTCTCAAATGAAAAGCCAAACACAACTCCCAGAAAGCAAGTCCTTTTAAAACCCGGGGAGTGTACTTATTTGATGAGATCTTGGACCGGAACGATTTCAAGGAAATAGAGACCAAAGAGAGCAACTCGGTTTTCTGGAAATAGCCCTTTTCTGTAAAACTGGGAAAACTCCCAGCTGAGGACCAGCAGGTGGCATGGTGGGTAAGGTGTTGGATCCCACGTGGTCAGCTGCACAGTTCGAGTCCTGGCCCCGGCAGCCTAAGAAACAAGTCTGGCGTGTGTATGTGCGTGACCAAAATCCCGAGAGGAGAATGGAGGAAAAGGGATTGCGGTGTGGCTAAGAGAATACAAGGACCAGGGGCTACCAGGACAACTTCTCTCAGAAGTTTCTGAACCATGTAAAAGGCTAGAGATACACACAGAGGGGAGACCTCTCCCCGTGAATTCTTTTTTTTTTTAAGAATTATTTTATTTAATGTTATTTAGTTACTTAGTTATTTTAATTTGACTAGAGAGGGACTGAGTGAGGGGCAGAGGGGGCAGTGAGAAAGCACCCTGTCAGGTCCAGGACTTGAACTGCAGTTGGCCATGTTGGAGTCCAGCGCCCTTAACCACCATGGCGGCCCCGTATCCCTGTGAATTTCAAGCCACTGGGTCCGGGACTCAAACCGAAGTGGGCCATGTGGAAGCTCCATGCCTAAACTACCATGCCATCTGCTGGCCCCTTGTTTGTTATTATTATTATTGTTATTATTATTGTTGTATTCAAATTGGCACAAGAATAAGAAGACATTCAGTTAGAGCCAAAGTAAAGGAGCCTTGTTTTTTTAAAGAATTATTTATTAATTTGATTTCTTGATTAATTTATTTTCATTTGAGAGAGAGGGAGGGAGGGGGAGAGAGAGAGAAAGCAGCAAGCTACCAGGTCTGGGACTCGAACCATGCTCGGCCATGTGGGAGTATCCAGTGCCTTAACTACCATGCCACCTGCTGCTCCCAGAAGCCTTATTTTTTTGAGTATTTTTTAAAGAATTATTTTATTCAACTATATTTATTTTATTTACGTACTTATTTATTTTAATTTGTATGACTCAGGTTACAGGGAAAGGGACATGGCCGAGGAGTCTGATTCAAACTGGAGGTGCTTCTGTTTCGTGATCATTGTGGCTCCTTTATCCTGAGGGGACAGAAACAGAACCAGAGAAGCACCTGGGTCCTGCCGTGGCAGGGCCACAAAAGCCAGTTCCACTGTCCTCTCTCACTTTAGCAGAGGCGAGTCGGAGAAGGAACCATGGGGAGATGGCTCCACACTTAGAAGTGCCAGCCAGGCCGTGCCTTCCCCCCGTGCACCTTCCAGGAGCCTCAGCTGTAACAGGTGGGCACTGATGACACGCTAGCCACACGGGGTCCCCAGGGGGATCGGACAGAGGTCACACTGACAGGTGCCTAGTGCAGCAAATGGGTGCAAGATACATGCTCCAGGGAGCAGCAGATGGCGAAGTGGTTACATCACTGAATTCCCACATGGCTGATTGCAGTTTGAGTCCCAGATCTGGCAGCTTAAACTTACGCCGGGTGCAAGTGCATGCGTGCCCCAAATCCCCGAGAAGAGAATGGGGAAGGGATTGCGGTGTGGTCATTCCCCCAGGGGAAGGGGGAATCTCTCACTTTCTGTCTCTGTCTCTCTCTCTGGTGAACGCAGTGCCCTTTTGCAGAAAATCACTCTAAAAAAAAAAAAAAAAAAGAAAAGACTACATGGTCCAGGATAGAGTCCCTAATGGCCATTATGTAATACTAAGAAAATCACAACGGGTACTCTAACTCCTGGCCCTCCGCAGACAGCTCGAGTGAGTCAATCCATACACAGCGTCTGCTGCTGAGCTGACCACTGAGCATCTCCGCTCCTAGAAACACAAACTAATCATTAAGAGAAATACAACCGTCTCCTAAAGCGTTAAGTTCATGTTCAATTTTACTATGCTAAAAATAAATAAATAAATAAACAAGTCATTGGGTCCAGGAGTTGGCGTAACGGCTATGTCGCTGGACTCCCATGTAGTCGACTGCGGTTCGAGCCCCAGACCCGGTGGCTTAAACTCACGCAAGGTGTGTATGCGTGCATGCCCAAGATCCCGAGAGGAGAATGGAGGAGAAGGGATTGCGGTGTGGCCATCCCCCCTGGGGGGTGATTTCTCGCTTTCTGTCTCTCTGTCTCTCTCTCTCTTTCTGGTAAGCGCACACACCCTATAGCAAAAACCTCTCCCCCCAAAAAGTCATTCAACTACTGTACCAAGGCTTCTGAGTCAGAGTCCAAGGCTGTGGCTCAACCCCGGCTGCAGGGCAGACAGCAAAAAGCTGCCAAGGTGGACCCTCTTCCTGGGGGGGCCCTGGGCACATTCCCCAGTCTCCCAGAATTTGCTGACCTTGTTTATAAAACAAGGAGAGTGATCATTTTGTCCCATAGGGTTTGATAAGGAACAAATAAGGAAAACATTTATAAAGTTCACAGTAAATGTAGAAAGGGTGGGGGCAGTTTGCATTACCCTCATCTTGAAGGGACCATCTGTCCTTCTCTTAGCCACAGCTAATCCGGCCATCTGTGCTGTGGTCTGCCCCCAGGTGGCTAGGTCCTTGCTGGGGTTCCTCCCGTCTGTCCCAGGGACCCGCCCCTCCTCATCAGAGCCTTCCTGTAGACTTTCAGCCCCGCTTCCATCACTGCTCAAGAAATCACAAGGCTAGGGGCCAGCAGGTGGTGTGGTGGTTGAGGTGCTGGACTCCCATGTGGCCAATCATGGTTTGAGTCCTGGTCCTGGTGGCTTGCCTTCTCACTCTCCCTCCCTCTCTGTCTCTCTCTGGTCAAACGGAAGAATAATCATTAAATAAAATGATTCTTAAAAAAAAAAAAAATCATGCCAGACATGTGTGCATGCGTGCTAAAGTCTTTAGAAGAGAATGGAAGAGAAGGGATTACAGCATTGCCATCTCGCTGGGGAATGATTTCTCCCTTTACTCCCTTTCCCCCCTTCTCTCTATCCCTTTCAGGGGAGCATGTATGAGCCCTGTAGCAAACTTAAAAAAGAGAGAGAGGGGAACCAGCAGTTAGCGTAATGGCTATGTCGCTGAACTCCCACATAGTCGACCGCGGGTCATGTCCCGGACCCGGTGGCTTAAAACTCACGCCGGGCACGTGTGCGTGCGTGCCCAAGATCCCGAGAAGAGAATGGAGGAGAAGGGATTGCGGTGTGGCCATCCCCTCTGGGGGGTGATTTCTCGCTTTCTGTCTCTATGTCTCTCGCTGTCTGTCTGGTGAGCACACGTGCCCTATAGCAAAAAAAACTCTCAAAAAAAAAAAAGAGAGTAAAGAATTATTTTATTTAACTCTATTCATTTATTTATTTTAATCTGACCAAAAAAGACAAGAGAGAGAGGAAAAGTGAGAAAGCAAGCCACCAGGTCTGGGACTTGAACCATGGTCAACCATGTGGGAGTCCAGTGCCCTTAACCCCACCACACCACCTGCCAAAAGACCAATTTTCACAAGCCAGCCTGATCGGCCATTAAGGATCTGCCTCCTGGAATCCAAAGACGACAGTTAATCAATTGCATTCCATTGAGAAGAAAGAGCCGCAATTATCCTTTGACTTGGAAAGATTCTGAGGTACCACTGAGAAAAAGGATGAAAAAAATAAGGTGACGCACGTGTCCCTGATGTGGGCCTTGGTGTCCCGTCAAGGGTGTGCTTGTCAGAAAACCAGCAGGTAGAGTCTCTGGACTAGACCTTCCGGGGCGCCCAAGGAGGGGTGGAACGTGAGTTGTGATTTCAGAGAACCAAGGTCGCTCAAGACCATGGGGCCACCACTGTGGCCTGAACGTCTGCAGAGCTCCCGAGTCAAGCATTAACCAAGGTCAACCGTGTCCAAATGCGTGTCGGGCACAGCCTGCCCACGGAGCAGCCACAGCCTAAACGCGCTGAGCATGGCGTTCCCAACCAGGGCGCAGCTACTTTTTCATAGCGATATCAACTTTGAAGGCGTTAAAGTGGGACAGATGGTCACGCAGACCTGTGAGTGGTGTTTTTGTTTCATTTTGTGTCTTTGAGTTTGGGTATATAAAGAGTATAGGTCAGGCCGGCAGGTGGCAGGGTGGTTAAGGCAGCTGGACTCCCACACAGCTGAACATGGTTCGAGTCCCAGACCTGGAAGCTTGCTTTCTCACTTTTCTTCTCTCTGTCTGGTCAACTTCAAAAAAATAAAATAAAATAATGACAATGAATAAAAAAATAAAAAAAAAAGAAAAACAGTATATGTCAGAGAGTAGGAAAGGTGTCAGAGTTCAAGAATGGCCACTGGGGGCTGCCAGGTGGTGGGGAAGGTGCTGGACTCCCACATGGCCAACCATGGTTCAAGTCTCAGACCTGGTCGCTTGAAAATCATGCCAAAAGTATGTGCATATGTGCACAAAATCGCAGGAGTATGGAGGAGAAGGGATTGCTACATGGCTGTCCCCCCTTGGGGGGTGATTTCTCACTTTTCCTTTTACTGTCGTTCCTTACTTTCCCTTTTACTGTCTCTCTCTCTCTCTCTCTGGGGAGAACACATGCCCTATGGCAAAAGCATAAAAAAAAAGGGAGGGGGTAGAGAAAATATAATTTTTCTAAAACCTTCATCCTAGGGAGTGTGCACTGGGGGAGAAAAGTGGGGAAGAAGGAAGCAGAGGACAAGATAACTTTACATTTTATAAAAATTTCTGAGGTATTTCATATTCATGTTTGAAGACCCCCGCCTAGGAGATAAGCCTGGGAAGTGTTTGGAGTTTATCCGACAGACCTCAAACTCAGAGCTCCAAGCCTCTGCCCACCCTTGGTGGGGGTGGCCTGCCCAGAAGGGTATTTCTGGCATCTGGATCAACTTACTCCACTCCTCTTGGGCAAAGGACAAGCCGTGTTCTTAGCAGGACACACGCAAACTTTCCAAATGCTCTCGCGGTTCCTAATCTCTCCATTGAAAGACTGAGAGGCCAACTGCTCACCCAAATGTCACCCGTCTGACACTTCAACGGGGTGCCCCATGCAGAATGCCACGCTCTGGCTCCCACGACGCTGGATGGTACGGTGACCACAGTCTGTCTCCGCTGCTACTGTTTATCACTCAGTCGGTCCCACGAAAGCAGGAAATAATTAAACTGAAGGCTCATTGCGGGCCCCTGCAGACTAGCTGCCCCTCCCTGCATACCCCTGTCTCCAAAACACTATCTTTTTTTTTTTTTTGAGGGGAGGGGAGGTTTTTGCTATAGGGCATGTGCGCTTGCCAGACAGACAGAGAGAAACAGAGAGACAGAAAGCGAGAAATCACCCCCCAGGGGGGATGGCCACGCCGCAATCCCTTCTCCTCCATTCTCCTCTCGGGATCTTGGGCACGTACGCACACGTGCCCGGCGTGAGTTTAAGCCACCAGGTCCAGGACTCGAACTGTAGTCAACTATGTGGGAGTCCAGTGACATAGCCATTACGCTAACTGCTGGTCCCCACTGTAAAGCTTTTTAAAGGAGATGGTACCTTTGTTAAAATCAGCCCTTTTCGTTTACACGCAGTTACCCTATGGTCCTCTAAAACAGATGGCATCTCACACGGACTGTCCACCATCCCCATAAAAACTTCCAGGAGGAAGCGCTACCCAGGCCTCCCCGATAACTGTTTATCTAGTGAGTTATAAAAGAAATCACTAGGTTTTTATTAGCCAAGCTTTCAGGACAGTTCAAGTTCAATGCACACGATGTTTCGTTCACGCTGTTAAATTGATAATATTAACCTTTCTTGCTGAGATGCATTAAAAATTCTAGCTTCTCAGAGCAAATGTAATTAGTTCGCATTAGGAACTGCACCAGAAGCAAGCAGCAGAGGCAAAGGGACCTGACACAATATGGATTAATGAAATCAAAACATCATCTCCTGGCCTCTCCCGGCTTTAGACAGCTGGGCTGCACTTCCCCTCTTGGTTAGATTTTTTTTTTTCAGGTTAATAAAAAAACGACAGATCAATGAAATGGATATGTAAGTAGTTGTCATGTGCCTTGGGGGATACCGTACAGGAAACCATTTTGGTGAATGATCCCCACAGTTTTTAATTTGATGTACCTGTTCAATACAGTTTTCCTCTTTTTTTTTTTTTTTTT
>NW_006198386.1:305026-317636 GCF_000334495.1 Tupaia belangeri chinensis | reverse complement strand
AGTCTAAATGCTTGTTCCCGGGTTTTGGTTTTTTTTTTTTTTTTTTTTTTTTAATGCAGGAAATCCAAAGCAGTTCTATGGTAGGGCCAGTTTTTAGAACTGGGCCGTCTAGAAGTTTTAACTTACAAAATGGTCTTGCCCTGATAGGGAAAGCCTAATTCAAAGGAGAGCACAAGAATTAAACCAGCGAAATAAAGCAAAACTGTACTGAGAAGAAAGCGATTTCATGGCTCTCCCTGAATCATGATCAATAGGAAGGCCCCTATTATTTTAGTTCTTCCAACTCTGGCAGGGCTCCTGCCTTATACCATCAGCCTCGTAGCATCCTTAAAATACCAAGGGCAGTGACTATTCAGAAGGGTAGTCACTAAATGCGTCCCCAACTCACTTTAAGGTTTTTGTCTCGTTTTGTTTTGTTTTGAGAGTTGCCTTGTTAAGCCGAAGGGGAATCGGGTTTGGGGTCAGCGACTTTAGCACAGTCAAGTCCCCTTGACAAAGCCTCAGTGGACGCAAGCTGCGTACGCCCCTTTTGGCAGGATTGCTACAATCCAAGGACTCAACACGCTTCTTTTTCTTTCATAAGTTTCCAGTTGTAGGGGGAAAAAAATGTTTCCATTTGAAGGGGGAGAAATAGCCTGATGAAAAACTATCCAGACTTGGGGACCAGCAGGTGGCGTGGTGGTTAAGGCGCTGGACATTCCCACATGGCTGACCACGGTTCAAGTCCTGGACCTGGTGGCTTGCTTTCTCACTTTCTCTCTTGCTCTATGTCTCTCTCTGGTCAAAATAAAATAAATAAATGAATAAATAAAATTAAAAATAAATAATTCTTTAAAAAAGAAACTATCCAGACTTCATCAAGCTAACCTATTAATACTTCGTAGTGGGGGGAAAAAAAAGGATGCCATTGATTAAAAAAAGTTTTTTAAAGGTTGAATAGGGCCAGCCAGTAGTGTGGTGCTTAAGGGAGCTGGATCCCATAGGGCTAAAAGGTGGCATGGTGGTTAAGGGCGCTGGACACTCCCACAGGATCGACAGCAGTTCAAGTCCCCGGACCTGACAGTTTGCTTTCTCACGTTCCCTCTCTCTCTCACTCTGTCCTTCTCTGGTCAAATGAAAATAAATAAAGTTAAATAGAATAATTCTTTATTAAAAAAGAAAAAAAAAAGGTAGCTAAATCCTATTTGGCCAACTTCATGGTTTGAGTTCTGGACCCGGCAGCTTGAAAACCACAGTGGATGCGTATGTGCATGTACACCCGAAGTCCCAAGAGGAGAATAAAGGAGAAGGAATGGTGACACAGCCAACCTCCCTGGGGAGATGATTTCTCACTTTCTCTTTCTCTCGTTTTCTCTCTCTCCTCCCAGCAAGAACATGTGCCTCATTGCAAAAACAAAAACAAGTTGAATGCAAAACTGGCATGCCCTATGACCTTGGGTTAATGAGTCTTAGGTAAGTGACTGAGCGAGAATGCCTGAGATTATTCCCGGTCACAAAGCCAAGTGATTTTTCCCATTAAGTGATCCCACCATGGAGAACAGAAAATCCGAAGGAAAAACAGGACAAAAACATCAGGCGGAGGAGTATGGCTTCTGTGAATCCGACACCTGCCCCTTCACTTCTGAGAACTGCAATGGAGGTCCAACACATGGTGTAGCGGTTACGTTGCTGGACTCCCACATGGCCAACTACGGTTCGGGTCCTGAACCCGGTGGTTTGAAACTCACGCTGGGTATGAGTGTGTGTGTGCCCAGATCCCAGGAAGAGAATGAAGGAGAAAGGATTGCAGTGTCACCACCTCCCCAGGGGATAACTTACTTTCCCTCTCTCAAGCTCTGTCTCTGTCTCTCTCTCTCTGGTGAGTATATGCACCCTATTGCAAAAACCTCTTAAAAAAAAAAAAGAATTACAACGGATCTTGCCAGCGTCTGAGGGTCCCCGAGGCAGGCAAACACTACCTATGGCTCAAACTATGCCATCCCCATCACTCAGTCTGTTTGCAAAGGACATTCAAGGTGTGTAATATCAACCCCTGTTTGTGGTCCTGCCCGTTAGTAGATTGGACATACTAAATTTATCTGCACATGAGACTTGCAAGAAAGGGAAGAGAAGAGTTGATGAGGGGTAAACAAGACAAGTCCCCAGACTTTGACTCCCTAAGATAACTTTCCATTTTCTTTTTAAAGTCAGAAATCACTCCCTGGAGGGATGGCCACACTGCAATCCCTTCTCCTCCATTCTCCTCCCAGGATCTTGGGCATGCATGCCTGGCGTGAGGCTCATACCACCAGGTCCAGGACTCAAACTGTAGTTGGCTACGTAGGAATCCAGTGACGTAACTGCTACTCCATCTCCTGGTCCCTGACTTGGGGAGATGGGAAACAGAAACAGTTTGCCATCAGCCTCAGGTCTCTCTTCTCACCTCCACCTGTTAGTTATGCTGCAAACGGCTCTGTCAAAATAAAGCTAGAAGTGGGACCAGTAGTTAGCGTAATGGCTATGTCGCTGGACTCCCATGTAGTCAACCACGGTTCACGTCCCGGACCAGGTGGCTTAAAACTCATGCCGGGTGCATGTACATGCGTGCCCAAGATCCCGAGAGGAGAATGGAGGAGAAGGGATTGCGGTGTGACCATCCCCCCTGGGGGGTGATTTCTCGCTTTCTGTCTCTCTGTCTCTCCCTGTCTGTCTGGCGAGCGCACGTGCCCTATAGCAAAAAGCTCTCCAAAAACAAAAAAAAAAGGAATAAAGCTAGACATTTGGGGGAACTTCTCTCCAAGCATGGTGCCGGGATCCAGGCAGTGGCAGTGAAGCTCCTCAAAGGGAAATTTCTCTACCCATTACTCTGGCCTCCTTGGGGTCACACGTGGGTTTAAAAACAACCCAAGGGTCTGGCAGGTGGTGTGGTGGTTAGGGGGCACGAGACACCCACTTAGGTGACCACGGTTTGAGTTCCAAACCTGGTGGTTTGCTTTCTCGCTTTCCCTTTCTCTCTGTCTGTCTCGGCTGACATTTTAAAAATAATAAGTAAAATAAAATAAAGTGGATAATTATTTAAAAAACAAACAAACAAACAAACAAACAAACAGGGATCAGCTGAGGGTGTAGTGGTTAAGGCACTGGATTCTCACATGGCTGATAGTCTGGATCGAGTCCCAGACCTGGTGGCTTGAAAATCACCCAAGGTGTGTGTGTTTGTGTGCCCAAAATCCTGAGAGAAGACTGGAGAAGGAACTGCAGTGTGGCCATTCCCCTGGGGGATGATTTCTCACTTTCTCTCTCTCTCTGTCTCTCTCTGGTGAGTGTATGCACCCTATAGCAAAACAAACACACACATACAAAAACAATCACCACCCATGTGTGCGGAGGGGGTATTTTTTCATTTTCCTCTTTCTCTTCTCTCCTCCCACATGCGTGCATATATCCTATAGTAAAAAAATAAAAAAAAAACCTAAAACAAACCACAGCAGTAAAAACCCCTAAAATTCCTTTGCTTCTTTTTGTTTTTAAAGAATTTTTTTTCATTTAATTTTCTTTGCGATTATTATTTTTTTATTCTGACCAGAGAAAAACAGTGAGAGTGAGAAAGCAAGCCACCAGGTACGGGACTTGAACCGCAGTCGACCATGTGGGAGTCCACCACACCACCTGCCAGCTCCCCTTGTCCTTCCCCTGAAACCTAATGGGAAAAACCTGGACCCTTCAAATCAGCCCCTACCCCCAACCCCACTCCTCAGAGACCATGTTCCCAACCTGATTCTTTTTTTTTTTTAAAGAATTATTTTCTATTTAACTTTATTTATTATTGATAGTTTCCCGTTTGATCAGAGAGAAACAGAGAGAGATGGAAAGTGAGAAAGCAAGCTACCAGATCCGGGACTCGAACCGGGGTTGGTCATGTGGGAGTCCAGAGCCGTTAACCACCACACCACCTATCGGTCCCTTTTTTCTTTTAATTATTATTTCTTTGTTTACATGTTCCCACTCGCATTCTTAGAGGCACTCGGTCCATAGGGAGGCCTCTCTCTGTTCTGTCTCTGCTCACCAGCCCCTCAACCTCTATCCCTGGAAAACTCCGCATCCTTTAAGCCCTGCTCCTGGGCAAGCCTTCGCCTGTCCTCGCCATGCCAACCTGCCCCTCTTCTCAGACTCGGGGGCACTTTAAACACAGCCCCAAGAAAAAAGGCACCACCCAGCTACCTGGACTGTTTACAAACCAGCCTACCCACCAGGGGAGGCTCCCCCAAGACCAGGGCTGTGTCTACAGGTCTTCAGATCTCCTGAGCCCAGCTCAGTGCCTGGCAGAGGCTGCCATCAACCAATGTCTGCAGAAAACAGATGCCAAAGCACAGTAGCCCACTGCACTGAGAGAGCGAGAGATCAAGAGACAGGAGGGGAAGACTGGACCTAGGAAGAGAGGGTGGCTAGTCTCGGGCTACCTCCTTGGCTGAGGACAGACAGGCTCTCCCCAGAGTCAGTCCAGTTGACCAGCAAAGCCAACCACCACCGCTGTCTGCAAACAGGCTGTCCCGGGCCTCTGAGAACCACATTTTCCAAGGGTTTGCTTCACGTCCCAGACCGACGGGCTCTGCAATTTACAAGTCTCCAGCATGCATGCCTCTAACCGGAGAAAATAACTAACATAGGTGCTTTTAATTATCACTCTGGGGTTCAGGAGTGACAGGGGGCAGAGCTCGGCTGAAAGGATGCCCTGTCCTCTGCTGCGTCCACAGTACAACCGGGAAACGGGCCATGCTTCGTGCCAGCACCTACCCCACTCCAGAAGAGGCGCCACAGCTAGAAAGGAGCCACGTGAGGTCCAGCCACGGCGTGAGGAGTGCTGGACACGGGACCTCATAAACACATCCCTGGACGCAGTTATCAATGATGCTGTGGTTTTTAAAAAACCCTAACCCGGGACCGGCAGATGGCATAATGGTTATGTCGCTAGACTCCCACATGGTTGACCATGGTTCAAGTCCCAGACCTGGAGTCTTAAATTTACACTAGGCACATGTATGTGTGTGTGTGTGTGTGTGTGTGTGTGTGTGTACTCAAAATCTCAGGAGAATGGAAGAGAAGAGATTGTGGAGTGGCCATCCTCCCCTGGGGGGAGTGGTAGTGTGTGAGTCCTTGCTTTCTGTCTCTCTGTCTCTCCAACAAGTGCATGTGTCCTATAGCAAAGATCTCTCTTTAAAAAAAAAAAATAGAAGCCGGCAAATGGTGTGGTGGTTAAGGGCGGTGGACTCCCACATGACTGACTGCAGTTCGAGTCCCAGACATGATGGCTTCCTTCCTGGTTTCTCGCTCGCTCACTCGCTCACTCTGTCCCTCTCTGGTCAAATTAAAATAAATACATAAATAAATTTAAATTAAATAAGTCATTTTAAAAAAATCATAGCCCAACTTTAAAAAAATTCATTGGGGGAAGGAAACAGGAGCAAAATAACTGAATTGAAAAGGGGGGGAATAAATTCTTTTACTTTTTTTTAATAAAGCCATTCATTCTTAGGGATTTGGGGTCCAAGGACTCAAAAATCATAGCTGGAAAACACCTGCATTATGTGTTTTGCAAATTGCCAACAGCCACTCACCAAGCAGATGATTTACACAGAGAGGAAAAGTCACAACTGGGAACCAGCAGTTAGCGTAATGGCTATGTCGCTGGACTCCCACGTAGTCGACCACAGTTCACGTCCCGGACCTGGCGGCTTAAAACTCACGCTGGGCACGTGTGTGTGCGTGCCCAAGATCCCGAGAGGAGAATGGAGGAGAAGGGATTGTGGCGTGACCATCCCCCCTGGGGGGTGATTTCTCGCTTTCTGTCTCTATGTCTCTGTCTCGCGAGCGCACGCCCCCTATAGTGAAAAAAACCTCTCCCAAAAAAAAAAAAAAAAAGTCACAACTAACCGGTCTTTAGTAAGTATTTGGGACGCGACTACAATGCCCTTTCAGTTGGTGTAAACTATAACGTTGAAAAAAGGATTCGCGTATCGCATGACATCTATTTTTATAGCGTATGACAGAGCTGGCCAGCGTCCTTTTAATGACTTGGGATTCCAGAAGAATTATCGCTATGGTAACATTTCAAAATGACCATCCAAGTTACCAGGCACCGGGCCACAACAATTTGGATCCAGTGGGGCCTTTGAGACTACACCAAGTTATTTTCAAAATTCGTCTAATGATTCCACATTCCTGACCGAGCCTTGTTAGAACTTAGCTAATGGGGTTATTTACAAGTGTGAGTGCGCGGAAGGAATGCCCAGCATATAAGAAACACTGCAATGTTATCTGGTATTATCTTTTAAAAAGTCTTTGCTATAGAGTATGGGCTCACCAGAGAGAGAGAGAAAGAGTGAGAGAGAAAAGGAAAATGAGAAATCACCCCTTCACCACTCTATCCCCAGGGAGGGACCACGCCACAATCCCTTCTCCTCCATTCTCCTCTCGGGATTCTGGGCACACACACCTGCTGTGTTTTTCCAAGCCACTGGGTCCAGGACTCAACCATGCAGTTGATCATGAAGGATCCAGCTGCTTTAACCTCCATGCCACCTGGCTGCTCTATCTGCTATTATCCTCTTTTTTTAATCATTTTTTATTTCATCTTATTGTTTATTATGTTTAATTTGCTATAAGACATGTGGGCTTGTGAGAGAGGGAGAGAGAGACAGAGAAAAGTGAGAAAGCAAATCACCAGGTCCATGACCGGAGGGCCGTGTGGGAGTCCAGCACCTCAACCATGCCACCCGTAGGCCTCAATAGTATTATCTTGAATTTTTTTTTTCTTGGAGAGGTTTTGGTATAGGGTGTGTGCACGCATCAGAAAGACAGACAGAAAGAGAGAAATCACCTCCCGGGGGATGGCCATGCCGCAATCCCTTCTCCGTTCTCGTCTCAGGATCTTGGGCACGCACGCACATGTGCCTGGGATGAGTTTAAGCCACCGGGTCCGGGACTTGAACCACGGTCATCTACATGGGAGTTCAGCGACATCGCCATTATGCTAAACGCTGGTCCCTGGGCATAGCTTTCTCATAATACACATTTTTCATGAACTTTTTGAGCAGCCTCCATATACACAAATTCTTCAATTCCTCCCAGTTCTCAGGAAGTAGTCATAAGAAACACGTATGGGGGGCAGCAAGAGGTATGGTCGTTAAGGGACTGGACTCCCACATGGGCGAGCACAGTTCGAATCCCGGACCTGGCAGCTTGCTTTCCCACTTTCTCTCTCTGTCCCTCTCTGGTCAAATTAAAATAAAATAAATAAAGTTAAATAAAATACTTCTTAAAAAGAAAGAAATGCACATGTCAGGGGTACCACTGTACCTTTTTTACACTTTGCTGTTCATTGTCTTTTTAAAAAAAATTATTTCATTTTATTTATCATTGTTATTATGATTTTTTTTTTTTTAAATTTGTTCCAGGGCACAAGTGCTCACCAGAGAGAGATTGACAAAGAGAAAGAGAGAGCTTCCAGGTCTGGGTCTTGAACCACGGTCACCCATGTGGGAGAGTCCAGGGCTGTAACCACCACACCACCTGGTGGTTCGTTTTCATCAAATAGAAGGCTGATCTCAAAGCCAAGCCCATGTGCACTAGCAGTGAGTATTCAACTCAGAGCACAAGGGGTCAAAACCATAGCTGGGAAACAGCCCGATAATTGTGCTTTTCAAACCACCACTTGCCACTGCTCGGCCGTTCTCAAAATCAGTTGAAAGCCACTCTTCCCAGCATTAAAATAGAGTAAGAAAATATTGTGGTTTGCTAGTAAGGAGGAGTGTTATGACAGATAAGAAGTGTTTTGGAAACACTTGTTTTAGTTACACTGTATACTTATTTTGTCCCCAGATCAGAATGTAAATCTATGTCTCACTGCACGACTGATCCAAAAGAAAAATAAACCTGAAAATGACCGATGAGGTACACCTTTTTTCCAAAAGAGGTAAGGGGACCTGCCCACGGTAATCACTGCCCACTAAGCAGTAGGACGTAGACATTAGAATCTGGGTCCTCCTTATTATTAAACGTTGTTTCTTTCAATCAACAGAAGATCCAACACAGCCATCTAGTAAACTGAATTTACAAATAACCATATGTTAGAAATGAAGGGAATTGGGCCGGCAGGTGGTGTGGTGAAAGCAATGGATTCCCAAGTCACCAACTATGGTTCGAGTCCCATACCTGGCAGGTTGCTTTCTTACTTTCTCTCTCTCTCAGGTCAAAATTAAAATAGAAAAAAATAAATAAATTGGGACCGGCAGTTGGCATCATGGCTATGTCGCTGGACTCCCACGTAGTCGACCACAGTTCGAATCCCAGACCCGGTGGCTTGAACTCACGCTGGGCGCATGTGCATGCCCAAGATCCCAAGAGGAGAATGGAGGAGAAGGGATTGCGGCGTGGCCAGAGCCCCTGGGGGATGATTTCTCGCTTTCTGTCTCTCTGTCTCTGTCTCTCATGCGAGCACATGCACCCTATAGCCAAAACCTCTCAAAAAAACTATATATATATATATATATAAATTTCATAATAACTACTTAAAAAGAAAAAGAAGGGACTCGTTGCTACAGGTTCTGCTTTTAACTCTGCCTTTAGACTAGATGTCCTTCCAACAGGCCCTCGGGGTCCCATCAATTTCGAATTACAATATCGCAGACCTGCAGACCGGGATGTTACAAGCAAACTGTGCTCTCCCAGGGTGGCCCGGGAAAGCCTTCTCCCAGTCTGCCAAAAACACACGGCATTCTCAAGGCCGTTTTACACACACTGTCCCTGGGGCGCTGTGGACCAAGGCCCTGGCCAAGGCCTTCTGTTTGGGCTCTTCCAGGGGAGGAAGGTGAGCCCCAGGCTTGTATTCCTGAGAAAGCCCAGTTCTCACTGGGAAAGACGGAGAAGCACTGAGCCCCTGTCTCTAGGGAGCTGGGAGTTCACTAAGACCACACACATGCCTTGCTTGTCCTGAAGAACCATCAGAAGCAGAAGTGGACTTGAACACAAACGCATCACGGTTTGGGATAGCGTTTTGTTTGCTTGTCTGTTTTGTTTTACCATAGGGTGCGTGCGTGCACCAGACAGAGATACAGAGACACCGAGAAAGTGAGAAATCTCCCTCCAGGGAGGATGGCCATGCTGCAATCCTCTCTCCTCCACTCTCCTCCTTGAACTTTAGGCACACATGCGAACACACATGCACACACGCGTGCACACAAACACGCCCAGTGCAGTCCTCAAGTCACCAGGTCCAGGACTCAAACTATGGTCAGCCACATGGGAGTCCAGAACCTTAACCACCACACCACCTGCTGACCCACTAGGACAGTAATTGTTTTTTAATGCAAAAAATAATATATAAAGAAAAGAGGAAATTCACCCTAACCCTAGACCTGTTGAGCTTTGCAAAGAATAAAAACTAGAAAGTCGCATGATAAGAAAAATATAGAGGTTGGAAAGACACAAAGATGAACAGTAAAGGTTTTCCTCAGCGTTTCCAGTTCCAATCTATGGAAAGTAAGTGCTTATTACTTGGGGATTCCTTGTGGAAAAATTTTTTTAATTTATTTATTCATTTATTTTAATTTGACCAGAGAGCGAGATACACACACACACAGAGAGGAAAGCAAGAAAGCAAGCTGCCAGATCTGGGTCTCGAACCATAGTCAGCCATGTGGGAGTGTCCAGCGCCTTAACCACCATGCCACCTGCTGGTCCCCACTTTGTGGAAAATTTTATTAATGATTATATGAACATTTGCCAGTATATATGAGGAGTCTTCCAAAACTTCACAACAAATCTGTCGTAGGAAAAAACATTGCATAGATTTCAAAATTGTTTGCATCGAAACGAACTCGCACTTTAATTATATTTTTCCACAGACTTTTTGAAGTCCCCTCATATTTGCCAGCATATGTCTTTTTTTTATATTTATTTATTATGATTATTTTTCCACATGAGTTTTGCCAGAGAAAGACAGAGAGGGAGAGTGAGAAAGGAAGCCACCAGGTCCAGGACTTGAACTGTGGTTGGCCATATGGGAATTTCAGCGCCTTAACCACCATGCCACCTGCTGGACCCAAGCATATATGGCTTTTAAATTATCCCTAAAAAATCACAGTACAGGGGCCAGCAGGTGGAACAGTGGTTAGAGCGCTGGACTTCCTGTGGCTGGCCCCAGGACCCAGCAGCTGGAAACTCATGCCAGGCGCGTGTGCGTGCATGACCAAAATCCCAGCAGGAGAATGGAGGAGAAGGGATTGCGGTATGGCCATTCCTCCTGGGGGGTGATTTCTCGCTCTCTGTCTCTCCAGCAAGTGCATGCACCTTATAGTAAAAACCTCTGTGGGGGGAGGGGGGAACACAGAACATACAATATTTTACACCTTTAATTTCTATCAGCCTACGAATATCTAACTTTCTTAACAACACGAGAATTCCACTCTTCAGAAATGTACAAATCCGAGGGACCAGCAGTTGGCGTAATGGCTATGTCACTGGACTCCCATGTAGCCGACCGCGGTTCGAGTCCCGGACCCGGTGGCTTAAACTCACGCAGGACACGTGTGCATGCGTGCCCAAGATCCCGAGAGGAGTATGGAGGGGAAGGGATGGCGGTGTGGCCATCGCCCCTGCGGGGTGATTTCTTGCTTTCTGTCTTTTTGGCAAGTGCACATGCCCTATAGCAAAAAGCTCTCCAAAAAAGAAAAAAAGAAGAAGAAAAGAAAGAAATGTATAAATCCGAAGCCAAATCGAAATTCAAGTTTTTGATGCCTCCAACTGTAATCCTTTCATCCTTTCATCATCAGATCTAGGGGAATAAAAACTGTCTGATAGCATCAGCTGGCATTGCATGGAGGAAATGTCCCATCCGGCTGCATAAAGTCCTTTTGCCTGTATTCCCCACAACTTGCAGCCTTGGAAGGTAACTAATGCTCAGTGTCTTGGTCAACTCTGCTGACCGAGCGGTCGGAGCCAAGAGGTAACAGAGCCAAGGCCGTAAGCCGGATCTGTCGGCGCCTCCTCCCCCCTACGACAGAGGACTTTCTTGTCCTAGAATAAACGTGCCGGTTTCTTTACCAAAGCAGAAGCCACTTGGAAAGCCACACAGAGACGGGCCAGGGCAGTTGAGCAAAGCTGAATTCATACAGAAGACTGCAGGTTCAATTCCTGGATCAACCTGTCCATGCTGGGTGCGTGGGCTCGGGATCCCGGCTGGCTGGAAAGGCTGGGGGAGACTGGGGCGTGAGACCCTATTGTGCTTGCTTGCCTCCACCCTCCATTTCTCATGAAACAGATAAACTTGGAAAATAAGTAAATTAGAGGTGTCGAGAGACAGCACAATCACCCCCACCCAGTAGGTGACTTGGGGGGAGAACAGACTTAATCAAGTTAGCAGGAGGAAGCACTGGAGGTCCGGGGAGCAGCATGGGGGGGGGGCATCTTAGGCTGAATTAAAACAGCTTGGAAAGAACCAGCAGATGGCATAATGGTTATGTAGCTGGACTCGCACGCAGTCGACCATGGTTTGAGTCCCGGACCCGGTGGCTTAAAACTCATGCTAGGCGTGTGTGCATGCGTGCCCAAGATCCCAAGAGGAGGATGGAGGAGAAGGGACTGCAGCCTGGCCATCCCCCCTGGGGGGGGTGATTTCTCCCTCTCTGTCTCTCTGTCTCTCCAGAGAGTATATGTCCCCTAAAGCAAAAATCTCTCTCTTAAAAAAAAAGATGGCTTAGGGAACCAAGCAGTTCTGCTAGGGCCTTCTAAGATACTCCATGCAACCAGGCGGAACCCAGAGAAGGGGCAGGGAAGGACAGATAACAGAGTCAGGCCTGCTGGGAAGGGACAGGAAGAGAACCAGTCCCGCCTCTGCTCTGCTGTCCCTGCATGGGGGTCTGGGTGTGGTACTGGAAGAAGACGTCAGGCCTCTCCAGCCCAGGAGGCCCGGGCTGAGGCTGGCCTTCCCAGGGGGACCAGCTGGCCCTTCCAGACAGACGACAGGATCCGTGATGGACAGCAGCAGTGGCGGATGGGACTTCTCCTGGAACAACTCACCTTTCACTAAAATGTTTATTTATTTTTTTTTATTTAAGAGATTTTTGCCATAGGGTACATGCGCTCATCAAAGAAACAGAGAGAGAAAAAGTGAGAAATCATCCCCCAGGGGGGATGGCCATGCCGCAATCCCTTCTCTTCCATTCTCCTCTGGGGATTTAAGGCACACACACACACGTGCCTGGCGTGAGTTGCAAGCCACCAGGTCCGGGACTCAAACTGCCATGGACCATGTGGGCATCCGGGGCTTTAATAGCTGTGGGTGTGTTTGGAGATCCAGGGAAGCGCAGAGCAAACACTCTTATTTACATAGTGAGAACAAAAACCATCTTCCTGAGCACAGCGCCTACCGCCTGTTCCTTTTTTCTTTGCTGGGACAAGAAGGGGGAGGAGGATTGACTTTGAGTGGGCTGGGCAGGACCTGAAAAAGGGCTTGGAGAGCTTTCGGGCCCCTGCCCCGCTGCTGGCCTGCATTCCTTCCTGGTGACAGAGCTCCCGGGCAGAATGGTGGTTTCCTGGTCCTCCCCCGACCCCTGCCGCTGCTGCATAGTGACTA
>NW_006198386.1:282898-305009 GCF_000334495.1 Tupaia belangeri chinensis | reverse complement strand
TGCTGAACCCACAGGCAGAGAAAGACCCAGAGCTGCTCGGGCTGCTCGGGGCCCCTGCAGCTGACCAGGAAGCAGACCTTCGCTCTGTCCTGCGCTCTGGGTGCAGGCAGTGGGGTGCAGAGACCAGAGGCAAAGAGCCTGTCCACCTGAGCTGGGTGACAGCCCCCCACAACATGGCCGTAAGGGGCTGCAGAAAATCAGAGGCCCCTCTACTCAACTGAATTTCAGTTGTTGCCTAAAGGAGACAGATTAAGCTCTGGGCAGGCAACCTCAAGTTTGGTATGACTGATTAATCAAAAAAAAAAAAAAAAGAAGAATAAAAAAAAGAACAAAAGAAGAGCCAGCAGGTGGCGTGGTGGTTAAGGCACCAGACTCCCACATGGCTGATGCCTACTTAAATCCCAGACCTGGCAGCTTGCTTTTTCCCCTATCATGGCAATGAAAAGCATTGCCTTAACTAGTCAGTCAGTACTTCAGTTCTGCTTATTAAAAATTTCAGGCTGAGCTCTAAGTCACTATGTCTGGCTTGGTGACTGTCGCTGAATGCTTGGGGCAGCTATATTGATATTGTTTGAAATTGTGCCTAAGGGGCAGGCCCAGGGGCAGCCCTTTATGGGGTTTGTGAAAAAGAAAGAGACTGCCATCCTGCAGAGAGTTATGCATGGTATCCCAGTTTGTGTTCATGCAAGGGTAGTGACCTTGCTGGTCTCCTGTGCTTCTGCTTCCCTTGTTGCTGTCGTTTGCGCTCTCCTGACCCCCAGGAGCATCTTGGTGCACATCCATGGTGGCCCGTGGCCCAGGCACTGATGGGAAAAAAAAAAAAAAGGGGGGGGGGAGGAAGAAAGGAAGGAAGGTTAGTCTCCACTGGCTTCATCAGTCCTCAGGAGCCTAAACCATGGCCAGACCAGCAGGCCAAGATCTGACTTCAATAAATCACAACTCGACACTTTACATATTTGATTCCCTGGAGGAACTGTTTACGTGTTTTTCAGACAAGAAGAAAAGTTGACTGTAAACCACATCCTTCTCTTCCTCACCACAACCTGCCCTTCATCCTGAATGAAACTATCTATCCCTTTCAAAGTTTTTTTTTTTTAAACAAGATTAAGGAATGCATTTATTTTAAAAAAGAAAAAAAGTCTCCCTAGTTACAAATCAGCCAAACAGAGGTGGCCTGATTTGCTGCCTGGGATCAAATTTTGTCCTCCCCATGACAATAATTCATCGATGTAAAATGAATCTCGCCTCAGGGGGGAAGGTGAGAAACTTAAAAGCCCCAGACAAAAAAAAAAAAAAAGTCAAGGTATTCAAATTCGAAAGCAAGCTGTTTCCTAACTAACACCTGTCATTTAATTACGCTCACTGTCACTTTTCTCTGTGTGTTGCTTTGTTTTGCCATAGGGTTGCTGGGGAGGGGCAGTGAGAGGGAAAGTGAGCAATCACCCCCGCCCAGCGGGGTGGCCATGCCACAATCCCTTCTCCTCCAGTCTCCTCCTGGGATTCGGGGTACCTATGCACATGCACCTGGCGTGATTTTCAAGCCGCCGGGTCCAGGACTCAAACCACAGGTCGGTGGTATGGAAATGGAGCTCTTTAACCACGATGCCACCTGCTGGCCCCAGTTTTCATGTTTCCTGTAACGTAAGAATCAAGGACGTTCTTGATCACATTCTTGACAGGTTAAGAGGGTGAGACCAGGGAAGAAGGGAGGGAAGGGCGAGGGAGAACCAGTAAGAAGGTGGATGTGGGTGGGACGAGGGAGGACGGGAAGCTCCATGCTGGTGGACCCCTCATTGCATTTACCGATCACTAGGGGAGACGTGCACGAAAGCCCTCAAGATCTAAAAGTCTCTTGAGTAGAACAAGACATCTTCCGGAGCTCATTAAACCCGGGTGCTGGCCTTCTTCAGAACAAGGCCAGCCACCGAGTCAGCCCTGGGCTCCTGGGAGGTGGTGGGTCAGGTGGCATGGACGGTCATGAGCAGTGGGATCGCGGGGGACATGGGCCTGGATCTGGGCTGGCTACTCGGCGGTTGTGACGCCGTGCACCACCTACGCCAGGTCTCTGTGTGTCAGCTTCTTCATACACACACACACCTACACACACACACACAAAGAGAAAGAGAGAGAGAGGGGGGGGAAGACCCAGCCTGCAGACCGCGACAAGGAGGAAACGAGGACCCTGCAAATGCCCGCCTGCCACTCACACATTGCTCAGTGCACGCCAGCCGTGACCATAAAGAGAGGCCTTCTTTTTCTTTTATGCCTCTTAAGGTTTTTGCCATAGGGTACAAGTGCCCACCAGAGAGAGAGAGAGAGAGAGGGGGAGAGAGAGAATGAGAAACACACACACCCACCCCCAGAGGGGATGACCACACAGCAATCCCTTTTCCATTCTCCTCTCGGGATCTTGGGCATGCATGCGCATGCGCCCAGCATGATTTTCAAGCCATTGAGTCTAGAACTCATACCATGGAGTTGGCCACGTGGGAATGCAGCACCTTAACTACCAGGTCACCTGCTGGCCTCCCTTTTTAAAAAATTATTTATTTCATTTTATTTGTTGATTGATTTTTAATTTGATTAAAGAGAGAGAGAGAGGGAAAGTGAGAACAAAAGCCTCCAGGTTCAGGACTTGGACCATGGTTGGCCAGTGTCTTAACCACCATGCCATCTGTACAACCTCCTCTCAACTTTTCTTTTTTAAAAAAAAACTTATTTTGGGGTCAGTAGGTGGCATGGTGGTTAAGGGTGCTGGATTTCCACATGGCCGACAGGGTTCAAGTCCCGGACCTCTCAAGGAGGTCTCCAGACTTGAACCAGGAACCTTACCACGAGACTGTTTCACACATTGAGGTTTATGAGTGTGCCACCATCTGGCTCCCATAAACACAGTCCTTCCTAAGACAGCAATTGCCACAGAGATCAACAGGGGGACCTAGGGTCAAATTCTCCCATGCCGAGTCACTAGTAAAAGAACCCCTCTCCCACCAGATCCCTCTACCCCACGGTCCACACTCAGCATCCAGAAAGGGACTGGCAGATGTGGGTGTCAGGTCAACAGGCTCCCTGGCAGTCTGGCTTGTCACAGAAACATTCGGGAGGGGGCCTAGAGTTCCAATCTGCAAAACTCCAAAACACAGAGGGACCTTCTCGAAGGCTCTGCAAAGCTTCAACCACAAATGAGCAAAGGATGTCTTCTTGTCAACACTGTGAAATGCCTGGGATTTAGACATGATGCTGTTTTCCTCTTCAGCAAACACTGACTCACATAAAAATGTGAATAAGGGGGAAGAGTCTACCCCAGTAAGACGCTAGAGTTCTAGTTCCACAGCAGACGGACACCCTCACCTCAGCCTGGTGCACCCCAAGTTCTGAGGAGTTCACTGTAGGGTCTAACACCCTCATGAGACTAGTGGCTAATAGCAGGGGAACTGGAGACAGAGAAAGAGACAGAGATAGAGGGGGAGAGAGGAAAAGAGAGAGACTGTGTGTGTGTGTGTAAGGTTGCAATCCAGTTCCAATCCAGCTTGGCCTTCAGAGCCCAGAGTGTGTAGTCTTACTAACTTCCCATCTTATTCTTTTTTGGGGGAATTATTTTTATTTAGCTTTAATGTTATTATTTTTTTAATGTGACCAGAAAGAGAGAGGTAAAATGAGAAAGCAAGCCACTAGGGTCCCAGACTCGAACCAGAAGTCCAACACCTTAACCACCACACCACCTGCCAGACCCTCTCCCATCTAATTTTAAGGTGGAATCCTCCTCCCCCAAATCTAATCCAATTTTTCCAGGGGCTTAAGCAAGTTCTTTCCTAGAAAGCTCCTGGAATATCAAAGATCTAAATGGACTTGTCTATTTCTAGGACTGTCTTTGTTTGGGGGGACAGCATGCCCTTGAAACAATGAACCCATAGGCACTGCACAGGTCTGAAGGATGCCCAGGGCATGAGGAGGAAGAGGAAGGGCAGGCGTCTCAGACTCTGCTGTCTTCTCTCTCTCTGTGCACAAGGGAGTCTTCACTGACGGCAGGGAAAATCCCGTGCTTTCTACACCAGGCCAGGCTCGATGAGGGCAGACCTCCTGTTTCTCTAACCAGGCTCCCTTGGAACGGGAAGCCACCTGGGTCAAGCACACCTTGAGAGAGGAGGGAAAATGACAAGGTGCGTCTATGACAGAGGTCCAAGCCGAGTCGGAGGAGGGAGCTGTGGACCAGGGAAAGGCTGAGGGTGAACGTGCACGCTTCAAGTACAATATGCACATGAGCACCTGCCGCATCCCCTGCTGGGGAAGGGATGCCTGAACCACGCCAGGGATGAGATGAAAAGGTCTAGAAGCTTCCGACTTACTGAGACCCACACAGAGTCCAGCACTTCCCCTGAGAACAAGCCACTTTGTCCTGGATGAGCAGTCCCTGCCAGTAATCAGCAGTGCCAAGAAGTCACGTGGCGCTGACGGTGGCTCCTCCACTGTCTACCCAGAACCTCATTTCCGGCACCCACGCCTAAAATTTCCTAACGTGGAGGCAGGTAGTGTAGTGGTCAAGGCTCTGAACTCCCACATGGCCGACTGTGGTTCGAGTCCTGACCTGGTGGCTTGAAACTCACACCAGGCCCATGTGCGTGCGTGCCCAAAATCCCGAGAGGAGAATGGAGGAGAAGGGATTGCGGTGTGACCATCCCCCCTGGGGGGTGATTTCTCGCTTTCTGTCTCTCAGCAAGTGCACGCCCCCTATAGCAAAAATCTCTCAAAAACAAAACAAAACAAAACAAAACTCCCTACCATAGAAATCAAAACAGTGAAGTCATTTTTAAAAATCAGTTTTGGGACCAACAGATGGCATAATGGCTACGTCGCTGGAATCCCATGTAGTTGACCCCAGTTCGAGTCCTGGACCTGGTGGCTTAAACTAATGCCAGGCGCGTGTGCGTGCGTGCCCAAGATCCCGAGAGGAGAATGGAGGAGAAGGGATTGCGGTGTGACCATCCCCCCTGGGGGGTGATTTCTCGCTTTCTATCTCTCTGTCTCTCTCTGTCTGTCTGGCGAGTGCACGCGCCCTATAGTGAAAAACGTCTCAAAAAAAAAAAAAATACTTTTCCAAAAAATAAATAAATAAACTACATAAATACAAACTGGTGAACCATATATACTACATATAATAAACTATTAGGTTGTCAGGAAAATCATGATGTATTTTTCTATGCAAAAATGTGTCACGACTTTCCTGATGCCCCAGTATAATATACATAGTTTACTAAGTATACATATTAAATTATATATAAATATCGGCCTATTGTAAAATCATGCTGTATTTTTCTATGTTTTCCATGCAAAATTGTGGTATGAGTTTTCCGATGATCCAACATATACTTTATTAAGGATATATATATATAAGCATATATTAAGTAGGTATATAAAGTGTATATATAAATTAAATATTATATTAAGTACATATTTTATGCATCTACATTAATATATATTAGGTATATATAATAGTCCGCATATATATGTATATATATATAAAGTACACACATATTAAGTATATATTGAGTCATTGAAAAGTCATGATGCAGGGGGCCAGCAGGTGGCATAGTGGTTGAGGCGCTGGACTCCCACATGGAGGACTGATGAGGTTCAAATCCCAGATGGTGCAGCTTGTTATCTCACTTTCCCTCTCTCTGTTTCTCTCACTATCTCTTTCTGGTGAGTACACATGCCCTATAGCAAATTTAAAAAATAATAATAATAAACTAAATAAATCGTTCTTTTTAAAGAGTTACGATGCATTTTTGCATAGAGAAACAGAACACATTGTGACTTTTCCAACCACCCAATTATTAAGTATATATTTCGTATCTATATATAAAGTATATATAATAGTTTACCAAGTATAAAGTATATATACCTTAAGTATATATACACACACACACACATACATGTATATAAATAAAAAATGTGTCTGTATACATTGAATATATTGGGTCATCGGGAAAGTCATGACATATTTTTCTATTTTTTCATTGTCTTTATTTAATTTTATTCATTTTATTATCAGTTTTAATTTGACCAGAGAGAGGGAGAGAGAGACAGAGGGAAAGTGAAAAAGCAAGTAGCCAGGTCAGGGACTCAAACTGCACAAGTGAAGTGTGTGAGTCCAGTGTCCTAACCACCATGGCACCTGCTGACCTCCATGATGTATTTTTCCATGCAAAGATGCATTATGACTTTTCTTTTCTTTTCTTTTCTTTTTCTTGAGGGCTTTTTGCTATAGGGCGCGTACGCTCGCCAGAAAGACAGAGAGAGACAGAGAGACAGAAAGCGAGAAATCACCCCCCAGGGGGGATGGCTATGCCGCAATCCCTTCTCCTCCATTCTCCTCTTGAGATCTTGGGCACGCACGCACACGCACCCGGCGTGAGTTTAAGCAACCTGGTCTGGGATTCGAATCGCAGTCGATTACATGAGAGTCCAGCGACATAGCCATTACGCTAACTGCTGGTCCCACATCATGACTTTTCTGATAACCCAATATACATAAAGAACATGCCTTAAAAAAATAATAAAAAATAAAAAATGAAATGGCTTTGTAATGTAGATATTACAAGTCTTCCCACGGTCTACAAGTGGCTGTGCCCAGGGTTTAACCAGCTGTCATCCCGACCCTCCAAGTCTAGGGTTGTGGGCAGCTCCTCCTTCAGTACAGAGCTCGCTCAGAAAGGACCAGCCAGGTGCTATAATGGTTACATGGCTGGATTCCCACATAATCAACCGTGGTTCGAGTCCTGGACCCGGTGACTTCAAATTCACTCCAGGTGCGTGTGCATGTGCATGCGTGCCCAAGATCCTGAGAGGAGAATGGAGGAGGGATTGTGACATGGCCATGCCCCCCGGTGAGTCCTGGGGGGTGATTTCTCGCTTTCTGTGTCTCTGGTGAGTGCATGTGCCTTATAGCAAAAATCAAGAGAGAGAGAAAGGAACAAAGGAAGGGAGGGACAGAGGGAGGGAGGAAGGAGGAAAAACCCAGTACCACGACCCACGCTAATGAAACTGCCCTGCCCTTTGCTACCCTTTACTGTTTCGGTCTGTGATCCAAGTCACTCTCTACCCAGGCTGAAAAACCCAGCTCGCTGCAGAAACCCCTCATCTTTCCGTTCCTTCAAATGACAACCTTTCCCACTCCTTTGTCTTTGCATTAAGTACCAGGAGCTGAAAGATGCAACCCACTGAGTATTTCCCTCTGCCCTATACATTACTTGGTTCTTTCGGCAGCTCCTCTCCGCCCCAAATCCTTCCTCTGCCCGTTCATGCCCGCATACTTAACATAGATTTAATATTTCTCTAGGCCAAAGATCAGATGCTGAGTTTCCCTCTGACTGGAGGACCGAAGAGACCAGGAGAGGAGGAGGAGGAGGATGCCTGAAATGCCTTTGTTCCCGCAGACAACTCCAGAGAACAATCCTCAATAAGGAAAGTTATAAAAAGCTTACATCTGCACCCTCACACTTCAGAGGCGAAGTTGGGGAGGGGAATGAAACGCATCCTGCTCTCAGACACCGTTAGATGGTTTGCTAGCCTCATAAAACATGCTTGGGGGCCAGGCGGTGGCGTGGAAGTCCACTGCGACTCTCTGACGCTGACCCAGCCTGGGAGAGGCTCGGGTTCTCATCCAGAGACCTCCCCGAGTCCAGAGAACATACCTGTGCCCATGACCTGGGGCTGGCTAGGGTTGGATCAAGGCAGCAAGACCTTGGAAATGCTGGATCTCTTTCTCTGTCTCGCTCTGCCTCTTGCTCATGGAAGAAATACATGGATAAACTTAAAATAAATATATATATAAAATAGGAATTGCTCTATGGCCCTGGAGGTAGAGCAGGGGATTTACCCCAGAGGTGGACCTTAAGTCTACACTTCACAGAAGTGTGAAAAATGACTAATGAACCAAAAGTCCACCCCACACACAACCTAATTCAAGGCCGTGGAGGGCAAAAATCACACCTTTACTCCTTTTTTAAAAAAAGAATTATTTATGGGACCAGCAGTTAGTGTAGTGACTATGTCACTGGACTCCCATGTAGTCGACCACGGTTCAAGTCCCGGACCCGGTGGCTTAAACTTACGCCAGGTGCGTGTGCGTGCGTGCCCAAGATCCCAAGAGGAGAATGGAAGAGAAGGGATTGCGGTGTGGCCATCCCCCCTGGGGGTGATTTCTCACTTTCTGTCTCTCTGTCTTTCTGGCAAGTGCACAAGTCCTATAGCAAAAAAAAAGAATTTATTCATTCATTTATTTTAATTTGACCAGAGAGAGACAGAGACAGAGAAAGGGGGAGGAGGAGGAGTGAGAAAGCAAGCCACCAGATCTGGGACTCGAACCATGGTGGACCATGTGGGAGTGACCAGCACCTTAGCTGTCACGCCACCTGCTGGTCCTAGCACACCTTTACATCTTACCTCCTCTGACACCTGGTGGAGACGTCCTGACCCTCCCAGCTTCCACCTCAGGGCATGCTTACAAACCTCTGTCAGGCAACTTTTTCTTTTTCTTTTTTTGAAACAGGCGTTTGCCATAAGGTCCAGGCGTACACCAGAGAGAGACAGAGAAAGGGAAAGTGAGAAACCACTCCTGGAGGGATGGCCATGCTGCAATCCCTTCTCCTCCAGTCTCCTCTCAGGACTTCGGGCACCACCCCCCGTGTGATTTTCAAGCCACAAGATCCAGAACTGGAACTGTAGCTGACCATGTGGGAATCCAGCGCCTAAGCCTAATCACCACGCCACCTGCTGGCCCAAGGGAACTCCTTCATTCCTTCGGCCCATGCTGAGTATCTATGAAGTAAAAGCCTAAAGGGCTTTTATTTAACAGGTATAAAGTGGAAATTCCATCAGAGAGGAAAAGGACCTCCTTCTGGGACAGAGCACGGCCACCCTTCCTTCCCTATAGAACCAAAGCTAGATTTAAGCGCTATCAAAGCAAACAGGCTTGGGGGCACCCATGATGGGAGAAAGCGATCTGCTAGCCTGGGACCTACTCAGCATTCAGGCCTCTGTTTCCACAGAGAAATCCGCCCCCCTAGGGGGATGGCCACACCACAATCCCTTCTCCTCCATTCTTGGGCACCCATGCACATATACGCACACACCACAGGCATGATTTTTCAAGCCACCGGGTCTAGGACTTGAACCATAGAGTCTTAACCTTCCCACACTACCTGCTGGTCCCACTTGTCTTTTTTTTTTTAATGTATGTGAGTGTGTATCTGATTGTACAACAAAATCATTCATCGTCCATGGCCAAACATGGGACAAATACAAAATAGACCGTGCTATTGGCTGACCGAGGGGAATGATAGGACCTGGCCGAGCAGCACATGTGGAAACTGCACAGACCCATGAAGACCTGACTTGTGTTTCGAACCCCTCCACTGTTCTGCCTCTCCACAGGAATGATATGCACGCGATGCACTTTCTTCTACCTTGTTAACAACACTGGGAGAATATGAACCAAACCAGGATGGAGGAAGACGAGACCCTCAAATCATTCACAACTCATCAAAGGTTAAGAACTCAATCAATAGTGGGACCAGCAGATGGTGTAATCGTTTCATCGTTGGACTCCCACAAGGCCAACCACGATTCAAGTCCGGTGGCTTGAAACTCATGCTGGGCGCGTGTGCGTGCATGCCCAAGATCCTGAGAGGAGAATGGAAGAGAAGGGACTGCGATGTGGCTATCCCCCCCCCCGGGGAAATGATTTCTCACTTTCTCTCCCTCTGTCTATCTCTGTCTCTCCAACAACTACACACACCCTCTAGCAAACACCTCTCAAAATAATAAAAGAAAAGAAAGCACAGGATATATTTTCTGTAACCTTGCTTACAACCTCTTCTAAAGCTTCTTTGACACAGCTATTCAAAAGCTTCTAAAAGACATATTGACACATTACAAAATAATCCAATCGTTTCAAATTCACTGAAGGAGAGAACAAAAATATATCCCTATATCCTATCTGAAGAACAGCCAAGAACCTAATAATATTATCTACTTAGCCAACCATGAGGGGCCGTTTCAGAGGTTGTCAATATGCCGGGACAGCAACATCATGCCAGGGTCCTACCCAGGAGCAAAGCTCATCTCTTCTGCATCTAGAGATCTGACTACTTTCTGTTTGACTCCGTATTACAACTAATGCCTTTATTTATTTATTTATTTATTTATTTATTTTTAGAGGTTTCTGCCATAGGGCGTGTGCACTCGCCAGAAAGACAGAGACAGACAGACAGAAAGCAAGAAATCACCTCCCAAGGGGGATGGCCATGCCGCAATTCCATCTCCTACATTCTCCTCTCGGGATCTTGGGCACACACTCACATGCGCCCAGCGTGGGTTTAAGCCACGGGGTCTGGAACTCAAACTGCAGTCCATTACATGGGAGTCCAGCGATGTAGCCATTATGCCATCTGCTGGTCCCCAACTAATGCCTTTAGAGGAGGAAAAAAAAAAAAAAAAGAAACACTAATTCTAATATCTGAGCTGCTGGGAAATATTTCGAATGTCGACTTTATTTATATTTTTAAGAGAGAGAGATTTTTGCTATAGGGCACGATCCCGAGAGACAGAGAGACAGAAAGTGAGAACTCACCCCCTAGGGGGATGACCACACCGCAATCCTTCCTCCTCCATGCTCCTCTGAGATCCTGGGCAGACATGCACGCATGCCCGGCATGAGTTTCAACTGCGGAGTCCAGTACTCAAATCACAGTCTACCATGTGGGAATCCCAAGACATAGCCACTACACCATCTGCTGGTCCCTCAAATGTCGACTTTTGTATTTTTAAAATTTTTTTCATTAAAAAAATTATTTATTTTATTTATTATTATCACTTTAAAGTTTGCTATAGGGCATGTGCACTCACCAGAGAGAAACAGAGAAAGAGAGAAAGCAAGCCACCAGGTCCAGGATTTGAACCATCATCAGCACCCCAACCACCATATCATCTGCTGGCTCCGACCTTCATATTTCTAATAGCATCAACAACCTTTGTCTTTCTTTTCTCTGTATGATAGGCTCTTTGCCTTCTGAACTTTTTTTAAATTTATTTTCCCCCTTTTTATTACTAAGTCCAACTCCCTGGTCTCAAGCAGGTGCTCCAAACCACCTAAGCAGTTTGGTCTATCTGGAAATCCACTTGCAGATCTGCTGTCAGGGCAGATGTATTCACACAGCAGCTGGGCCCTCCTACCCGGTGGCCCTGAGCTGGCCAGCCTGTCACTTCCACACACAGGGTGGCCCCACAGCCTGCCCGCATGGCCTTCAGCCGCTCCCACCTCGTTCACTCTATCTAGTCTCTTCCAGAGCTCGCAGAAAGAAATGCAAGGCAGCTCCACGCTGCATCAGTCTCAATCTGCCAGCTTCTCCAAGCTACGGTGAGACACGGGCTGTTTCTATTCCCATTCCACAGGGGCTTGGCTAAAAGCATGACAGGGTGTTTCTGTGTGCCCGAGGCAAAGAGACCAAGCATGACTTCTGTCCAGTGAGATGAAACAGAAAGCCAGCTTCCGGAAGAGGGCCTGGCATTCCTCCATATGGTTTTCCCCCCGCCCACCTGGTCCCCTTGAACGGAAGGAAGATGCAAAGGGGAACAGCAAGACCCAGGGCTTGTTTCCTGTAGTGGGGGCGACAGGAGAACAACGCAAAACAAAACAACACTGGAGAAGAGGCTGGAGGGAGAATTTAGTGCGCGCGCACCCCCCCACACACAGTATTACCCAAAGAAGAGGAAAAAAAAAAAAAAGCATGCTCCAGCCTCCAGCCTGGAGCAATGGGGCCACCATCACTGTGTGTGACCTGCAGTTGTCACAAATGAAAAGCCATGTCCTTGTTCCTGCACCAAAGCACCCTGTGAGTGCTCGCCAGACACACAACCACCTTTTTAAGAGATAGTATTTAGGGGCTACCTGGTAGCATCGTGGTTAAGACGCTGAACACCCACATGGCTGACCATGGTTCAAGTTTCAGACCCGGCAGATTGAAATTCACACATGATGTGTGTGCATGCATGCCCAAAATCCCAAAAGGAGAATGGAGGAGGAGAAGGGACTTTTGTGTGGCCATTCCCCCCCCACCATGGAGGGAGGGTAATGTCTCAGTTTTCCTCTCTGAGTCTCTGGCAAGCACACGTGCCCTACAGCAAAAATCTCTCTTCAAAAAAAAAAAAAAAGATCATATTTAATGTCATGTATCAAACAGGAATCGGCTGCTATTTCGTAAAGTTCCCCAAATACCAAGCTTTGTAAGCAGAATGAATTCAGAGTTTGATAACCAAATAAACGGAGTTTACATGGAACTCAAGGCCCCACGGGCACCCTGATACAGACGGACGGATGCACCTCGCTGGATGTCCTTTAAAGATATGGCTTATCTGGACAGGACCTAAGAATCTGAACTATTCGAATTAAATGAGGAAGACCCACTCCTCCACTGCGCCCTGCTGTTGATGATAACTGCATTTTGGCGATGTAAAGAGCGCTGCAGAGAGAGACATTGGAGATACAACAGTACACATGGAGTCAACCTGCCCAATGTTCAGAATTGTAGATGGTCTCAGAAAGCACCTGTCGATAGCTTGGTTTAATTTTTAAAACGTGGCCAGCAGGTGGTATGGTGGTTAAGGTGCTAGAGTCCACATGCCCAGTCTGAGGGTTCGAGTCCTGGACCAGGCAGCTTGAAAAACACACCAGGTGAGTGTGTGTATGCATGCGGGTCCAAATCCAGAGAGGAGAAGGGAGAAGGGATGGCCAGGTGGCCATTTCTGCTAGGGGGTGATTTCTCACTTTCCCTCCCTCTCTGTCTCTCACCCGGGAGTGCCTGTACCCTGCTATCATTTATTTAGACCTACTATGTGCCTGTAAGCCTGTGAGATCTTAACCAAGTGTCGTTTTCCTCCCTGTTTCATGGTGAGACCCGCGGGCTTGGCCTTGCACCTAGGAACGCTGGAGGTGACTAGGATGAGTCTTCCCAAAGTATCCACTGTTCTTCCACCTTTCCGTAGGCTGCCATGTGTCTATTACAGGATCTAGTTTGTTGCAAAAACAGAAACAAAATTCCAAGGCCCAGCCATGACAGTGCGTGGTGGGTTGAGGCCAGTGGTGGGCTGAGGCCACACGGGAGAGCCAGGTTTGGTGTCCGAGTCACCCTAAGAAGCCAGGCACAAGGGCGGAGGTGATTCCAGACACTCTGGAGGCTGAGGCAGAAGGGTCACAACACAGCAAGAGACCCTGTCTACACACACACACACACGCACACACATACACACACTCCATGCCACTGTGTACAAAATCACTTATCCCTGCATATCACACTGTCAATGTGTCATAGGGATCTGCAAGGGAACATGACCTTCCAGATTGGGGTGGGGGGGACCTAAATGTGCCAGAGACCAAACGGGGTGCAGCGGGCACGAGATGGAGCTTCCGCTCCCCCCCACACACACACACCGTGAGTCTTCACAACACTGAACACTGTCAGAGTTACATAAATGTCTTGGGCGGGCAGGGGGTCCTGGCCAGCTCCACTGCACTCAACAGCTATCTAAGACGCTCCCTGTCCCACTGGCCCAGAGCTCTACGGCTCCTTGACTTGAGATGACACTGTCTCCCAAGAACCCTCCAAGTCTCCATTCTCCCAGGGCTGGTTTGTCCCTCTGGCTAGTCCCACAGGCAGTTCAAACAGTTACCAGGACTCTGCAGAGAACAGAGAGTTATGTTTCCAAAGACAGAGAAGCAAGATCATGTGGAACAAGACCAAACCCCAGCTCCGAGCCAGAGTTAGCCAGTGACAGACACAGACTAGAACCTGAATGGTCTAATTTTGGATTTCTACCTAGGGTTCCTTCTTTTTCTTTCTTTCCTTTGTTTTTTTTTTTTTTCCAAAAACTTTTTGTGGTAGGGTGCATGCACTCACTGGAGAGAGACACACAGAGAGAGGGAGAGAGACAGGGAGAGTGAAAAATCATCCCCCAGGGGGATGGCTATGCTGCAGTCCCTTCTCCTCCATTCTCCTCTTGGGATTTTGGGCATGCACACACACACGCCCAGCATGATTCTTCTTCTTCTTTTTTTTTTTTCTTTTAAGACAGAGAGGATTTTGCTATAGGGCACATGTGCTTGCTGGAGATACAGAGAGAGACAGAGAGACGGAAAGTGAGAAATCACCCACCCAAGGGGAGTGGCCACACCACAATCCATTTTCATCCATTCTCGTCTATGGAATTTGAGCATGCATGCACATACACCCAGCGTGAGTTAAGCCTCCAGGTCCGAGACTTGAACCGCAGTTGACTATGTAGGAGTCCAACAACATAACTATTATGCCATCTGCTGGTCCTGTGTGATTCTTTTTTTCTTTTTTTGGTTTTATTGTTTTTCTTTTTTTCCCGAGGCACTAGGTCCGAGACTCGAACCATGGTTGGCCACGTGGCAGTCTAGCACCCTAACTACCAAGCCACCTGCTGGCCCTGATCGCTCAAATTTTTTTAAACCCAGATCCCCAAGTGACGCACAGTGACTGGTGTGCCCTGGGATGCACACCTCGTAAGCATGGGCTCATTCATGTAGCCAGCATTCCCAGCTGTGGCCATGATGGAACTTTCTGGAAACGTACTGACTCTCAGAGTTTGAAGACATGTCAGCAATAATCCCCTCTAAACTGCCTAGTTTAGAAACAGGGAACGGAGGGGCAGCGGTCAGACAGGTGACTTGGCCATGTCTCTGGAACTAGCCGTCCTTGCCCCAATCAGACCTGTCACACTCATGCCGTGTGCACCTCCTGCGACTGCAGAGCTGGACGCTGACTAAGGACACCAGGGCGCCGGTGAACTTCTTCAGAGAAGGCAGCTTCTTGTCCCCAACTGCTCTGATCCCCGTCTGCAATTCAGCTTGTACTTGCCGTATGATTTAAACAACCTGCCCTGTTTTAACACGGAGTGTCACACACACACACATACGCACACACCCCATCTCCTACCCCCTATCTTTCCAAACACCTTGGCCGTCTCTCGATACGTCCACATCAGGGGAGTGTCCCAAGCAGGAAGGTGTTCTGAGATCCCACCTTTTATAGCCCGAGTCCCTGACTCACACCATATGCTAAAGGGAGTTCTGTGTCCGTCCAAGTGTTGGCTTCCAGCCCTACCACTAGCCAAACTTAACTCTGAAGCCTCCCCTATACACTTGAGTTGAGCAACACCTTCCAGGACGAGATTAGCTGTGGGCCCACACGTTCCACGTCATGCTTGCTCTAGTTGAGAAAGTCACCCTGGCATAGACACAAGAAAGGCACAGCAGAAATATGACTGCGACCGAAGAAAGACGCTTCTCAGGAGTAGAAAGAACCCAGGACCTTCACAGAAGGAAGAGCCACTGGTGAGGTCTGAAGGTATTTTAGATGTTGGTCAAATATTCAAAATTGCAACAATCAACCTAAAGTCATTCTGAGAGCTTCCCAGGCTCTTAGATGAGATGGCTATTTAAAAAAGCTAATTTCTTGGGGCCAGCTGTACTCCGACATGGTCAACAGCGGTTCGAGTCCTGGACCCGGTGACTTGAAACTCACACCAGGCACGTGTGCGTGCATGCCCAAGATCCTGAGAGGAGAATGAAGGAGAAGGGATGGCGGTGTGGCCACCCCTGGAGAGGTGATCTCTTGCTTTCTCTCTGTCTCTCTCTCTCTCTGGCAAGCTCACATATCCTATAGCAAAAATCTCTCTCTCTCAAAAAAAAGCTTAACTCCTGGAGAAGGTCCATGAGAGTGACACCTTAACGGGGTGACCCTTAGCCAAGAACAAGGCCTGTGGGAATAAGACACCGAGCCCTTGGAAATGGAGCAGGCTGAGAGATGTCCCAAAGAAACATGCACACAGATGGCTATTCGTGTCACCAACAACGGTTGGTGATCGGGGAGAACGGAATGCCACCTTCACGCCTGACTATAAAAGACATGGTGGCCCGGGGGCATGTGACCCCCTTCTAAATAAAGATCACCCCCACTCTGGCAGCAGCTGACCAAAGCAGAGACCTTCCAGAGGAAGGAGCTAACTCCTACGACAGCAGAGAGCGGGAGCCTGTACGCCTGGCTGGCTGCCTTCTCTCTCAATGCCCCGCCTGAAAACACAGCCCTGTGTCAGGCTCCATCATACCAGACCAGCGGGCCAGTGGGCAGCTGGAGGCTGATGGCACACCACACTGCATCATCAGAGATATCCTGGCCTGGGGCCGGCAGGTGGCGTGGTGGTTAAGGGCGCTGGACTCCCACATGGCCGACCACAGTTCAAGTCCCGGACCTGGTGGCTTGCTTTGTCACTTTTCCGCTCTCTCCCTCTCACACTCTGTCCCTCTCTGGTCAAAATAAAACTAACTAAATAAATAAAGTTAAGCACAACAATTCTTAAAAAATAAGAAAGAAAGAAAAAGAGAGAGAGACAGACCAATTGATTCCAGTCCTCAGAGGTGGCTTAAGTTAAAGGAAGACAGAAAGAGAGAAAGAGAGAGAGAAAAGAAGAAAGAGAGAGAGAAAGAAATAGAGAGGGAAAGAAAAAGAGAGAGAGAGAGAGAGAGAGAGAGAGAGAGAAGAGGAGAGGAGAGGAGAGGAGGGGAGAGGAGAGGCGAGAAAGAAAAGAAAAGAAAAGAAAAGAAAAGAGAAGAGAAGAGAAGAGAAGAGAAGAAAAGAAAAGAAAAGAAAAGAAAAGAAAAGAAAAGAAAAGAAAAGAAAAGAAAAGAAAATTGAGATAAGATACTGTGGGGGCCAGCAGATGGCACGGTGGTTAAGGCACTGGACTCCTACATGGCTGACTGTGGTTCAAGTCCTGGACCTGACAGTTTGAAAATCACACTGGGCATATATGCATGAGTGCCCAAAAATCCCTAGAGGAGGATGGAGGAGAAGAGATTGCGGCGTGGCCATCCCCCCCTTGGGGGGCTGGTGGTGGTGATTTCTTGCTTTCTTTCTTTCTCTGTGTGTGTGTGTGTGTGTGTGTGTGTGTGTCTGGTGAGTGCATGTGCCCTATAGCAAAAAATCTTTCTAAGGAAGGAAGGGAAGAAGGAAGGATGGACAGATGGGCAAGCCCACCAGGTACTGGAGTCTGCAAAGCCCGAAGGCTCTCTGGAGGAAAAGGTAAGGCTCTGGAGGTCAGCCAAGCGGGAGAGCCTGTTACCAGGTGCCTGACGCAGTGTCACGGGGCAGGCAGGGGACCTTCAAGAAGCCCCACAGTGTGTGGCACAGGCCCTCCTTACAGACCCATGATGGGATTTGTGTCACAAGGAACCACAGGGTACAAAACAGGGAGGCTGGAGAAGGAAACAGGACAGCGTGGCAGAGGGAGGAGCGGAGGAGGGCAGACTCACCATGAGTGGGCTGCAAAGGGTGTGGTGTCCAGGTGGAAAGGTCGCGTCCCCAGCACGCCTGTAGTTCTGACACGAGAGCTAGGGGAACATGACAGCTGCCCTCCAGAGAGGGAATGCAGGAAAAAGGGGCCGGGAGTGAGGACACAGGGAAGGCCACCAGACCCTCAAACAATGGCTGTCTGGACACAAAAGGTTACACAGGACTGGAGCCCACAAAGAGGTCTGGGCTGGCCATGCTAGTTGGAAGCCAGACAGAGACAGCGCCCCCTGGGTGCCAGTGGGTGAGATGGGAATAAGATGTGGAAAGTTCCCGGCTGGAATTCTGGCCACATTCTTGTCTGAATGTCTGTGTCCCCCAAAAATTCATGTTGAAACCTAATGGCCAATGGCATGGACATATTCAACTTGATCTAACCAAATCTTCCATTTCTTTTCTTTCTTTCTTTCTTTTTTTTTTTTTTTTTTTTTGAGAGGTTTCTGCTATAGGGCACGTGCATGAGACAGAGAGACAGAAAGCAAGAAATCACTACCTCCCCAGGGGGATGGCCATGCCGCAATCCCTTCTCTTCCGGTCTCCTCTCGGGATCTTGGGCAGGCACGTACACATGCCCTGTGTGACTTTTAAGCTGCCAGGTCTGGGACTCAAACCCACAGTCAAGAACATGGAAGTAACTATTACGCCTCTGCTGGTCCATAGACTTGCCCCACTCCAGGCTTCTCAACAAACAGCTGGTCAGAGACAGCTGAAAAGTCACAATAAGACCAAAGGAAATACCCACTGACTCACACAACAAAGACCCACTTAATAATATATATATAATATATATATGTAATTTATAATATATAATATAAATAATTTATAACATATATATATAATTTATTTCACTTTATTTATTATTATTATTTTTCAACGTGACCAGAGAGAGACAGAGAAGCAGAGAAAGAGGGAAAGTGAGAAAGGAAGCCATCAGGCATCAGGTCTGGGACTTGAGCCACCATTAAGTCACGTGAGAGTCCAACACCCTAACCACCATGCCTCTTGATGACCCCCACACACAACTAATGATGTTTTCAATAGCATCTCCCTTTATTGTGTGGAGCTTATGAGTTTTAAACACATTCCCACTTACTTGGTCACCACTAAAGGGTAATGTGGGTTTACCCTAGGAATATTCCGAAGACACCCAACTATAGCCCAGCAAGGCCGGTTCATCCACGGCCACACAGGACCCTCATCACCACGTCTCTGCCACCCCTACTCCCTCCCCTACGACAGCTTCTACTCTTAAGCTAAATGCTTTTCAATGTGAGGTCTACTTTAAAACACACTTTGGTGGCGTGGAGGTTAAGGTGCTGGATCCCACATGGCCGGCCACACGGATCACAGTGTGGACTTGGTGACTTGAAAATCACGCTAGGCTAAGTGTGTGTGTGCCCAAAATCCCAAGACGAGAATGGAGAAAAGAAACTGCGGCATGGCCATCCCCCGTGGGGGTAATCTTCTACTTTCCCTCTCTCTCTCGCGCGCTCTCTCTCTCTCTCTGGCAACATACATGCCCCATAACAAAAATAAACCACCACCGCCAACAAAATACTAAGAATGATTTAAATTTAGTTATTTATTATTATTTAATTTGTTATAGGGCATGTGCGCTCACCAGAGAGAGACAGAGAGAGGGTCAGAGAAAAAGAAAAAGCAAGCTGCCAGGTCCGGGACTCGAACCATGGTCACCCACGTGTTATCCAGTGCCTTAACCACCATGCCACCTGCTGGCCCCCAAAGAGGACACACTTTTAATTGATCACAAAAGTGACGTTAGCACAGTACTTTCCTCTAACTGTAGCCAATGGCGATTTTGAAGGCGGTCTGACCATGTTCTCAGCTCTTCAAGGTACTGGCAGTTGCCAGAGGGAGCCCCACCCAGGACCCCTGCCCTTTACCAAGCAAAAGTCCACATGCACAGTGAACAAATGATGTGTAAATGTGTGTGTATGTGTGTGTGTGTGTGTGTGTGTGTGTGTGTGGGTAGAGAAAGCATCTCCTCTTCCCGCTTTAGCCCTGGCAGGAGTAAAACTAAAACAAGGGCTGTCTGCAGGGCCTGGCCTTCTGTCGGTGTATTTCACACACTTCACAGTCTAGGCATGCCTACGAATTTTGGGATTTCTTGGGATTTCTTCAGGACTAGCCAGAGTCCGTGTGCTCCTTCAAGATTTAACTGGGTCAACTCTTAAATAACAGCTCTTCCCGTCTAACACACTGACTTCCACTAGCGAGGGGGGACCATCCAGAACAATCCACCTGTACTTGGCTGAATGTAGAAGACAAAGGCGCAGAGTCACAGGGTCGTACCAACCCTGCTCCCAGGGAATATTGACCATGTTAAGGCAAGAGTGATTTATGTTCAGGGGAAAAGACACATATTGTAGATAAAAAAAGAAATTTGAAATATCGTCATCGGACCCCCCCAAAATCCAATGAACACTTTTCAAGGTTCTTTCACTCAATGATCTCATAAGGTGTGCCCAACCGTTCAATAAACAGGCATAAAAGGAAGGAAATGGAAACCCAGAGATTTCATGGTGCACCTGGCCACACACCTATCGGGCTGTTGAAGCCATGAGGCAATTTTGCATAGAAAAACATGGAAAAAATATGTCATGATTTTTCCAACAACCTAATATTTGGACTACAGCCAGGGACTCCTGGAAGCCAGTCAGAGGTCTCCCCTCTGGGTTAGGTACTCAATATAAACCAGGTCAACTAGCATAACGACTCTGTGGCAAAGAACCAAGACCACTCTCATGGAAGTCAATGAACTCACTAGCATTCCTTTATTTAACCATATTCCAAACACATTGAAGCTGAAGAAGGCTCATCATACCCCAAACATCCCTGTACACAAAGGATAAAAGAACTGACACACAAGCAGCCCCCAGCTTCCAAGGTTTAGGGCAACTTCCAAGCTCACCAAGTTACCTTTCTCATCAGGAACTCAAAGCTCAAGGTCAGCAAGCTTCTAGTCCCAAAGTACAGGAAACCATTTCTATATAATCTGAGATGTCAACCCTCTTGACAGCAGCAAGAGTGGCCTCCAGCCCAGTCACAGACCTGCATCCCAAATAGTCCCCAGATGCAAAAGAAACTCAACCAAGACCCCCGCGAGGAAGCACTTCCGCACCGTGCTCTGAATACAACACAACTACACCCGCCCAGCGGGACACGCGCATTCAGGAGAGGAGGGAGGACCCAGAAGAGGAGGAGAAAGAGAGGGAAAGCAGAGCGCCGTGGGAGACTTACTTTTCTGGCAGCGATTGGTGGTCCAACAGCGGTAGTTGTACTCGTTGTTGATGGTGGTCTTCTCACACAGTGGTTTCTCCTCCATGGTCCCAGGACACAGATCCCCACATTCCTTCGGGGGCTTGTTCCCCACAATGTAGTTATTGGACACAGCGTCCAGGATCAGGGACCAGTCAACGGTGGAGAGGTAGCAGAGGTCTGCGTTCTTCTCGATCCTGATGGCGCCCCGAGTGATGTTCCTCAAGTTGTAAAGCCCAATGTCCTTGAGGTTGGTCATCTCGAAGATCACCAGGGCGTAGTTGTAGAAGAGCTTCCAGCCGCGGATGACCGTGAGGTTTGGGAAGAGGTCTCCGAGGCTCTCAAGGCCAGCCACACGGAACAGCAGCAAGTACTCGGTGATGACCGTGAGCTTGGGGAAGCGGTAGCTGCGGTAGTCCTCGGCCTTGGAGATGAGAAGGATGTGGAGGTAGCCCTCGATCACCGTGCAGTTCTCCAAGCGCTTCAGCTGCTGATAGTCGTTCCGGATGTCAATGCCCGGCCCACAGACTGCGGGGAGATGAGAAGACAAGGTGGAACATGGCTTCAGTGAAAAGGAAATCTTTACCTTTTTTATAAAGAATTATTTCTTTGAGGGGCCAGCAAGCGACATGGTGGTTAAGGGCACTGGACTCCCACATGGCTGACTATGGTTGGAGTCCCAGACCTGGTGGATTGCTGTCTCACTTTCTCTCTTATCTCTTTCTCTCTCTTACTTGCTCGCTCTTTCCTCTCCCCTTCCCTCTCTGGTCAAATTAAAAAAGAAACAAGTAAAAAAATGTTTTTAACTATGCCGAGTTGTTTCTTTGATTCATTATTATTGTTATTATTAATTTTTTTTTTTTTAATTTGCTACAAGACCCATGTACTCATCAGAGGGAAATGGGGGGGAGGAGTGAAAAAGCAAGCCTCCAAGAACTGGACTGCAACCACGGTCAGCCACGTGGGAGTCCAGTGCCTTAACCGCCATGCCACCTGCTGGCCCTGAAAAGGAAATCTCTTTAATCATTTTTTTAGGGCCCAGCATGTGGCATGATAGTTAGCATTCTAGATTCCCCTGTGGTTGACTACAGTTCAAGTCCCAGGCCCAGTGGCTTAAAATTCATGCCAGGCACATGTGCTTGTGTACCCAAAATCCTGAGAGGAGAAAGGAGAAGGGATTGTAGTATGGTCATCCCCCCAGGAGGTGATTTCTCCCTTTCTGTATCTCTGGCGACTGCACATACCTTATAGCAAAATTCTCTTAAAAAAAAAAATCCTAACTCATCAATACCAATAGTATTTTCTTAAGCTAAATCTTTAGAAGTGGATTCGCTGAGCTACTGTATTTACAGATCTGGGGTTTTTTTAAAGAGATTTTTGCTACAGGGCACGTGTGCTCGCCA
>NW_006198386.1:280242-280936 GCF_000334495.1 Tupaia belangeri chinensis | reverse complement strand
TCTCTGGTCAAATTAAAAAAGAAACAAGTAAAAAAATGTTTTTAACTATGCCGAGTTGTTTCTTTGATTCATTATTATTGTTATTATTAATTTTTTTTTTTTTAATTTGCTACAAGACCCATGTACTCATCAGAGGGAAATGGGGGGGAGGAGTGAAAAAGCAAGCCTCCAAGAACTGGACTGCAACCACGGTCAGCCACGTGGGAGTCCAGTGCCTTAACCGCCATGCCACCTGCTGGCCCTGAAAAGGAAATCTCTTTAATCATTTTTTTAGGGCCCAGCATGTGGCATGATAGTTAGCATTCTAGATTCCCCTGTGGTTGACTACAGTTCAAGTCCCAGGCCCAGTGGCTTAAAATTCATGCCAGGCACATGTGCTTGTGTACCCAAAATCCTGAGAGGAGAAAGGAGAAGGGATTGTAGTATGGTCATCCCCCCAGGAGGTGATTTCTCCCTTTCTGTATCTCTGGCGACTGCACATACCTTATAGCAAAATTCTCTTAAAAAAAAAAATCCTAACTCATCAATACCAATAGTATTTTCTTAAGCTAAATCTTTAGAAGTGGATTCGCTGAGCTACTGTATTTACAGATCTGGGGTTTTTTTAAAGAGATTTTTGCTACAGGGCACGTGTGCTCGCCAGAAAGACAGAAACAGAAAGGGAGAAATCATCCCCCGGGGGGGGGGGGGGGGG
>NW_006198386.1:277239-279555 GCF_000334495.1 Tupaia belangeri chinensis | reverse complement strand
CGAGCCGCAATCCCTTCTCCTCTATTCTCCTCTCAGGATCTTGGGCATGCACGCACACACGCCCAGCATGAGTTTAAGCCCCTAGGTCCGGGACTTGAACCGCGGTCGACTACATGGGAGTCCAGCGACATAGCCACTGCGCTAACTGCTGGTCCCTGTATTTACAGATTTTGAAGTCCTTTGATAAAATGGTCTAATACTGAAGACTTTGCTGTGAGAATTCTTGATGCATGCACACACACACACACGCAACTACAAAACCTTGGTTACAAACCCCTCTTTGAACTTAACAGTCCACAAACCCATACTAGTAAAGCATTGTAGAGAGTGACATTGTACTTCATTAACGTATGAGACACTCAGCCCAGAGAGCTGAAGGGGACAGTGACAACCCCCTGCCCCAGGAGGTGCCTGGAGAGGGCTGGGAGCTCAGACCCAAGTACACAGTCCTAGGAGGCAGCAGGTGGTCAGTGCCATGCACCCTGCAACTCTACTCCAGATGTGAACAGTCCAAATCACCACAGAGAAAAAGGGACATCAGGACCAGCAGGTGGCACGGAGGTTAAGGCAGCTGGATCCCACATGGTCAGCTACGCAGCTCACAGTTCCAGTCCTGGATCTGGATCTGGAGGCTTGCCAAACATGCTGGGTGCGTGCGTGTGCATGCCCAGATTCCCGGGAGGAGAAAGAGGAGTTGACTGTTGAGTGGTCATCCTCCTAGGTGAATGCTGTTGCACTTTCCATCCCTCTCTCTCTCTCTCTCTCTCTCCAGTGAGTGCACACAACCTTTACCAAACTACAAAAAGAAGAAGAAGAGGAAGGCGGAGGAAGAATGAAGGAGGAGAGGAAAGGAGGGAAAAGTAGCATGACAGCTCTGAGCCGCTGTGCAAAGGAAGCTGTGCTCACAAGCTAGCTGGAGTCTAACATCCCATCCCAGAGACAAGGCAGAGCGAGGTATTCCCCGGGGACAGCAGGCCTGATGTCAGGGAGGCGGAGGAAGGCAGATTCCTGGGCAGAGCCCAGGTCGTCAAGGATCACGCGTGGGGATGAGACCATCCATCGCGTGGGAATGCGAACTCTCGCGAGGCTCTGCAATGGGAGAGGAGCCCAAAGAGGCTCCGTTGGAGGATTAATCCAGAGGCCGATGCAGGACACAATGCAAGTGGAATAGACAAGAGAAAGGAGGGAGAGAGGTCCCACTGGGCCTTACAGCCCGAGAAGGGAACTGGGCAAAGACAGAGGTGGTACGGGAAGCGGAGGGACCCCACCGCTCACATGGAACAGTGTTGCTGTCCCATCCTCTGGGTGGAATGGCAATATCGCACCCCCGTTCCGGGGTCCCCACTCTCACCTTGGGAAGGTGAGGGGACGGATCCAAAAAAATCAAGTCAACTATCCAAGGTCACGTACACAAGACACCAGTCCCTTCACTGCAGACCTCAACAGAGGTTTGTCAACCACACCAGCTCGGAGCCTCGTCGCCTGGTAACCTCCCACTCACCCTAGCGGGTTCCTGTCCCATCACGACACTGAAGAGCTCCTAGCAAAGGCCCCGGTGACAGTCCCTGTCCTCATGTGACCCGACCCTTATAGAGGCACGGGGCCCTGCTTCCTCCTCTGGGCTCCCTGACCTCGAAATGTGGGTCACCATCCCAGCCTTCTCTGTCATCTTGCAGACAAGTAGCTTCCTGTGCCACCTCGCTCTAGGTGACGCCCACATGCATGTCACTGGCCTAGACGCCGCGGAGTGCTGCAGTCACCTCCCCACTGCCTGCTCCACATCGGCACCAAGGGGGTGCTGAGAACTTCCCTCCCCACAAGAACACACAGCCCAAGGTTCCAGATCTCAGTCGAGGACACTCCAGCTCTCTAAATTGCTTGAGTCAAAAGCAGAAAGAGGGGCCAGCAGATGGCATAGTGGTTACATCACTGGGTTTTCACACGGTTGGCAGTTCAAATCCTGGGCCCGGTGACTTGAGGATCATACCAGGTACATCTGTGCCTGGGTCCCAAGAGGAGAATAGAGGAGAAGGGGGATTGCAGCATGGCCATTCTCCCTGTGGGGGGGGGGAAACAGTGATTTCTCGCTATCTCTCCATCTCTCTGTCTCTCCAGCGAGTGCATAAGCCCTATAGTAAAAATCTCTCTCAATAAAAGAGGGGGGGCAGCAGGTAGCATGGTAGTTAAGGATGCTGGACTCCCACGTGGCTGACCACAGTTCAAGTCCCGGACCTGGCGGCTTGCTTTCTCACTCTCTCTCTCTCTCTCATGTACTCTGTCCCTCTCTGGTCAAATTAAAATAAATAAAGTTAAATA
>NW_006198386.1:274332-277152 GCF_000334495.1 Tupaia belangeri chinensis | reverse complement strand
CGTGCAGGTGGATCGGAGGTTAAGGTGGTTTACTGTTGCAGCCGTGTATTCATTCATGCTACCAAGTATTAGGTGCCAACTGAGTTGCTATCCTTTCCAATAAATGGCAAAAATTCAAGAGCCCAGACAGTCCACAAACCCATACTAGTAAAGCATTGTAGAGAGTGACATTGTACTTCATTAACGTATGAGACACTCAGCCCAGAGAGCTGAAGGGGACAGTGACAACCCCCTGCCCCAGGAGGTGCCTGGAGAGGGCTGGGAGCTCAGACCCAAGTACACAGTCCTAGGAGGCAGCAGGTGGTCAGTGCCATGCACCCTGCAACTCTACTCCAGATGTGAACAGTCCAAATCACCACAGAGAAAAAGGGACATCAGGACCAGCAGGTGGCACGGAGGTTAAGGCAGCTGGATCCCACATGGTCAGCTACGCAGCTCACAGTTCCAGTCCTGGATCTGGATCTGGAGGCTTGCCAAACATGCTGGGTGCGTGCGTGTGCATGCCCAGATTCCCGGGAGGAGAAAGAGGAGTTGACTGTTGAGTGGTCATCCTCCTAGGTGAATGCTGTTGCACTTTCCATCCCTCTCTCTCTCTCTCTCTCTCTCCAGTGAGTGCACACAACCTTTACCAAACTACAAAAAGAAGAAGAAGAGGAAGGCGGAGGAAGAATGAAGGAGGAGAGGAAAGGAGGGAAAAGTAGCATGACAGCTCTGAGCCGCTGTGCAAAGGAAGCTGTGCTCACAAGCTAGCTGGAGTCTAACATCCCATCCCAGAGACAAGGCAGAGCGAGGTATTCCCCGGGGACAGCAGGCCTGATGTCAGGGAGGCGGAGGAAGGCAGATTCCTGGGCAGAGCCCAGGTCGTCAAGGATCACGCGTGGGGATGAGACCATCCATCGCGTGGGAATGCGAACTCTCGCGAGGCTCTGCAATGGGAGAGGAGCCCAAAGAGGCTCCGTTGGAGGATTAATCCAGAGGCCGATGCAGGACACAATGCAAGTGGAATAGACAAGAGAAAGGAGGGAGAGAGGTCCCACTGGGCCTTACAGCCCGAGAAGGGAACTGGGCAAAGACAGAGGTGGTACGGGAAGCGGAGGGACCCCACCGCTCACATGGAACAGTGTTGCTGTCCCATCCTCTGGGTGGAATGGCAATATCGCACCCCCGTTCCGGGGTCCCCACTCTCACCTTGGGAAGGTGAGGGGACGGATCCAAAAAAATCAAGTCAACTATCCAAGGTCACGTACACAAGACACCAGTCCCTTCACTGCAGACCTCAACAGAGGTTTGTCAACCACACCAGCTCGGAGCCTCGTCGCCTGGTAACCTCCCACTCACCCTAGCGGGTTCCTGTCCCATCACGACACTGAAGAGCTCCTAGCAAAGGCCCCGGTGACAGTCCCTGTCCTCATGTGACCCGACCCTTATAGAGGCACGGGGCCCTGCTTCCTCCTCTGGGCTCCCTGACCTCGAAATGTGGGTCACCATCCCAGCCTTCTCTGTCATCTTGCAGACAAGTAGCTTCCTGTGCCACCTCGCTCTAGGTGACGCCCACATGCATGTCACTGGCCTAGACGCCGCGGAGTGCTGCAGTCACCTCCCCACTGCCTGCTCCACATCGGCACCAAGGGGGTGCTGAGAACTTCCCTCCCCACAAGAACACACAGCCCAAGGTTCCAGATCTCAGTCGAGGACACTCCAGCTCTCTAAATTGCTTGAGTCAAAAGCAGAAAGAGGGGCCAGCAGATGGCATAGTGGTTACATCACTGGGTTTTCACACGGTTGGCAGTTCAAATCCTGGGCCCGGTGACTTGAGGATCATACCAGGTACATCTGTGCCTGGGTCCCAAGAGGAGAATAGAGGAGAAGGGGGATTGCAGCATGGCCATTCTCCCTGTTGGGGGGGGGAAACAGTGATTTCTCGCTATCTCTCCATCTCTCTGTCTCTCCAGCGAGTGCATAAGCCCTATAGTAAAAATCTCTCTCAATAAAAGAGGGGGGGCAGCAGGTAGCATGGTAGTTAAGGATGCTGTTCTCACACGTGGCTGACCACAGTTCAAGTCCCGGACCTGGCGGCTTGCTTTCTCACTCTCTCTCTCTCTCTCATGTGTCCGCTGTCCCTCTCTGGTCAAATTAAAATAAATAAAGTTAAAAAAAAAAATTCTTAAAAAAAAAAAAAAAAAAAGATGTTGAGAGTGCTGTCTCTCTGGCTCACGGAAGAAGCAAATAAACTTTTAAAAAGTCAAAGTGTTGAGCCGGCAGGTGGCACGGAGGTTAAGGTGGTTTACTGTTGCAGCCGTGTATTCATTCATGCTACCAAGTATTAGGTGCCAACTGAGTTGCTATCCTTTCCAATAAATGGCAAAAATTCAAGAGCCCAGTAAAAGAGCCAGAGGACACATAATGAAAGCCTGCCGAACGCTTGCATCGCAATCAAAATTCAGACAAGGCCTCGCACGCAGAGAATGCGTCCCCAGATGTGACCGCTCTGCCATCTGGCTCCCGGCGGGCCGTGACCGGTGTAGACGGCTCTGTTGAACGAGAGAGCCACAATATGGCTCTGGAACCGGCAGCTTACGTGCAAGGGCGGCCTCCTTCTGTGACACTTGTGACTCCGTTTATAGAAACAAGCCTAAGCCACAAAAGTGCGAGGCAGGACCCAGGGACTAGCTATTTTGCATTCTGGGACTGACTCTGTCAGCCTGTGGAGTGTGGGGTGACAGAAACAGAAAAGAAAAAAATAAAAAAAGTTACAAAGCCAAGCTGGCCTGTGAATGACAGCACGGGGCTCCGAAGACGCCAGCCACAAACAGGAAAGAG
>NW_006198386.1:267051-272266 GCF_000334495.1 Tupaia belangeri chinensis | reverse complement strand
CTCCTTTTAAAAAAAAAAAAAAAAAAAAAAAAAAAAGTAGAAAGAAACTACCCACTTATTCCGGAAGACAAAACAAGCCTAAGCCACAAAAGTGCGAGGCAGGACCCAGGGACTAGCTATTTTGCATTCTGGGACTGACTCTGTCAGCCTGTGGAGTGTGGGGTGACAGAAACAGAAAAGAAAAAAATAAAAAAAGTTACAAAGCCAAGCTGGCCTGTGAATGACAGCACGGGGCTCCGAAGACGCCAGCCACAAACAGGAAGGAGAATACGACAGGGTCCGTCCTTTGTTGCTACTCAACTGAAGATGAAAAAGAAACTACAGGGCCAGCAGGTGGCACGGTGGTTAAGGAGCTAGACTCCCGTGTGGCCGACTGCAGTTCGAGTCCCAGACCTGGCAGCATGAAACTCACGCCAGGCACGTGTGCAGACGTGCCCAAAATCCTGACAGGAGAAGAGACTGCAGTGTGGCCATCCTCCCCGGGAGGAGATTTCTCACTTTGCCCCTCTCTGTCTCTCTCTCTCGTCTCTCCAGAAGCACTGGCAAAAAGATAAAACGAAAATTACAGAACGTCTTTACTTTATTTTATTTTATTTTTGGAGAGGTTTTTGCTATAGGGGGTGTGCGCTCTCCAGAAAGACAGAGAGAGACAGAGACAGAAAGTGGAAATCACCCCCCAGGGGGGATGGTCATGCCGCAATCCCTTCTCCTCCATTCTCTTCTCGGGATCTTGGGCACGCACGCACACACGCCCAGCATGATTTTTAAGCCACTGGGTCCGGGACTCGAACCATGGTCGACTACATGGGAGTCCAGAGACATAGCCATTACGCTAACTGCTGGCTCCACAGAATGTCTCTTCTCCCTTTTCAAAGCAACAGACACCAGCCATGTGGGAGCTGGTGCAAACACAGAACAAAAACAACAGCCTCCCCATGTAAACTTTCAGGATGGGAAACCCCAAGCTGGCCTGGAAAGAAAATAAAAGCTTATGGAAATGAAAGCAAGCGGAAAACAAAGAAAAAAAAAAAAAAAAGCCATGACTGGGAGGAGGGGACAGAGAGCATGAGCAGCAGTCCTCCAAGCCAGTGACAGGGACAGCAGAACCAGAACAGATAAGGCTTACTGGCGCTGGAAAGTGAGGGAGGAGTTTGGGCAGGTGGGCGGGGAGGCCAGTGGCCTGGTCCGCGAGGTAGAACTCATGTCCCCCATTTTATTTTATTTACTTATTTTAAGGAATTATTTTATGTAACTTCATTTACTGACTTTAAAAAATGTGACCAGAGAGAGGGACACAGAGAGAGAGAAATTGAGAAAGCAGGGTGCTGGATCCGGGATGCGAACCCTGGTCAGCCACGTGGAAATCCAGCACTCTTAACCACCATGCCACCTGCTGGCCCCCTATTTTATTAAAGAATTAATTTATATAACTGTATTTATTTATTTATTTACCAAAGAGCAACAAGAGAGAGGGAGAAGTGAGAAGACAAGTCACCAGGGCTGGTCGAATCATGATTGGAACTGTAGCAGTCCAGTGACTCTAACCACCATGCCACCTGTCGGCCCGCTCCTGTCCCCCATTTTAAATAAAGCCTTTCAGCTGAAAGGAACGTTATTCCCCCCCAAAAAAATCTCTAGAGATTTTTCAAAGATCAACAGGAAGAAGGGCCACTTTAAGAGCTTAGGTGGGGCCAGCATGTGGCTTGGAGGTGAAGGCAGTGGCTCCCACACAGCAGACTTTGAAGTTCCGGTTCCAGACTGGATGCATGTATTCTCAAAACACAGGAGAACGGAGAAGGGACTGTGGTGTGGCCATCCCCCCAGGGGGCCATTTCTCACTTTCCCTCTCACCAGCTCTCTCTGTCTCTCTCCTCCCTGGTGAGTGCACATACCCTATGACAAAAATCTTAAAATTAAAAAAAAAAAAAAAATTGGGGACCAGCAGTTAGCGTAATGACTATGTCGCTGGACTCCCACGTAGTCGACTGCGGTTCGTGTCCTAGACCTGGTGGCTTAAAACTCACGCCGGGCGCGTGTGCGTGTGTGCCCAAGATCCCGAGAGGAGAATGGAGGAGAAGGGATTGCGGTGTGGCCATCCCCCCTGGGGGGTGATTTCTCGCTTTCTATCTCTCTGTCTCTCTCTTCTGTCTGGCGAGCGCACGCGCCCTATAGCGAAAACCTCTCAAAAAAAAAAGGGAAAAAAAGAAATATTGGCATTTTTTTAACTTCATATGCACAGGCAAATAAACAATGGGTGTAAAAGAAAACACATCAGTACATCAACCACCATCCCTAGTTTTGACAGAAAAAACCAGTATAAAACAAAACCTTTGGGTTGACAGAAGCAGCCCACTTGTCACAGCCAGTGGCCCGCAGTTTTTGACATCTCTGAAAATGAATTCTTTGTGAGACTAGCAGATGGCGTAATGGTTACATTGCTGACCTCGCATATGGTTGACCACAGTTCGAGTCCCGGACCCAGTGACTTTAAACTCACACAGGGCCTGTGTACGTGTGCATGCGTGCCCAAGATCCCAAGTGGAGAATGGAGGAGAAGGGACTGCAGGGTGACCATCCCCCACAGGGGGGGGATGATTTCTCACTTTCTGTTTCTCTGTCTCTCTGTCTCTCCAGTGAGTGCATATGTCTTATAGCAAAAAATCTCTCTTAAAAAAAAAATAATCCTTTGAACCAATAACTTAGTACAACCAAAAAAAAGCTCTCTGAATACTATCAGTCTATGCGAGTCAAAGTAATTTAAGAGGGTAGGAGGCGATGAAAGTGTAACTGAGTTTCACACAAGGAGGACAGAGTAACCACCTTTCCAGCAGATGGTGAATTATACAAAGCCCGCTTTAATAAACTCAGGAGCAGAGATGGTTGGAACGCACACAAGGCGACCCATGACTCCCTATCTCTGAGGTCAGGGAGACTTTTCAAACAAGAGCAGCATCTTACCAGAAAGAGGGAGGGCATGAGGCAGAGGGGAGAGTGATTGGTGGCAGTTCAGGGGAACCCCAGGGAGCACAGGATATGGGGCAGAGAAATGAACAAGAGGACAGAGTCCGCAGGTGGCATGCCAGAGAAGGGCAGTGGACTCCCACATGGTCGTCTGTGGTTCGAGTCCCAGACCTGGCGACTTACTTTCTCACATTCCCTCTCTCTTGCTCTCGATCTCTCACTCTGGCCCTCTCTGGTCAAAATGAAAAATAAATAAATGAATGAAAAAAGAAAGTTAAATACAATAAGTCTTTTTTTTTTCCCCTGGAGAGGTTTTGCTATGCACTCACCAAAAAGACAGAGAGAGACAGAGAGAGAGAAAGTGGAAAATCACCCCCCCCAGGGGGGATGGCCATACCACAATCCCTTCTCCTCCATTCTCCTCTCGGGATCTTGGGCACGCACGCACACGTCCGGTGTGAGTTTAAGCCACCGGGTCTAGGACTTGAACCGCAGTCAGCTACATGGGAGTCCAGCAACACAGTCATCACACTAACTGCTGGTCCCAATCCCTTACATTCTTAAGTTTGCCTTCAGTTATTGAATGTGTCAGGTGGCAAGGACCGCTCTCCATGTAAGACAGAAATGTACATATGCAGTGTAAACACATTCTCATTGACACATGTAGATACAAGGTTTAACACGAATTGTGTCTGTTGACACTTACACAGTATATTCAACTCCCACAACTCTGGAGTATTGCTAATATTTGTTATCATAACATTGTCCTTTTTTTCCTCCTGGTCTCTGATTTTTTTTTTTTTAAGGTTTTAGCCACAGGGTGCATGTGCTCATCCTAGAGACACAGTGAGAGGAAAAGCGAGAAATCAACTCCTAGGGAGGATGGCCACGCCACAATCCCTTCTCCTCCACTCTCCTCCTGGGATTTTGGACACGCACACACACTTGGCATGATTGTCAAGCCACCGGGTCTGGGACTCGAACCACAGCTGGCCGTGTGGGAGTGCAGCGCTTTAATCAGCATGCTACTTGCTGGCCCCTTGGTCTCTCATTTTTTTGGCTAGTTGCAGATCACTGCAGGAAGAGACCTATAGAAACCTGTGCTACCTCTTCCTTGATCCTAGGGTGTGTTCCATCCTTGAAGGGCATGGGGCAGATTGAAGGGCTGCAAATTTAGCAGCTGTAGCTAGATCATTTGTTGGTACTGCGGGGACTGTTTCCACCTCATTTTCTCCTTCCTTGCTGTGTTTCATGCATAGTTTCCTTGGCATGCTTGCAGCCTTTTTGGTAGAGCAGGGATCCGGTGAGAAACAACAGGGGCGTAATAAGCTTTCTCTGCACCACTGCAGCTCAAGGAGGGTGGGTGGATAGTGACAGGGAAGACAGGGAGGATGATTTCCTAGGGCCATGGGTCTCACAGGGTGGCACCAGACTGACAGGGTTAGCATTGCCTGGCCACCTGTTAGAAATACAGACTTGGGGCCTGCAGCTGGTACAGTGGTTAAGGTGTTGGATTCCCACAAGGCTGACCACAGTTTGAGCCCCACTCAGACCTGGTGGCTTGAAAGATCATGCCAGGTGCATGTGCGTGCATGCGCAAAATCCTGAGAGAATGGAGGAGAAAGGATTGTGGTGTGGCCATCTCCTCGTGGGGTGATTTCTCCATTGGATTTTGTCCTAGGGCAGGTGCCACCATGCCCACATTTCTCACTTTTTTCTCTCTGTCTCTGTCTGTCTGGTCAACATTCTGCCCTCTCTGGTCAAATTAAAATAATAAATTAAATTAAATTAAATTGTTCTTTAAAAAGGCGGGGGCAATGGCATGGTGGTTAATGGTGCTGGACTCCCACATGGCTGACCATGGTTCAAGTCCTGGACCTGGCAGCTTGCTTTCTCACTTTCCCTCTCTCTCTTACTCTATCCCTCTCTGGTCAAATTAAAATTGACCAATTAATTTAATAATTCTTTTTTTGGGGGGAGAGGTTTTTGCAATAGGGCGCATGCACTCGCCAGAAAGACAGACAGAGACAGAGAGATAGAAAGCGATAACCACGCCCCCCCCGGGGAGCTGGCCATGCCGCAATCCCTTCTCCATTCTCCTCTCTCCGGGTCTTGGGCATGCACACACACGTGCCCAGCATGAGTTTAAGTCACTGGGGCCTGGGACTTGAACCGCAGTTGACTACATGGGAGTCCAGTGACATAGCCATTATGCCAACTGCTGGTCCCAACCAATGGCTGACTTTTTTTTTTT
>NW_006198386.1:221330-260840 GCF_000334495.1 Tupaia belangeri chinensis | reverse complement strand
ACTGTAGGGCGCGTGCACTCACCAGACAGACAGAGAGAGAGAGACATAGAGACAGAAAGCGAGAAATCACCCCCCGGGGGGATGGTCACGCCGCAATCCCTTCTCCTCCATTCTCCTCTCGGGATCTTGGGCATGCACGCACACGCGCCCGGCGTGAGTTTTAAGCCACCGGGTCCGAGACATGAACCACGGTCGACTACGTGGGAGTCCAGCGACATAGCCATTACGCTAACTGCTGGTTCCCCCAATGGCTGACTTTTGAACACAGCACACAGGGCGTAGACACTCTTGGTTACACCCCTACCCCCTATCACACACTCCAGAGGTCACCCTGAGCCCCTGTGAACCTCAGGAGTTACCCCTGAGAGCCAGAACAAGGGACCACATTCCAACAGCACCCTGAACCTCGGACAGACAAACTATGCACCCCAGAGCAAGTATGGGGAGGACCCACCTCAGAGCAAGACCCACTAGGCACACACCCAGCAACAACACCCCCCTAGCGCCTTCTGAACCCTCTCTCGTGAGTTTTAACATCCTGCTCAGAACCAGGCAAACGTTCTAAATTAAGCCGGCCTGTGTCCCCCGTCCTCTCCCTGGCTTGGTTTTGTAGAGCACGTTACCTCATCCCAGTGACAGTTCGCACCCTCATTTCAGAAGTATTTTGCTTTGCCCTGCGGTGCCCCAGTTTCCTGAAGTGACCTCCACCCGTTTCAATTAGTCAGTCGTCTAAATCGAGCCGACAATCAGCTCCGACGTCCCATTCATCTGTCCCCTACTCCGTGGTGTGATTCTGCATGGATGGGGTGTTACCGTATCTCCAAAGCTCTTCTATCTGATTTGGGGACTTTGCTAGGGAGGACGGGTGGTTCCTCACCACCTGCCACACGGCGTATGCTCACTGTACAGCATCACGGGGTGCCTCAGACACCCAGAGCCGTCGGGGTATAACCAGGGGGCCTCGGCCAAGTCCTACACGGGCTCCCGGGGAAACAGGCTCTGGGCACAAAGCCTTCAAACAGCAGAAGCAGTGAGCACGGAGTAGGCAGAAGAGACGCCATGGCCAACGCACCATCCCTGCAGACTAACTCATGTGGCTGCACGTCACTGTCTTCACTGGATTCAAGGGGCAGAATTCGCACCCCACTCCATAGGTTTTCTAGCTTTAGGTGTTGGCTGTTGTTTTCCTAAAGCCTGGACCATCTACACCTCCACACAGCCCTTGCCCTTGTAAAATGTGCAGGGTTCACTGGGACCCTGGTCTACCTGGAGCTCCCGCCTTCCCTTCCCACTCTAGTAAAGGTCTTTACATCTTCTTCTTCATTTAAAAATATATTTATTTTATTAGCATTATTATTATTATTATTATTATTACTGAGAGATTTTTTGTTATAGGGCATGTGTGCTCGCCAGAGAGACAGAAAGCAAGAAATCACACCCCTGGGGGGATGGCCATGCCGCAATCCCTTCTCTTCCATTCTCTTTGTAGGATTTTAGGCACACACGCATACACACCCAGCGTGCTGGGTCCAGGACTCAAACTGTAGCTGACCACGTGGGAGTCCAGTGCTTTCATCACTACACCACCTGCTGGCCTCATTATTATTATTTTTAAAATTTAACCAGAGAGAAACAGGGATGGGGGGAATAAGAAAGCAAGCTGCCAGGTCCGGGACTTAAACCGCCATCATCCATGTGGGAGTCCAATGCCTTAACCACCATGCCACCAGCCAGCCCCAAGTCTTTGCATCTTCTACAATACAATGTCTGTGTTTGCTATTCTGCCCTCACATCAACAGGGCCATGTCTCTGCCCAAGGGAGGAGGAGTACCTTCCCTATGCTGTACTCAATCAAGCATTTAGATATGCATCTGTATCTCTAACTCCTGTCCTGGAGACAAGGTGCCATTTCATTTTTTATTTTTATTTTGTGTGGGAGGATTTTTGCTCACTGAAGAAACAGAGACAGAAAGTGAGAAATCACCCCCCCCAAGGGGGAATGGCCACGCTGCAATCCCTTCTCCTCCATTCTCCTCTCGGGATTTGGGGCACGCACGCACATGCGCCCGGCATGAGTTTCAAGCCAACGGGTCCGGGACTCGAACTGCAGTCGACCATGTGGGAGTCCCAAGCGCCTTAACCACCATGCCAGGTGCAGATTTCTATGCAGACCAGGTATCTTCTGCATGTAGGATTTTTCCATCAACAGCCTCCACCCACCAGCCAAGGGGACAGGCCTGTGGAGGCCACTGTCAGCACCCTGCCAGGAACAGATGTCTAAAACCAGTGCTCTCCCAAGTCGTAGCTCCCCAAAGGCCCCTCTAACACTGTTCTACCGTGGAGCGTGGAGCGCAATCCTACCCTGCTCCAAGTAACAGTCGGTCCTAGTCCAACACCCAACCCAGGTGGTGGTAACACTCTCTCGCCTGCTCTCCAGCAGGTACCAACCAGAGGCAGAAACAGGAAGAAACCTACTGCAGCATGAACCTGAGAGTCCCAAACTGTGTAAACCATCAGAAACCACAAATACTTGGAATATGGAGTGTCTTTTATCTTGGTCCATGAGATTTTCTTTCTTTTTTTTTTTTTTTTTTTTTTTTTTTTTTTGAGAGGTTTTTCCTGTAGGACGCATGCACTTGCCAGGAAGACCGAAAGAGACAGAGAGAAAGTGAGAAATCACCCCCCAGGGGGGACGGCCACGCCGCAATCTCTTCTCCTCCATTCTCCTCTCGGGATCTTGGGCACACACGCACACGCGCCCGGCGTGAGTTTAAGCCACCGGGTCCGGGACGCAAACTGCGGTCAACTACGTGGGAGTCCAGCAACGTCGCCATTATGCCAACTGCTGGTCCCATCTTTCTTTCTTTCTTTTTTTTTTTTTTGGAGAGTATTTTTGCTATAGACTGTGTGCCCTCACCAGAGAGACAAAAAGTGAGAAATCACCCCCCAGGGGGGACGGCCACGCCGCAATCTCTTCTCCTCCATTCTCCTCTCGGGATCTTGAGCACGCACACACATGCACCCAGTGTGAGTTTAAGCTACCAGGTCCAGAACTCGAACCACGGCCGGCTACGTGGGAGTCCAGCACCGTAACCACTACACCACCAGTTGGCCGGGGATCTACACGTTTTTCAGTTGGTACATTCTGGGTACACATAGTCTACAATACCTAGCTAAAATTTCATTGTATCCTTGTGAACAAGGTGAGAAGAATGACCTGCATTTAAAGGTTTCAGTTGAGGGTGCAATTCACGCTCCAAAGTGCTGATCCACACACAGCTCGGGGAAGGTCTCTAGAGGAGGGCCACGGGACTCTGCATTTCTGATTCCTGTAAGTTGCATCGTGTTTATCAATGACTCGCACAACAGCACAGATAAAATGTGTATCTTGCTCCAGGAGGCCAAGTTCCTGGGAGAGATGGCAAATACATTGGACTGAGAGCTGAAAAGATCAACAGATTGGAATGGCAAGAGAGAGGAAATAGCGTTATTTGGACACTTGAGTGCAAAAAAAGGAATGCACAAACGTAGGAGGTGTGAAAAAGACTTAGGAGATTTAATTGGATATAATTTCTGTATGTGATGAAGGGGTGTTGGGGATGCTCAAAAAAAAAAAAAAAAAAAAAAGTCAGGCAGTTTTAGACTGTACCTAAGGGAGACTTAGCACAGCGAGGGGCCGGGAGAAAGACCCAGAAACTGGGTAACTGGATTCACTTCCATCTTTACACTTTAAAAGAAAGGGATCAGCAGATGACATAATGGTTATGTCACTGGGCTACCATGGCTCGAGTCCCAGACCCAGCAGATTCCAAGAGGAGAACGGAGGAGAAGGGATTGCGGCATGGCCGTCCCCCCTGGGGGGTGACTTCTCGCTTCCTGTCTCTGTCTCTCTCCGTATCTCCAGTGAGCATACACACCCTATAGCAAACATCTCTCTCTTTTTTTTTGGAGAGGTTTTTGCTATAGGGCGCATGCACTTGCCTGAAAAACAGAGATAGAGAGCGAGAAATCAGCCCCTGGGGGAATGACCACGCCACAATCTCTTCCCCTCCATTCTCCTCTCGGGATCTTGGGCACGCACGCACACACACCTGGCATGACTCTAAGCCACCAGGTCCAGGACTCAAACTGCGGTCAACTACATGGGAGTCCAGCGACAAAGCCATTACGCCAACTGCCTGAAATACGAAAAAAAGATTCCTATAAAAAGTTAGTGCCGTGACTCAAAGCTGCCTCTTGAAAACACCAAAGGGGCCAGTCTGTGGCGTGGTGGTTAAGGCACTGGATTCCCATATGGCTGATCATGATTGTCCTAGACCTGGTGGCTTATTTTCTCTATATATATCTCTCTATCTCTTTCTCTCTCTCTCTCTCTCTCTCTCTCTCTCTTGTTCCTCACTGGTTGAATTAAAATAAATAAAATTAAATTTAGAAAAAAGAAATAATATGGGACCAGCAGGTGGCATGGTGGTTGAGGTGCTGGATACTCCCACATGGCTGACCACGGTTCAAGTCCTGGACCTGGTGGCTTGCTTTCTCACTTCCTCTCTCTCTCTCTCTCTCTCTGTCAAATTAAAAAATAAATGAATGAATAAATTAAAATTAAAAAAAGAAGAAGTAATAGTAGTAATAATAATAATAATAAATGAATAAATAACTTTAAAAAAAAAGATTCAAAATGATAAATTAAAAAGAAGAAAACACCAAACATGAACAAAGTATATCTAGAGAGGGAAAAGAGTACGATAAAGATGAAAAACTGCTCTTCTTTGTTGCTTTTAAGCTCAAGTGATTTAATTTCACTAACATTGATTTTTACAGAATGATTTCATTTCACTAACACTGACGGAGCTTCCCCTTAACATCTCGGCATCTCGGCAGCCCGAAGCCAGCGCTCACCACACAAGGGAGGGGACACACGTCAGGCCACCTCCGCGGACCGGCCATCCAGAGAAACTGACGAACAGAAGCACGGGAGACTAAGAGGGCCAGGACTAATCACGGTTTCATTTTTAGGTCCTACACCTCTTAGAAAGTCTGATCCAAGTTGTGCACACTCTCAAAACGCAAAGCAAAGCAAAAAACTTACAAAGAGTTTGCATGCAATTTTTTAAAAGAATTATATACTTATTTAATTCCATTTCTTCTTCTTCTTCTTCTTCTTCTTCTTCTTTTTTTTTTAATTTGACCAGACAGAGAGAGAAAAAGGGAAAGCAAGTCGCCGAGTCTGGGACTCAAACCGTGGTCGGCCATATGGGAATCCAGCAACTTTTTTTTTACTTTTGTTTCTTTAGAGAGGGAGTTTTGCTACAGGATGTGTGTGCTCACTGAGAGACAGAGAGACAGAAAGTAAGAAATCACCCCCCAGGAGGATGGCCATGCTGCAGTCCCTTGTCTTCCATTCTCCTCTCGGGATCCTGGACACACACGCACATGAACCTGGCATTGATTTTTAAGCCCTGGGGTCCAAGACTCAAACCATGTTCAACCATGGGGGAGTCTACTGACACAACAACCATTATGCCATCTCCTGGTCCCAGAATCCAACACCTTTAACCGTCATGCCACCGGCCGGCCTCTGCGTGCAATTTTAAAGGGTGTCCTTGAACCGCATTTAGGGCCTGCAGTCACAGATTCCTAATCAGCCACTCCTGAGCCCTAGGCATCTATGACACCTTCCACCCCCTCCACTTTTTGTTTTAGGGTGCATGCATTCTCCACGGCAGAGACAGTGGCAGAGAGAGACAGAAAGAGAAAGTGAGAAAACATCTCACGGGGGAGAGAGGGTGGCTGTCCCACAGTCTCTCTGCCCCCACTCTCCTCTTGGGATCTGTGGCATGCACATGCACCTAGCATATTTTTCAAGCTGCCGGGTCCAAGACTCGAACCGTGCAGTTGGCCATGTGGGAGCCGGCCACCTTAAGCCCACCACTTTATAGAAAGATAAACTGAGGCAGAGAGACACAAGGTAACATTCTCTAAATTCTTCCACAAGTGAATGCCACCGTGGACGCGAGAACCCTGGTATCCTAATGCCAAGGAGAACTGTTTCTAGAAAGCACACAGCACACCTGCTGAGGACTGTGTCCACCCCAGTAAGAAGGTTCTAAGAATGCCCACTGGGGGCCAGCAGACAGAATAGCAGTTACACCACTGGACTCCCACATGGCTGATCGTGGTCCGAGTCCTGGACCTGGAGGCTTAAAACTCACACCAGGTGCGTGTGCATGCGTGCCCAAGATCCCAGGAGGAGAACAGAGGAGAAGGGATTGTGGCGTGGTCATCCCCCTGGGGGGTGATTTCACAATTTCCCTCTCACTACCTCTGTCCCTCACCAGTTTTGTGCCCTGAGGAAACAACCTCTTTTTAAAAAAAAGAAAAAAAGAATGTTCCCTGTCCCTGTTGTGCCAACACTGCCCAATGGTACACACCTGAAATGACACAGACACAAGTGACTACGTGCAGAGAGAGTTCCAGCGGGCCCCATTGCCGTACAGGTCTACTGGTCACTACAGACTTGGGCACGGCTGCGGCCCATGCTCTAAAACCCTGCACTCTACCCAGGAAACAAGTCTCAAATCTGACTGCCAGAGAACAGACTGGGAAGCCACGTTGTCTTTCCTTAAATACCAAATAGGCATGCAGGGGCCCTTGTCCACTGGACCCAACCCACAGCCTCCAACTTCCAGTGAGTTCCATGCTAAAACCACCAAGCTCCAGGTCCCTCTGCAGTTCCACAAGCAATAGGCTCCAGGTTGCCCATTCCATGGGCTTTTTTTTTTTTTTTTTTTTTAAGAATTATTTGTTGTTTAATTGTATTCATGGTCTTTTTTTTTTTGAAGTTGACCAGAGAGAGATGGATACAGTAAAGTGAGAACGCAAGTTTCCAGGTCTGGGAATCAAACCGTGGTCAGCCATGTAGGAGTCCAGCTGTCTTAACCACCATGCCACCTGCTGGCCCCTCCACCGGGCAGGCCGGCCAGCCAGCACCAACTGCTTCCACCTACAAGTGATCTCTGCCTTCCGTTGCAGGCCAGCTGCGGCCGAGACGAAAGCTTTATAGCTGGAAATGTTTGAGAACTTCCTTTATCTGAGCTTCATCATTAGACCTGAACATGGATGTGATGACATTGAGGCCATTCCCCACTGCCACTGCTACCACCCCTTCCCTGGTTACCGCAGAGTACCCGGCTAGAGACAGGGCCCCTGGACTAACCCTCTGGAAGGTGCCTCCACCCTGCTACCGAAGCAGACTTTCTAAGACAAAAATCTGATAGTGCCTGTTCTTCTACTTTAAGACCTGCAAAGGCTCACTGTGCCTTTCAGATAAAATCTAACCTCTTTTAAAATAGCCCGTAAGACCTTTTGGGAGCTGATCTGTATCAACACGCCTACCCTCAGCTGCTGGTACTCCTACGACAAGAACAACACAGGGAGCCTCTAGCAGCTCCTAAACTCTAAGACACTGAGTACACAGGCTTCCCAGAATCTCCTTCTATACCTGCAGGTGGCATGGTGATTAAGGCGCTGGACTCCCACATAATCAACCATAGTTCAAGTCCCAGATCCCGTGGCTTAAAACACATACCGGGCACATGTGCATGCATGCCCAAAATCCTGAAAGGAGAATAGAGGAGAAGGGATTGATTGCCCTCCATCAAACCCGCAATGAGATACCGCCTCCTAGCCATCAGGATGGCAACTATCAAAAACACAGAAAATAAACATTGGCAAGGATGTGAAGACATTGGCATCTTTTTGCAGTGTGTATAGAAATAAACATGGTGGTTCATTAAAAACAACAACAACAACAAAAAACTAAACTAAAAATGTAACTACTACATGATCTAGCTATTCCACTTCTGGGTATACACCCAAAAGAACTGAAAGCAGAGACTTGAAGAGCTGTTTGTATTCTTGTTTGTAGCAACAATACACAGAGTAGCCAAAAGAATCCTAGATGAATGGATGAGCTATATACATTGTGCCTAAATGAATACATAATGTGAGTGTGCTAGATACATAGTATACTGTAGTATCATTTAGCTTGTCAAGGACAGTAAAATTTGATGAACTTTATGCTAAGTGAAGCCAGTCACGGAAGGATGATTCCTGTATGAGTCCCCATATATGAAGTCCCTAAAGCAGTTAAATTCATAAAGACGGTAAGTGGAATGGTGGGGGCCAGGGGCCAGGGGCCAGGAGGGAACAGGAAGCTTCTGTTTTAATGGATACAGTGTTTCAACAGAAAAAGATGGCATAGTTCTGGAGGTGGGAGGTGGGAATCTGAAGAGCAACGTTTAACACCATGGAGAGCATACACTTAAAAATAGCTTAAAATCAGGACCAGCAGATGGCATAATGGTTATGTCACTGGACTCCCACGTAGTTGACTATGGTTCGAGTACTGGACTCAGTGGTTTAAACTCACTCAGGGCGTGTGTGCCTGTGCGCCCAAAATCCTAAGAGGAGAATGGAAAAGAAGGGATTGTGGTGTGATCATCCCCCCCGGGGCTGGATTTCTCACTTTCTGTCTCTCTGTCTCTCCAGCAAGTATACACATACGAAACCAAAAATCTCTTTCATAAATAAATAAAGTCTAAAATGTTGGGCCAGCAGGTGAAATGGTAGGTAAGGCACTGGATTTCCACATGGTCAACTGTGGTTTGAGTCCCAGACCTAGCACCTTGAAAAATCATCCTAGGCATATGTGTGTGCATGCCCAAAATCCCAGGAAGAGGATGGAGGACATAGGATTGCACCATGGCCAAACCCTCTGGGGGGTGATTTCTCACTTTCCCTTTCTCTTGGTCTCTCTACATCAAGCGCATGCACCCTATGGCAAAAATCTAAAAAAAAAAAAACCAAAAAAATAAAAGTTAAAATGTTACGTTATAAACATTTTACATCAATTTAAAAACTTTTCTAATTTGCTACAGTCACATGTGCTTGCTAGAGAGAAAGAGGAAAGGAGAGAAACAGCCCTGCCCAGGAAGGATGGCCATGCCATAATCCCTTCTCTCTTCCATTCTCTTGGGATTTTGGCCACGCATATGCACATGCCTGGTGTGTTTCTCAAGTCACAGTTCAGGTCCAAGACTTGAACTGTGCAATTGGCTGTGTGGGATCCAGCCACCTTAACCACCACACTACCTAGCTGGCCCTAAGATAAATTTGAAGTGCCCGCCGTCGCTCCTATCTGGCAGTGCTGTAAGGGAAAGTGAGGAGGCTACAGCTTCAAGGCTCAGTGATCAGACTGCACTGGGCACCCGCAGCCAGCCCTGGCCCAGACCAGGTGCACACTGGCTCCCTTTGGGAGGGAGGTGATTTCTCGCTTTCTGTCTCTCTGTCTCTCCAGAGAACACATGCACCCTATAGTAAAAATCTCTCTCTCTTAAAAACAAAACAAAACAAAACAAAACAAAACAAAACAAAACAAAACGTGGGGCCAGCAGGTGGCGTGGTGGTTAAGGATGCTGGACTCCCACATGACTGACCACGGTTCGAGTCCCAGACCTGGCAGTTTTCTTTCTCACATTCTCTCTCTGTCCCTCTCTGGCCAAATTAAAATAAGTAAATAAATAAAGTTAAATAAAATAATTCTTTTTTAAAAAAAAAAGTCATGGTGCATTTTTGAATAGAAAAAATATACGAAAGTATGCCATGATTTTTCCCAGCCCCAATAGTTTACTCCAGATCACAGTCACTAAATATTAGCTGGACGGAACGCAAGGCCAGGCTGTTGGAGGCCAAATCTCACACAGGCTCTCTAAGCATACGGTGGGTCTCCCCCGGCTATAATTTCTCTTTCTACTCTCCATCAAATGTGCATCCCAGTGGCCAAATGGTGCTCCCTCTTAGAAAGGAAGGAAGGGAAGTTCTCTGTCCTCTTCTGGATAAGCTTTTGTAAAACACTCAGACAAAGCCACACAAACTCTCACGGAGGGCTGTGCTAAGTGTTAAGTACCATCCTCGGGTAAGCCACAGTGTGGAGGTTGCCAACTGGTGGCTGGAAAGTGTAACCTGGGAAACGAACCAGCGGCATCCAACCTTTTCTTCCCGTTTCAGTGTCTACATCTCATTTCCGAGCATCAGCTCCCTGCTAACTCTCCCATTAAAAAACATTAGACAGGGACCAGCAGTTGGCGTAATGGCTATGTCACTGGACTCCCATGTAGTCAACCGTGGTTCATGTCCCGGACCCGGTGGCTTAAACTCACACCGGGCACGTGTGCGTGCGTGCCCAAGATCCTGAGAGGAGAATGGAGGAGGAGGGATTGCGGCGTGGCCATCCCCTCTGGGCGGGGGGGTGATTTCTTGCTTTCTGTCTCTCTGTCTCTCTCTCTCTGTCTGGCGAGCGCATGTGCCCTATAGCAAAAACCTCTCAAAAAAAAAAAAAAAAAGGCATTAAACAGAGGGCCAGCAGGTGGCGTAGGGATTGAGGTGCTGGACTCCCACATGGATGGCCACAGTTCAAGCCCTGGGCCTGATGGCTTGCTTTCTCACTTTCCCTCTGTGTGTGTGTGTATATCTCTCTGGTCAAATTAAAAGAAATGAATGAACAAATAAAATCAAAGTGAATAATTCTTTAAAATTACATGGGGTGCAAGTACGTGCATGCCCAAAATCCCAGGAGGAGAATGAAGGAGAAGGGATTAGGGCGTGGGCTTCTCTCCTGGGGCATGATTTCTCACTTTCCCTCCCACCGTCTCTCTCTATCTCTCCTCAGCGAGTGCCCGATGGCAAATAAATAAGTAAATAAGACAAAAAAGCCAAGCTATAGTAAGACACAACCCAAGTTGGCATATTATGATAAACGAGGATGACAGCAAAACATTTTTCCAGCTGTGATAAACATATTTAAGATCTATCACAGAGGCTGCTGGAGCTAAAACGGAAAATTAGGAAAATTACAAGTTGTTTATAACACAGAATTTATGTCTTAGGAGCTTTTATTTTCCAGGCAGAAGTTGTCTCACTAGGAGATCACTTCTTTAGTTTTCTAAAACTAAACCTTTTTTTTTTCCCCTTTAAGAGATTTTTGCTATAAAGCACAGGTGCTCACCGGAAAGACAGAGAGAGACAGAGAGACAGAAGGCAAGAGATCACCTCCCCCCATATGAAGGTGGGCGGGGATGGCCACACCACAATCCCTTCACCTCCGTTCTCCTCTTGGGATTTTGGGCATATATGCACATGTGCTCTATACGTTTCTTTCTTTCTTTCTTCCTTTTTAAAAATTATTTTTATTGAACTTTATTTTACTTTATTTATTTATTTTAATTTGACCAAAGAGGAACAGAGTAAGAGACAGAGAGAGAAGGAGAGAAAGAAAGTGAGAAAGCAAGCCACCAGGTCCAGGACTCAAACCGCAGTCAGCCATGTGGGAGTCCAGCACCCTTAACCACCACGCCACCTGCCAGCCCCAACGCCCAGTGTAAGTTTCAAACCACCAGGTCCTGGACTCGAACCACCGTCGATACTTGAGACTCCAGCACCTTAACCACTATGTCACCTGCTGGACCAAAACTTTAAGTTGGGACTTGTTGAAGCATCTACACATCCAAACTGATTTTTTTTTTTTTTGAGAGGTTTTTGCCACAGGGCGCATGCACTCGCCAGACAGACAGAGAGACAGAAAGCAAGAAATCACTCCCACAGGGGGGATGGTCAGGCTGCAACTTCTCCTCCGTTCTCCTCTCGGGATCTTGGGCACGCACGCACAGGTATACCCGGCATAAGTTTAAGCCACCGGATCCAGGGCACGAACTGCGGTCAACTACATGGGAGTCCAGCGACATAGCCATTACGCTAACTGCTGGTCCCCATCCAAACTGATTTAACTGATTTAACCACGGGCTCAGGCTGGACAGCAAGTCTGCGTGAAGCCCACATGTGGGTCAGCGCATAAGTCAGGGTTGGCAAGGACTGCTGGGATCAACTCCCTCCTCGGTGTCCTCTGGGAGGAGACCGAAGATCTAACCCCATCAGGTGGTCAGGATGCTGGCATTTCATTCCATCCAGAATACTGGGAACAAGAACCTAGCGAACCACGGTCTCCATTTCTCAGAGACGAGAAGTAAGAAATGAAGAAGAGGGCCCAGCAGGTGGTGTGGCGGTTAAGGTACTGGACTCCCACAGGGCTGACCACAGTTCAAGTTCCAGACTTGGCAGCTTGCTTCCTCACTTTCCCTGTCTCTCTGTCTCTCTGTCTCATCAAATTAAAAAATAATAATAATAATAAATAAATGTAAAATAAGTAATTAAGATAAAGAAAGAAATAAAAACTAAATGAAGAAGAATGAAGAATTATGTCCAAATTTCCAAACATCCAAGTCTTCGTGCCATTTCCTGGTTCCAGAAACCCATTTGGTTTTTATATAGAGGCTCCCTTTCCCAACTTCAAAAACTAAAAAAACAACTTTAAACAATAAACCGTGCCACCCAACTGTAACTGATGAGACGTGCTTGTGAAATCGGTCTGTCAGATGCACTTACATAAAAGGATGCCACTTGACTGCACTTCATCACAGCCCTGGCATCTTAAAAACTTCAATAGGTAGGGCCAGCAGGTGGCACAGCGGTTAAGGGCACTGGACACTCCCACATGGCCGACCATGGTTCAAATCCTGGACCTGGCGGCTTGCTTTCTCACCTTCCCTCTCTCTCTCTCTCTGGTCAAATTCAAACAAATAAAGTTAAATCATTCTTAAAAGAAAAAGAAAAAAACTTTAATAGGCAACCATTTCTTTTTTTTTTTTTTTTTTTGGGGGGGTTTTTTTTTTTTTTTTTTTTTTGGAGAGGTTTTTTTTTTTTTTGCTTTAGGGCACGTGCGCTCGCCAGACAGAGAGACAGAGAGATAGAAAGCGAGAAATCACCCCCCAGGGGGGATGGTCACGCCGCAATCCCTTCTCCTCCATTTTCCTCTCAGGATCTTGGGCACGCATGCACATGCGCCCGGCGTGAGTTTTAAGCCACCGGGTCCGGGACGCGAACCGCAGTCGACTACGTGGGAGTCCAGCGACATAACCATTACGCTAACTGCTGGCTCCCATAGGCAACCATTTCTTCATCAAACAGAACTCTTGTGTATGACACGGGGCTGAGCTAAGATGACCTCACCTCTTAAAAAGCAATGGTGGTAAACAAACTATAACCCAACTGGGCTATGCCCACACAAGCCAAGGCCTTCTGCAAAACCCAGGGGACTTCCCCGCCACCTCCCCGCCATCCAAATGGGAACGGTGCCACACAGCACAGGACTCACGCAGGGGACGGAACACCAGAATGGCAAGATGTGGTCCTGTGAAACAAAGCACTTTACTTTCCGAATCCTAAAACAGCCAGCCAGACCCCTTGAGGGACTGGTGGCCAGAAATTTCCAACACACAGTCAGACCTGTCCGATCTCTTCTAAAAAAAAAACCTTTGGGAGGGAGGTGACTCAATTCTACCTTTTTTTTTTTTAGAAGAATTATTTCCTTTTATTTCTGTATGATGTTTCTTTGATTTGACTGGAGAAAGACAGAAAGAAAAATAGAGGGAGAGCAAGAAAGCAAGCTACCAGGTTCAGGACTCGAACCATGGTTCATCATGTGGGAGGTCCAGCACCTTCACCACCATGCCACCTTCCAGACCTGATTCTACCTTTTTTATTTTATTTATGAGACAGAAACAGAAAGCAAGAAATCTCCCTCTGGGGTGGATGGCTAAACTGCAATCCCTTTTCCCCCATTCTCCTCAGGATTTTGGGTGTGCATATGCACATGCCCAGTGTGAGTTTCAAGCCACTGGGTCTGGGACTCGAACTCCAGTTAGTCACCAGGTTGAGACTCAAACTCCAGTCAGCCAAGTGGGAATCCAGTGCCTTAACCACTACAGCACCTGTTGGTCCCCAATTCTACCTTTTCTGATGAACGTCAACTGTATGCCCGGCACTTGGTCAGAGGTTCAAAAACAAACAGGATTCTCACTCTTTAAAAATCTTTATCATGGGAGCCACAGCTGCAGTGGTGGTAAAGGCGCTAGACTTCCACACGGCCAATGCCGGTTCGAGCCCTAGACCTGGTGACTTAAAAATCATGCCCAGGCACGTGTGCCTACATGCTCCAAATCCCAAGAGGAGAACACAGGAGAAGGGAGTGTGGTGTGGCAATCCTTCTGGGGGTGGAAATAGGGGTGGGTTCTCATTTCCCCTCTCTTCTCAATGTCTCTCCTGTGAGCACACATCTCCCCATGGCAAATGCAAAAAATAAATAAATAAGAAATCACACCCTGGGGGGATGGCGACGCTGCAATCCCTCCTCCATTCTCCTCTCAGGATCTTGGGCACGCACGCACACGCGCCCAGCATGAGTTTAAGCCACCAGGTCAGGGACTCGAACCGCAGTCGACTACATGGGAGTCCAGCAACATAGCTATTACGCCAACTGTTGGTCCTGAATAATTCTTTTGTTTAAAAAAAAAAAAAAAAAAAAGAAGGAAGTGGGAGCCAGCAGGAAACATGGTGGTTAGGATGCTGAACTCTCATATGGCTGGGCGTGGTTTGAGTCCCAGACCCGGCAGCTTGCTTTCTCACTTTCCCTTTCCCTCTCTGTTCAAGAAATGATGACAAATAAAATTAAACAATTCTTTTCAAATAAAAAAAAAGGGGGGGGGAACTAGCAGGTGGTGTGGTAGTTAAGGCACTGGACACTCCCACATAGCCAACCATGGTTCAAGTCCTGAATATGATGACTTGCTTTCTCGCTGCCTCCCTCTCTCTCTCTCCGGTCAAATTAAAATAAATGAATGAATAAAGTTAAATAAATAATTCTTCTTAAAAAAGAAGGAAGTTATTGGGGCCAGCAGGGAGCACAGTGGTTAAGAGGCTGGATTCTTACATGGCCAACCACCATTCAAGTCTCAGACCTAATAGTCTGAAAATCATGCCAGGCACGTGTGCGTGTGCCCAAAATTCTAGGAATAGAATGGAGGAGAAGGGACTGCAGCGTGGCCATCCCCCACGGGGGGGTGATTTCTCTCTCACTTTCCCACTCTCTGTCTCTCTCCAGTGAGCGCACACACCCTATGGCAAAAAACCTTAAAAAAAAAAGAAAGAAGTCGCTAATTTCACGCTAACGAGGAACACAAAATGAAGAGGATTCTGGCAGATCTAATATTTTTAAAAAGTGGGGGAGGGATAATGATGCAATGGTAAAATGAGATGATCTGGGGGCCAGCAGATGGCATAGCAGTTACATGGCTGGACACCCACATGGCTGACCACGGTTCAAGTCCTGGACCCAGTGGCTTGAAATTCACACCAGGTGCGTGTGTGTGTGTGCCCAAGATCCCGGGAAGAGAATGGAGGAGAAGGGATTGCAGTGTGGCCATCCCCCCCAGGGAGTGACTTCTTACTTTCTCTCTCACTGTCTCTGTCTCTTTCTCCAGTGAGCACACATGCCTTTAGGCCAAAAAAAAACAACTCCTAAATTTTTTCCCCCAAAGCGATGATCTGTGAAGCTGTACTATACATGGGAAGGTTCCCGGTTCGTGTCCAGCGACCTCCCTGAGTACACCAGGCATGTGCCTACCACCCACCATCTCGGGCCGCCTGAGGCTGGGGGTTGAGAGTGCTGTCTGTCTGTCTCTCTTGCTCACTGAAGAAATAAATAAATAAAACTGTAAGAACTACAAATAAAAGCGAAACAAAACTAAAACATGTAAATAAACATAGAGGGACTAACACCATAAAGAAAACACAATATACAACCAAGCTATCATTTTCACTGACTTGCTGGAAATTTTTAAGTTACCAAAACGGATTCAAAAACAGAACCAGAAACCCAGAGTAAACCAATACCCATGAAAGAATTTTTTTTTAAAGAAGATGTCACCGAACAACCCCCTTTTTAAAGCATTGGCCTCCAAGCATTTAACGAGTTGAGTTCTTTCCAATCTTCAAAGGACAGTTTATTACCACCCTATATAAACTTTTAACAGAGGAGAAGGTAAAAAGGAGAGCCATTAATTTGTTTTTACAAAGCCAGCATAAACCTAAGAGTAAGATCTGGAAAACATTGCATGTAAGAGACCAGTAGGGCCAGCAAGGTGGTATGGTGGTTAAGGTGCTGGATTTTACTAACAAGGCTGCTCACGGTTTGAGTCCCAGACCTGGCGGCTTGAAAAAAAAAATGCCAGGTGCCTGTGTGCGCATGCCCAAAGAACCAAGAGGAGCATGGAGAAGGGATTGTGGTGTGGCCATCCCACTTAGGGGTGATTTCTCACTTTCCCTCTCATTGTCTCTCCCTGATAGGGGCACACAACCTATAAAAAGGAAAAATTTTAAATTAATAAAAAAAAATCTTAAAAAAAAAAAGACTAGTAAAGCTAAATCAAAAATCAAGAGATAGGGGCCAGCAAGTGGTGCGGTGGTTAAAGTGCTGGAATTCCCACATGGGTGACCATAGTTCGAGTCCCAGACCTGGCGGCTTGCTTTCTCTCTCTCTCTCTCTCGGTATTTCTCTGGCAAAACTCATGTGAAAATAATAGTAATCATAAATAAAGTTAAATAAAATAATTTTTAAAAATCAAGAGATTAAAAATAAATCTAAACAGAACGTTAGCAAACCAAATTTAATTAGGAATTGAAACAGCCACCCACCACAATCAAATATAATTTATCCCAGGAATGTGAGGCGGGATTACAACTAGTTAATCTTTTCCTACACCACGTTAATAAGTCTAATAACATCTGAATCTAAGCGGGTGCTTAAATGGCACTGATGACATGCAACCGCCATCCTTAATAAATTACCTATGAACCCTAAGCAGATAATTCTTCGCCATGATGCAAATCTCTCTGAAACCGAAAGATTTCACACATATCCAGACCTATCAGAGGCACTACCGTTAATATAGACCCCAAAAAAAGCAAATACACCCACGATCAGCATTTAACACATCTCTCTGAAACCGAAAGATTTCACACATATTCAGACCTATCAGAGGCACTACTGTTAATATAGACCCAAAAAAGGCAAATACATCCACGATCAGCATTTAACACTGTTTTGTTTTGTTGAGAGGTTTTTGCAAAAGGGCTCATGCGCTCACCAGAAAGACAGAGAGAAAGTGAGAAATCACCCTCAGGGAGGATGGCCACGCCACAATCCCTTCTCCTCCATTCTCCTCTGGGGATCTTGGGCATGTTCACACACGCATTCAGCGTGAGTTTAAGCCACCGGGTCTGGGACTCGAACCACTGTCAACTACATGGGAGTCCAGCGACATAGCCATTACACCAACTGCTGGTCTCAACACTACTTTGAATGTATCCAAGCAACCCTACTGACCAATCGTGTTAAGGTGGGCCCACTAGCCACGCCCACTTTTCCTCCCTGTACCGCCTAGCCAGTGGCCACATGACTCACTTCTGCCCAATAAGAGGAAGGATTTCTTCTGTGATTTCTGGATAGATAAATAAAAATTGAATGAATAGAGAGACATGATATGCCCTTGAATGAGAACTTTAAATATGTGACCAACTCTTTCTTCTCAAATTGACTTAGCAGCAATCACAATAAAAAATCCAATGATTAGGGGCCAGCAGGTGGTGTGGTGGTGAGGGTGCTGGACTCCCACATGGTCAACAGCAGTTCAAGTCCCGGACCTAGCAGCTTACTTTCTCACTCTCTTTCTCTCTGTCTCTGATGAAGGCACGTACCCTATAGCAAATTTTAAAAAATAATGATAAATAAAATGAAATAATCTCTTAAACAAAAATCCAACCATTTTTTCTTTCTTTTTGAGGAGGGTAGGGAGGAAAGTTTGCAAAAACAAAACACATAGTATACTTTATCTGAAAGAATCCTTCCTCAAAATAATTTTTTTTTAGTTAAGTGAAAATTATTCCTAGAAAACGTTAACAAGTATAATGAAGCTACGATGTTTAAAATAGTAAATATGCAGGCAACTCAGTAAGAAAAGACGGCTTTAAAACAGAATCTCTAATGTAAAAGATACTAGATAATCCAGTGGGGAAAAAATAGCGCAGTGTGAAGAAACTGCATTATCCATAAGAAGAGGTATCTCACTTGATTTAAACACAAAATAAATTCTAGAAATATTAAAGCGCTCACAGTAAAAGATGAAACAAATGCAAATTGAATATACACGCTTAAATTTAGCTGATTTTCACAAAACTATAAACTTATTTTTAAGAGAGATTTTTGCTACAGGGCACATGCACTTGCCAGACAGACAGAGACGGAGAGACAGAAAGCGAGAAATCACCCCTCAGGGGGGATGGCCACACAGTCACCCCTTCTCCTCCACTGTCCTCTCGGGATCTTGGGCACGCACGCACACGTGCCCAGTGTCAGGTTTAAGCCACCAGGTTCAGGACTAGAACAGGAGTTGACTATGTGGGAGTCCATCAACATAACCATTACACCATGTGCCGGTCCCCGTAAGTATAAATTTTCTTTTCTTTTCTTTTCTTTTTTTGGAGAGGTTTTTGCCATAGGGCACGTGCGCTCGCCAGACAGACAGAGACAGAGAGACAGAAAGCGAGAAATCACCCCCCGGGGGGATGACCACGCCACAATCCCTTCTCCTCCATTCTCCTCTCGGGATCTTGGGCACGCATGCACACATGCCTGTCATGAGTTTTAGCCACCGGGTCCGGGACTCGAACCGCAGTCGACTACATGGGAGTCCAGTGACATAGCCACTACACCAACTGCTGGTCCCCCCAGGATATTAATTTTTAAAGGTAAAATGCTTACACTTAGTACAGGATCATTTTCATCATTTCATGACAGACCATATTCCAGATGATAGTTACAATGTAACAGACAAAAATTCACAATGTGCTGCTAAATAGGGAAATGAAGATAAAGCAACTCTGTGAGTCTGTGTAGCATGATACTAATTTTATCTTTAAAACATATATAGATACACAGATAAATTTAGAAGGGGGAAAAAAACACCTTGGGAAAATACAACGAAAACATGAACAATGGCTACCTCTAGATTAAAGATCTTTATTTTCCTTTTTTCCTAACCATACTTTCTAATTGTCTCTTAAAACCATTTCTTACAGGGACCAGTGGGTGGCGTAGTGGTTAAGACGCTGGACACTCCCACATGGCTGACCATGGTTCAAGTCCTAGACCTGGTGGCTTTCTCTCTCTCTCTTTCTCTTTCTCTCTCTCTCTCTTTCCTGGTGTTTCTCTGGTCAATTAAAATAAATGAATGAATGAAATAAAAAAGAATTCTTTAAAAAAAAAAGAACCGTTTCTTACAAATTTAATTTGGAAAAAATAAGATACATGATAAAATAATGGTTGTGAAGGGGGCGGACAAATTTGTCCCTAAGATTAAAGATTCATGGGCATCATGGCTATATGGTGTCTTGAAACAGGTTAAATATGGGCCAGCAAATGGTGTGGAGGTTAAGGTACTGGATTCCGCATGGCTGGCTGCATAGTTCAAGTCCCAGACTCAGCAGCTTAAAAATCCCATCAGGTGCATTTGAGTTTATGCTCAAAAATCCCAAGAGGAAAATGGAGGAGAAGGGATTGCAGCACAGCCAGCCCAGAGAGATTTTTGCTATAGGGCACATGTACTCACTGTGGAGACAGAGACACAGAAAGTGAGAGCTCACCCCCTCCCCACCCCAAGGGAGGTTGGCCATGTCACTATCCATTCTCCTCCATTCTCCTCTCAAGATTTTGACCACGTGCACCCACTGTGCCCAGAGTGAGTTTCAAACCGCCGGGTCTGGGACTCGAACCGTGGTCAGTCATGTGGGAGTCCAGCGCCTTAACCATTATGCCACCTGCTGGCCCCCATGACTACTGACTCAGTAATCAGAGCTATCTCCTCTACTGGAGTCGTAATTCGTAGGAGGAGCAAGTCTTGGGGTATGATCTTGACAGTGATGTGGGAACATACATTTTCTTGGGACCAGCAGTTGGCATAATGGCTATGTCGCTGGACTCCCATGTAGTCGACCACGGTTCGCGTAGAATGGAGGAGAAGGGATTGCGGCGTGACCATCCCCCTGGGGGGTGATTTCTCGCTTTCTTTCTCTGTCTCTCTCTGTCGGGCGAGTGCACGCACCCTATAGCAAAAACCTCTCCAGAAAAAAAAAAAGAAAAAAATCATTTTCTTTTCTTTCTGTTTATAAAATATTTATTTAATTTTAGGAGCCAGCAGGTGGCATGGTGGTTAAGGGTGCCAGACTCCCACACGGTCAACCATAGTTCAAGTCCTGAACCTGGTGACTTGTTTTCTCACTTTTCCTCTCTCTCTCTCTTACTCTCACTCTTGCTCTGCCCCTCTCTGGTCAAATCAAAATAAATAAATAAATATATAAAATTAAAGAAAAAATAATAATTATTTTAAAAATAATTTAATTTTATTTAGTATTACTTTTTAATTTGCTATAAGGCACATGTGCCCACCAAAGAGAAACAGTGAGAGAAACAGCAAGCTGCCAGGTCCAGGACTCGAACCATGGTCTGCCATGTGGGAGTCCAGCACCTTAACCACCATGCCACCTGCTGGTCAGCATTTTCAAAACATCTGCTGTGTCAGCCACCATAGATCCACCAGTTCTTGCTTAGAGCAAGCATGACCACTAGCAGTCGTTTTACCTTTTTAGCATGTCTGGTTATGGTTTCATAACAGCATCCATTTCTTTTTTTTTTTTTTTCCCAGAGAGAGATTTTTGCTATAGGGCACATGCGCTCACCAGAGAGACAGAGAAAGACAGAGAGACAGAAAGCGAGAAATCACCCCCTGGGGGAGATAGCCACACCGCAATCCCTTCTCCATTCTCCTCTCGGGATTTTGGGCATGCCCGCACACACACACCCGGCATGAATTTTAAGCCACCAGGTCCGGGACTCGAACTACAGTTGACTACGCGGGAGTCCAACAATGTAACCATTATGCCATGTGCTGTTTCCATGTGACAATCAGATTCTCCTTCCAGTCATTATTTACCATCAGTATTTTTAAATACGTTTAAAATACAGGAGACCACTGTTTTGGACTGGGCTCTTGCTCAAGGCCTCAACAGACCAGACCAAAATGGCGTCAGTCATGCTCCTAGAAACATGTCACATCAACACACTGACACCTTAAGGAAGCTGCTAGATCCCGAATACTCGTTTTTCCTGAAAACAGGACATTCCAGTCTACCTGCGTCAGTGCTACAAGGAAATAAAAATAAAACGCATGCTCCTCTTGTGGCTTTCTTAGGAATGCACACCTGAAATAGCTCGCAAGGCTTCCCAGATGCGTCGGACTTTTTTTGTTTCCCGAATATCCTTATTACCCAAATACCTTCCTCCTCTACCTTCCAGACTCACTGTCTCCAAGAAGTCTTCCTACTCCTTTTATCAGAGAATTTAACCAGTCTCAGCTGTAGAGACTCCTTGCCACTTCTTCCTCCCAAATAGGACTTTCACCTCTAAAATCAGGTGGCACGGTGGTTAAGGCGCTGGACTCCCACACGGGAGACCACGGTTCAAGGCCCTGATCCGGTGGTTTGAAAATCGCTCCAGGTGCCTGTATATGCAGGCCCAAAATCTAAGAGGAGAATGGAGCAGAAGGGATTGCAGCATGGCCATCCCCCTAGCACCACCAGGGGAGTGATTGCTAACTTTTACTCTTCTCTGTCTCTCTGTCTCTGTCTCTCTCTCTCCAGGCAATCATGCACACTCTACACAAAAACCTAAACACCTAATCCCTTTTTTTTGAGAGGTTTCTGCTATAGGGCACATGCGCTCACCAGACAGACAGAGAGAGACAGAGAGATAGAAAGTGAGAAATCACCCCCTGGGGGATGGCCATGCTGCAATCCCTTCTCCATTCTCCTCTCGGGATCTTGGGCGGGCACGCATGCACTCACGCCCGGTGTGAGTTTAAGCCACCGGGTCCAGGACGCAAACGGCGGTCGCCTACATGGGAGTCCAGAGACATAGCCATTACGCCAACTGCTGGTCCCACCTTTGACATCTTTTAACTTCTGTCCATGGTATGGGGCTCTTGGGAACTGCGTGCTTTAGCTTAGCAGATAGGGATTGCGGCGTGGTCATCCCCCCTGGGGGGTGATTTCTCGTTTTCTGTCTCTCTGTCTCTGTCTGTCTAGTGAGCGCACGCGTCCTATAGCAAAAACCTCTCCAAAAAAAAAAAAAACACACCACCTATGTCTCCCGTAGTTCCTCACTGGCTGAGCACTGTGGGCTGTCCAACCTTCCCTTATGTCGCCTAAGTTTCATTATTCCCGCCGAAGCCATTTACTGTCCCCCTCCTCTTGTCTGACAGAAAGGCACAGGCTCAGGACAAGCAGGGAGAAGGGACTGTGGTGTGGCCACCCCCCTGGGGGGGGATTTCTCATGTCTCTCTGTCCCTCTGGGGAGCACATGCACCCTATACCAAAAAACTCTCCAAAAAAAGAGAGAGAGAGAGAGAGAGAGAGAGAGAGAAAGAGTGCCCCCAGAAGAAAACATCCGAGACAAAAAGTTGCAGAGAAACAAACTGATAAACACGGTCTCTTTTTTTTGCCTTACAATCTCTAATCTGCCATTAATGATCAATGAACTAGACAGCGTAATGATACACACAGCATCATCCACAGGCCAGTGCACCAATGAACCACCTCGTGTAAAAGCCACGTGCACGCCAAAAGGCCCCTGGAATAATACCCCAGAAAACGAAGGATGCTCTTTAAGAATGCTCCCAGCTGGCGATGCAGGCCACAGTCCCCCAAAAAGAGTTACTGAGCTACACAATGCAAGCTGAACACCATGAATCGCACCAGAAATCTTTATGGTTTTTTGGAGTTGTTTTTTTTTTTTGGCATGTTGGTTTAAGCTTTTGCCTTAGGGCGTATGCACCTGCCAGAGAGAGAGACAGAAAGTGAGAAATCAGCCGCCCCCCCCCCAGGGGGTATGGCCACACACCAATCCCTTCTCTAGTCTCTTTGGATTTGAGGGAAGGGACATGTAGACACATATATGATTTCCAAGTCCAAGGTTCTGAGATTCGAACCACAGTCGGCCCAGTGGGAGTCCCACGTCTTAACCCCCATGCCACTTGCTGACCCCAGAAATCTTTGTTTTTGTTTTTGTTTTTTTGAGAAGTTTTCGCTATAGGGCGCGTGTGCTTGCCAGACAGGCAGAGAGAGACAGAGAGACAGAAAGCGAGAAATCACCCCCCAGGGGGGATGGCCACGCCGCAATCCCTTCTCCTCCATTCCCCTCTCGGGATCTTTGGCATGCACGCACACGCGCTCGGCATGAGTTTAAGCCACCAGGTCTGGGACGCGAACCGTGGTTGACTACATGGGAATCCAGCGACATAGCTATTATGCTAACTGCTGGTCCCAGAAATCTCTGTTTTAATCCTTACATAGTCCCTGGAAAGTACTATCATATGATACCTGCTTCAACTTGGTAGGCAATGTTTGGGTGGCAGAATCCGTTCACCACAGAGAGAACAATTCCGGGACCAAAATTACTTATCCTACTCAAGACCACTTGCGTGGCCAAGACATCACCCCTGAACACTGAAAAGCTTTCTTTATATTTCTCAAAATGTCCTGCTTTTATCACCCAGGACACTAGAATTCTCATGCAGGAGAAACAGCATTTGTAACGGGGAAGCATTTAAACTTCTGCCATTCATGCTTCTCTTCCCTTTTACTTAATGAGAAGAATGGTTAGGGGGCCAGCAGGTGGCGTGGTGTTTAAGGCGCAGAATACACATGACTCACCATGGTTTGAGTCCTGGACCTGGTGGCTTACTTTCTTTCTCTCACTCTCTCTCTCTCTGTCTCTCTCTAGTGAGCACACATGCCCTATAGCAAATTTAAAACATAACAACAATGGGGTCAGCAGGAGGCATGGTGGTTAAGGGCTCTGGATTCCCACGTGGTCAACTGCGGTTCAAGTCCCAGACCTAGCAGCCTTGCTTCCTCACTTTCCCTTTCTCTCTCTCTCTCTCTCTCTGTTTCTCTCTGGTCAGGTTAATAAATAAATAATCACAGGAACCAACAGAATGAAAATAAATAAATCTCGCTGCAAAAATAACAATAACAAATAAAGGTTTCAAGATAAATAAAGAAATAGAAAAAGAAAAAGGGGTGCGGGGAAGATGTGAAGCCTGCCATTCTATCATTTTCTTGATTACTTTCGCTTTTTTGCCTTTGCTACAGAAATCATCAATATTCCCCATTCTTCCGTAGTCACGGAATATAATAATGGATGCCCAAACCCATCACATAAAAATAAACACGATACATTATGAAGGAACACAGTTGTATTGTGGCAACATCTGTGCACACCCCAGCGAAACGACTTCACTATTGCTCACGTTATATTCATATATAAACTATAAAGCTAAGAAAGAACTTAAAAGCAAGCCTCTGTGCTTCTGTGATTAAGCTGAAGTTCTTTTAACTTATCGCCTTCAGTCTGTCCAAACGAAAAGATCTCAAGAATCCCTTTGAAATGGCCCAGAAAGAACCCATGCTTGCAAAGTTATTTTTCAGAGCTCAATAGTACAACAACAGGAAGCAGAACTTCGGGGCTGGGGACTTTGCTATTTATTTATTTTTTTCTTTCAATGGCTGCTTTTTTAAATGAGAGGAGAAAAAATAAAAAAAATCGACAGGCATTACAAGTCCTGGAAGCTAGAAGTCAGGAAGTGAGAAATGGATGATCTTGAAAGGGCCAGCCTGAAAATCCTGGCTCTTCTATGGATTCAAGTCTCCAAAGGCCAGGAATTTCAGAAATCTGAAGCATTTTTGCATTATTTTCTGAATCTTGAAAGAGCTGAGACATGAGAGAGAAGGGCCAGGGTAAATTAACCAGTAAGGAACCACCTCCCCTCCAAGCTTCTGGCTCCATGCCCCTACCACCAGGAAAACTTAGCCTCTGTAATTAAAAGCTCAGATGGAATTTGCCCCCTGCAAAAGGGGTTTTGTTTACCAAGCTGCCAATGACAGAAAACGGTGAGGGCTCAGGGTTTCTGCAGAAAAACCCTCCTGGCTCCGTGCTTCAGTTTCCTCCAGCCTTGGCAATGTGGGACTTGGAATAGGCTCCGGACCCTAAATTGTTCCCACCTCAAAATATCCTACACTGTTGGGACCAGCAGTTAGCATAATGGCTATGTTACTGAACTCCCATGTAGTCAACCACGGTTCGAGTCCCAGACCCGGTGGTTTAAACTCACGCCGGGCGCATGTGTGTGCATGCCCAAGATCCCAAGAGGGGAATGGAGGAGAAGGGATTGCGGCATGGCCATCCTCCCTCTGGGGTGGTTTCTCGCTTTCTTTCTCTCTGTCTCTCTCTTTCTGGCAAGTGCACATGCCCTATAGCAAAAAGCTCTCCAAAAAAAGAACCCAAAAAACCCTACTGTTGCTTAAAAAGAGTTGTCAGTTTTGTTTTCAGGAAAGATACACCTGATCGATTTTACGCTAAGTCTGAGCAACACAGAAAAGCCTAAGCAACGGACCTGCAAGGGCATTTCCAGACCTGCAGACTTGGGGGAACACCTCTCTGATTTTTAGTTCATCTGCTTCAAATGGACTCACTCTCAGCAAACTACTCCACAAATGCCCACAAAGGGAAGAGTTTATCATGCTGACCAAGATCCAAAGATATGCTGTCATTCTCCTTCCAAGAAGTACCAAGAACCCTACTGGAAATTTCATCCTATTCCCACATCCTCATGGTCCCAACATGGGGAAGGTCCAGAGCTTGTAAAATATTCCTGACTGGGACCAGCCAGTGGCATAGTGGTCAAGGCACTGGACTCCCACATAGCGGACCACAGTTTGAATCCCAGACCCAGCAGCTTGAAAATCACACTGGAAGTGTGTGCGAACATGGCCAAAATCCTAAGAGGAAAACAGAGGAGAAAGGATTGCGGCATGGCCATACCCCCACCCCCATGGGGGTGATTTCTTACTTTCCCTCTCCATCTCTCTCTCTCTCTGCAAGTGCATGAGCCCTATGGCAAATAAATAAATAAATAAAAGCTTACAAGAAGTCCTGATTATTTTCTTCCAAATCAAACATACCATCTCTATTAGCAGTCATGTTAAATAACAGGCTTAAAAATGTAGGTTCAGGGGCCAGCAGGTGGCATAATGGTTAAAGCGCTGGACTCTCACATGGCCAACTACAGTTCAAGTCCCAGACCCGGTGGCTTGAAAATCACACTAGGTACATGTGCACGTGTACCCAAGGTCCCCAGAAGAGAAGGGAAGGGGAGGGAAGGGAAGGGAAGGGACTACAGTGTGGCCACCCCTTTGGTGGGGGAATGATCTCTTTCTCTCTCTCTCTCTCTCTCTTAGGTGAACACACATGCACTATGTGAATAAAACTCTGGAGAAAAAAAAATTAGGTTCATCTGGTGAGGAAAGGGAAGGGAGAGAAAAGGAAGGAGAATTCCGCTGGCTTGTGTCAGCTGTAATAGTGGGAAGCCATTGCCTGGTGCCCGGTGAGCCATCACCAAGCGCAGTCAAATACTACCAGGGTGTCAAAAGCACACAGTGACCTGTTGGGAAGGACAGGGCAGTGGCACCCAAGCCTCTCCTCCATCTCCTCAGCCCTGTCACTACCACCACCCCCCCAAGAGGCTCGGAGTATTTCTCAAAGGCCACTAGCCACCATTAGATTGCTTTCACTCAGGACAAATAAGAACCAGTCTTGAGTCAGCCAACTGCATGGAGGTTAGGGCAACTGGATCCCACGTGGTCAATTGTGCGGTTTGAGTCCTATATCTGAAGGCTTCAAAAATATCCCAGGGTGGACCAGCAGGTGGCATAGTGGTGATGTCCCTGGATTCCCACATGGTTGACAGTGGTTCGAGTCCCAGACCCGGTGGTTTAAAACTCACACTGGGAGCATGTGCATGCACAAGAAGAGAACGGACAAGAAGGGACCGCGGCATGGCCACACCCTCTGGGGAGTGATTTCTCACATTCTGTCTCTCCGTCTCTCTGCCTCTCTCTGCCGAGTGCACACACCCTATAGCAAAAATCTATCTTAAAAGAAAGGAAAAGAAAAATACACCAAGCACATGTGTGTGCATGCTCCATCCTGAAAGGAGAATGGAGGAGACAGAGGAGAAGGGGTTGCAGAGTGGCCATCCCCTCAGAGGGTGCTTTCTCTGTGTGTGCGTGTGTGTATGTGTGTGTGTGTGTGTGTGTGTCTGGTAAGCATATACACCCTATAGCAAAAATCTCAAAAGAAAGAGAAAAAAGGAGGAACTAGCAGATGGAATAATGGCTATGTCACTGGACTCCCATGTAGTCAACCGCAGTTCGAGTCCCAGACCCGGTGGCTTAAACTCATGCTAGGCATGTGTGCATGCGTGCCCAAGATCCCGAGAGGAGAATGGAGAAGGGATTGCGGTGTGGCCATCCCCTCTGGGGGGGTGATTTCTCTCTTTCTGTCTCTCTGTCTCTCTGTCTTTCCAGCAAGCACAAGTGCCCTATAGGAAAAACCTCTCACAAAAAAAAAAAAAAATAGGAAGAAAGAAGGAAAAGAGGGTGGGAAAGAAAAATGTCACTAATCCCCCTGCAGATAGCTGCATGCACTCTGAAAATTCCAACAAGTTGAGGTGGCGTCCAGGAAGCAGAGAGTCATAGACCTCCTAGGGGCTTCAGACCCCCCCCCCACCATCTAAACACTCTGTATGACCAGGCTGCAGAGAATCCAAGAAGCATGTTCAACGGCCCTAGCACGTTTCAGATCAGCAAGACAGAAAGGCTCCCGGGGTCTCAGGAAGCCCGGCCTGAACACACAGCGTCTCATGTCTCTCTAAACTGTTCATAGGATTACCAGGAAGGCTGGATCGATACTGATTTTACCGTTATGGGAGTGACTCACCGCTGAATGCTCAGCTGTGAACAGAAACAAAACAACATAATAGCAGGCTCAGATTTAAAATAGCAAGTAGGATGGTAAACAGTTAATGCTTATAAACAATTAGCAATCACCTCCCCAGCTCTCGGGGTCTGCGGTCTGCTGGGAGAGGAAGCAGCCACGCGAGGGGCTCTCAAACGGCCACAGTGGCTGGTCTGCGTTCCAGGCAACCTTGCAAGCCCACTGCTGCGTTGTCAGCTTTACCAAACAGCCTGTTGAAGTGCTGCACTCCCACATGGCCGATGGCAGTTCGATTCCCGGACCCGGTGGCTTGCTTTCTCACTGTCTGTGTGTCTCTCTCACTCTGGTCAAATTTTTGAAAAATAAAAGGAAATAAAATTATATAAGTCATTCTTACCAAACAAAACCCACCCAAAAAGGGCCCAGATGAGCTGCTGCTCACCGAATTCCACTTATCCAGGAGGTGCAGGTTCACCAAGGTGAGCGGAGAGGAGAAAGGCTTTTACATGGAGCGAAGTCCCCAAATGTGACAGCGAATGGTCCCCTACAGTATAATTCTCCCCTCTGTACCTCCTGTAGGTTTTTTTTTTTTTTAATTCTGTTTAGATTTTTGCCACAGGGCATATGTACTCCTCAGAGAAGGACCGAGAGAAAGTGAGAAACCACACACACACACACACGCACACACACACGCACACCCAGGAATGGCCATGCCACAATCCCTTCTCCTCCATTGTCCTCTTGGGATTTTGGCAAAGGTACACACATGTCCCGTTGACTTTCAAGCCATCCAGGCTGGGCCTCGAACCGCAGTCAAACAGGTGGGCATCCAGCACCTGAGCCACCCTATTCTTTCAGAGTTTAACAAAAACAACTTATCTGTCCTCAAATGCAAGAAACGGGGTCATGGGAAATTTCTCGATAACTGAGTCCCTCGCGCAAACTGCACTCACTTTGAGAAAACCACAGGGGCTCCAGAAGCAGACTACGGAATAAACCCTTTAGGCTTCTGGTTAAGGCAGGCCAGTTCTTAACTTATATCCTGCACCCATACTCATTCATTCATTCACTCATTCATTTATTTTGGAGAGTTTTGTTTTTGCTTTTGTTTTTTTGCTACAGGGCATGTGCACTCGCCAGAAAGACAGAGACAGAGAGACAGAAAGTGAGAAATCACTCCCCAGGGGGGATGGCCATGCCGCAATCCCTTCTCCTCCATTCCCCTCTCCAGATCTTGGGCACGCATGCACACGCGCCCGGCATGAGTTTAAGTCACCCGGTCTGGGACTCAAACCGTGGTCAACTACATGGGAGTCCAGCAATGTAGCCATTAAGCCATCTGCTGGTCCCAACATACACCTTTAAGTACTGGGTTCAACTTAAGTTCTTTTTAAAATTATTTAGTTTTTTATTATTATTATTACTATTTTAATTTGATCAGAGAGACAGAGAAAGCAAGAAAGCAAGTCACCGGGTGTGGGCCTCGAACCGCAGTCAGCCATATGAGAGTCCAGCGCCTTAACCACCACACCACCAGCTGGCTCCACACTTGCGCTCTAAAAATTAGTCTACGGCCATCTCTCGGGTGTGATCAAGAACTGAATATCAGAGTCTGGTCTGGGGAGTCTTACTACAACACAGGCTCCACCACCAGGGACCACCGACTCAGCCCTCAGGATCACATATCGGATGCCCACGCCACAGTGGGATGGAACCAGGACTGGGTCTCCAGCAGGTGGCAGGGTTCAGATGAGGCCATGATGGCAAAGGCCTCAGGGTGGGGCCAGTATCTCTCTGCCATGAGGGCACACAGAAAAAACAGCACTTTCCAAGCCAAGAAACGGGCCCTCGCCAGAAACCAAATGAATCGGCACTTAAAAAAAAGAGAGAGAGACATTTCCCCCTTAGGATGTGTGTACTCGCCAGAGAGAGAGTCAGAGACGATGAGAGGGAAAGTGAACAATCACACCCTGGGGGATGGCCACGCTGCAATCCCTTCTCCTCCATTCTCCTCTCGGGATCTTGGGAACGCACGCACACGCGCCCAGCATGGGTTTCAAGCCACCGGGTCTGGGACTCGGACCGTGGTCGGCTACATGGGAGTCCAGTGACATAATTACTATGCCATCTGCTGGCTTTAGATCGACACTTTTAACATTAGACTACTGGCCTTTGGAACCATGGGAAATAAATGCGTGCTGGGAGGCCAAACAGCGGCACAATGCATGACACAACAGGATGGGAAGGTTCCAGGTTCGAATCCCGGGACCTCGCTGAGAATTCTAGGCACACATGTGTGCCCAGGATCCAGGGCTGGAGGAAGCTGGGGGGGGTGCGCTGTGATGTCAAGGCCCTGTTGGGTGCATGTTTGTGCGCGCTCTCTCTCTCTCTCTCTTGCTCTCTCTCTCTCTCTCACACACACACTCAGGAATGAATGAACTGAGTAAAGAAACCCTCTGTCTAAGTCCCCTATTCTGTGTTAATTTGTTATGGCGGCCTGACTGGGCTGAGATGCCCAGACAGCGCTGTGAGGCACATTGCCACCCCACAGAAGGGGCAGACCCCCCTCTTGTCACGTAACAACACTGGTGTTCCACCACCAGCAACACCAGCGCACAGACACACACGCCAAACCGACGTAGCAGAGCCCAGGGGTGACTTCCAAGGTGCGGGGAAAATGCCAGACCGACTTCCAGGCCCAGATGGGCTGAAGGGCTATTGACCATGAGCTCCAGTCCAGAAGGGCCCAGATGGAGGAGAGCCCTCCTTGGGGAGGGTGGAGTGGAGAGCATGCCTCTCACAGTCTCATTTAGAATTCAGCAGGCCCAGGCCTGCGCCCCGGCACCCGGGACCCGTTAGGCTGGAGGATGACAACTGAATACAAGAACCAGCCTTGAGACTAGCTACTGCAGGAAAGGGGAGGTGGGGAACCAGCAGATGGCGTAATGGCTATGTCACTGGACTCCCATGTAGATGACTGTGGTTCGAGTCCTGGACCCGGTAGCTTAAACTCACACTGGGCATGTGTGCGTGCATGCCCAAGATCCCAAGAGGAGAATGGAGGAGAAGGGATTGTAGGTAGCCATCCCCCCTGGGGGGTGATTTCTCACTTTCTGTCTCTCTGGCAAGTGTACATGCCCTATAACAACAACAAAAAATCTCTAAAGAGAAAAAGAAAAGAAATGGGCAGGTGGGATATGCCCTTTGACGTGCAGCACGTGACCCCTGACCACAGGGAACAGCCAATTGGAAGCTGCAGTTTCCTCCCCTGTAAAAAGAAGGCTCTACCCACCTCCTCCCCTTCTTTTTGGTTCTAAGTTTTTGCTATCTGGTGGGTGTACTCACCAGAGATAGAAAGAGAGAGGGAAAGTGAGATATCCACCCCCCTCCCCAGGAGGATGGCTACACCATAATCCCTTTTCCATTCTCTTCTCAGAATTTTGGGCACGCACGCACATGGCAGCCATGATTTTCAAACCACTGGGTCGGGGACTGGAACTACTGTCAGCCATATGGGCTCCAGCTCCCTTAGACTCCACGCCACCTGCTGGCCCTGGTCCTTTTCTGTTTTTTAGGATGCTCATATTCTAGCCTGCAGAGGTCAATCCCTTTCCACCAGGGCTCCCTACCTAACAGGGGGAGTCCATTCGCAATAAAAAATAAAAATAAAAATAAATAAATTGAGCTGTCAAAACAAATCAAACACTTCCAGTACCTTCGGTGAGGGAACCAAACATCTAAACACATCTCTCTTCTGGAAAAATAAGAAAATGAAAAAGCAGTTACACGTCACATGGCTGATTAGCAATAAATTTCATCTGTGACTGCGAGGGCATGCGTTGGACTTCTGACTTGCTTTCCTTGAAAGGAAAACATCTGCAATACTGTCTCTTGTTATGGAAAACAGACCCATCCCTTGGTGACTCAGCTCAAATCCACGGGGGTTTTTTTCTTCTGAGGCCTCCCCTGACCTCAGGCTCCCTCTACTGTGATCCCAGGACACTGTCACCAGGCATGGAAGCCCCTTTAGCAATGGCCTCTGTGAGGCAGGACTGGCCTTCTTGAATGTACTCACCCCACTATCCTGCATAGCACACATGCGCGTAGACCTGTTGGACCACACCCAATTCTGTGTTTAATTTTTGGAGGATCCACCATCTTGTTTTCCACTGAAGCAGCACCATGTACAACCCCACTAGTAACTCACAGGGTTGCCTGATCTATACTTGCAATTGAGTCAATCAACAAACAAAGTTGCTTTTTTGTTGTTGTAGTAGTTAAAAAAAAAAAAAAGAGGATAAAATTGAACATTCTAACCATTTTTAAGTGTCTAGGTTTGTGGCCTGAAGTCCATTCATGGTTGGGCAACCATTGCCATTATCCCTCTCTAGAACTTTTTCACTTTTCCAAACTGAAACTTGTATCCATTGAACAAATACTCCCCTAGCCCCTGAAAATCTGCAACCATAAAACAAAGAGGGCCCCATTTGCTGAAACTCTGTATCCATTAAACACTAACTCCTCATTCCCCTGAAACTCTGTATCCATTTAACACAAGCTCCCCCATTCCCTGAAACTCTGTATCCATTAAACGCTAATTCCCCCATTTCCCTTCCCTGCAGTCCTGCACAACCACCACCCACCCTACTTTTTATCCCTAAGGATTGGTTTCTCTGGGGATCTTAGATAAATAGAGTCCCTCAGTATTTTGTGCCTGGCTTATTTCACTGAGCCCTGAATGTCTTCAAGGGGCAGCCATGCTGTAGCCGGTGATAAGACTTCCTCCTTTTTCAAGGTTGAATAATAGTCCCTTGTATGGACATACCATGTGTTGCTATCTATCCAGCCATCCATCCGCTGATGGGACACTAAGGCTGCTTCTACTTTGGGGCTATTCGAAATCATTACCCCTTGCCATGAACATGGGTGTACAAATATCTGCTTTTACTTCTTTGGGGGCACACGCATACAAATGGAACTTCTGGGTTATATGGCAATTCCCGTATTTAATTTTTGGAGGAACCACCATCTTTGTTCCCACAGTAGCTGCACCATCTACAGCCCCACTAGTGGCTCACAGGGTTGCCTGGTCTACACTTGCTGTTATCTGTGTCTAAATAACTCATAGAAATTGGGGTGGCAGCATCAGCAGCATTTCACCAATGATTAGTAATATTCAGTACCTTTTCATGTGTTTACTGGCCACAAGGAATCATTTTTTTAATTATTTACTTAATTCCATTTGTTATCATTAAGATTTTTTTGTGTGTCTGTGAGGGGAAGAGGTTTTTGCTATAGGGCGCATGCGCTCACAAGAAAGAGAGAGACAGAGAGACAGAAAGTGAGAAATCACCCCCCGGGGGGACGGCCACACTGCAATCCCTTCTCTTCTATTCTCTTCTCGGGATCTTGGGCACGCACGTACATGCACCTGGCATGAGTTTAAGTTACTGGGTTCAGGACTCGAACCGCGGTTGAATACATGGGAGTCCAGCGAATGGCCATTACGTCAGCTGCTGGTCCCATTATTATTATTATTGTTAATTTTTTTTGGAGAGGTTTCTTGCTATAGGGCACGTGTGCTCGCCAGACAGACAGAGAGAGACATAGAGACAGAAAGCGAGAAATCACCCCCCAGGGGGGATGGTCACGCCGCAATCCCTTCTCCTCTGTTCTCCTCTCGGGATCTTGGGCACGCACGCACACGCGCCCGGCGTGAGTTTTTAAGCCACCGGGTCCGGGACGTGAACCACGGTTGACTACGTGGGAGTCCAGCGACATAGCCATTACGCTAACTGCTGGTCCCCCATTATTATTTTTTTTAAGAATTATTTTATTTAACTTTACTTATTTATTTAAACTTGACCAGAGAGGGACAGAGTGAGAGAGAGAGAGAGAGAAAGAGAGAGAGAGAAAGCTTTCTTTCTGTCTCTGTCTCTTTCTGTCTTTCTGGCGAGTGCATGTGCCCTAAATGAAAATAAAATGTAAAAAATTAAAATATCCCAATTCATTTTCTAGACGTGACCTCCAATTACCAGCCTATCCTCAAAAAGAGCCCACAAGGGATACGCAGTTCTCCCCATATGGGGAGGGTGCATTCCCCCCGCACACTGGCCTTAGGTGGGCGCCTAGAATCTAAAAGATCCATCTTCTGGAGGAGGGCGCTTCACGCTCCTCCCCAGAAGCAGGAGGGAGCGAGGGAGGGTAGGGAGGAGTTTCCATCCCCAGCAGAGCACTTGTGAAGCCCTCCCACATAAAGCAAAGCTCAACTCTTAACTTCAGAGTCAGAACGGGCAACTAGCTAAGAGCGGAGAATCCAAATCCACATACTCCCAGGAGGGTACTCTTTTCTTTTAACGAAGCAACTTTTAATGTGTAGTTCCACCTTTTATTATTAATTATTATTATTATTTTCGTTTTTGCTATAGTACATGTGTACTCAGCAGAGCAAAAAAAAAAAAAAAAAGAAAAAAGAAAAAGTGAAAAAAAATCATCTCCTGGGGGGACACTGTGGCCCCTTTTTCTTTACTCTCCTCTTGGAATTTTGAGGACACACACACACACATACACACCCGTGCCTGGTGTGTTCCTCAAGCCAGCAGGTCCGGGACTCGAACCATGAAGTTGACCAGGTGGGATCCAGCCACCTTAACTAGCACACAACTGACTGGCCCCCTTTGCCACCATCTTTAACAGTAATGCTGGTAGGACCAGCAGAAGGCGTGGTGGTCATGTCACTGGACTCCCACATGGTCGACCAAGGTGTGAGTCTCAGACCTAGCAGCTACAAAATTATGCCAGGCACGTTCGCACGAGTGCCCAAGAGCCCAGGAGGAGAAGGGATTGCAGCGTGGCCATCCCCTCTGGGGGGAGTGAATTCTCACTTTCCCTCTCACTGTCTCTGTCTCTGTCTGGTGAGCGCATGAGCCCTGAGGCAAATAGCCTTAAAAAATAAAAAGGAATGCTGGTTAACTCCTCCTGTTTGTGACAGCCACTGAGCTCTGGGGGGATTTAGCCGCCTTTTCCCAAGAAGCTCTCAGAGCAACCCTCCGAGACATACCTCTAGCATGTCCATCCTACAGACGAGGAAAGTGGAACAGAGAGGGAGACTACCACCAACAGGCTTCTAAGACTCAGGCTCTGGGCTCCAACTCAGGTTTCAGAAGGGAATCAGAACCCTTTATGCAAGATCGGGGAGGAAAGACAGAAAGCCTACTTTCGAACTGGGAACACAGAGACTGTCGGAGATGCTAGGAATAGGTTTTAAAAAGAAAAAAAAATGATTGCCAATTCCAAATTCACTATCTTGTTTTTGCTTTTTTTTTTTTTTTTTTTTTGAGATTTTTTTTTCCTATAGGGCATGTGTGCGCATAGAGACAGAAAGCAAGAACTCCCTCCTCCACAGGGGGATGGCCACACTGAAATCCCTCTCCTCCTCTTCCATTTTGTTGGAATTTGAGGCACACGTACACACACACCTGGTGTGAGGGTATTTTTGTTTTTGTTGTTTTGGAGAGGATCTTGCTATAGGACGCATGTGCTCGCCAGAAAGAGTGAGACAGAGAGACAGAAAGTGAGAAATCACCTTCCAGGGGATATAGCCTGGCTGCAATCTCTTCTCCATTCTCCTCTCGGGATCCTGGGCATGCACGCACACATATGTAGCATGAGTTTAAGCCACCGGGTCTGGGACTCGAACCGTGGTCAACTACATGGGAGTTCAACAACATAGCCATTACACCAACTGCTGGTCCCAGCTCCTGTTGTGAGTTTTAAGCCTCTGGGTCTGGGTCTCAAACCACAGTTGACCACGTGGGAGTTCAGTGACTTAACCATTTCACCATCCCCAAATTCACTATCTTAAGAGCAAAAATAGTCATACAAAAGCCCCTAGGCCCTCCCAGGAAGGTCTTTGCATTGCTGGTTTTTTAATGTTATTTGGGGCGTGAAAACAGTTACAGTTACAGAACAGCACCGAGCCAGCAGCAGTAATCCAGAACTAAAGACCGGCAATTGCTTCTCATCAAGAACTACAATGCACCCAGTCAATTTAAAAACATAAATCGATACAAGTTAAAAAGCACCAGTAGCAAAGCCCAGACCTGGGCCCAGAGCTGGCATCTCTTTTGAAACAAATCATTCCTTTCAGCTCCCACAGGCAGGGCTGTTCCAGCCCTGCTAGGTTGGTGAACGCTGCAGGTCTGCAGGGGCAGCCTCCGGTCCCAGCCATGGGAGCCCAAGGCTCCGATACAACCCGGCCCAAGGCCAGCCTCAGGCCCACTGACCCAGCTCAGACTGGAAAAAAAAGGATGTTTTCCACGTAGATTTCATTTGCAAGTTAATAGGCCTCGGGACCAGCAGTTGGAGTAACGGCTGTGTCACTGGACTCCCATGTAGTTAACCAAGGTTCGCATCCCGGACCCGGTGGCTTAAACTCACGCCGGGCACGTGTGCGTGCGTGCCCAAGATCCCGAGAGAATGGAGGAGAAGGGATTGCGGCATGGCCATCCCCCCTGGGGGGTGATTTCTCAATTTCTGTCTTTCTGTTTCTCTCTGTCTGTCTGGCGAGTGCACGCACCCTATAGCAAAACCTCTCCAAAAGAGAAAAGAGAGGAAAAGAGAAGAGAAGAGGAGAGAAGAAAATAAAAGAAAACAGAAGAAAAGAAAAGAAAAGAAAAGCAGTAGCCTCAGAAATGAATGGAGCGAACACTCAACCTGAAAAGGTTTTGCTTTTATTTTTACAGAAGAGGTGTATGTTTGGATTATATATTCTTCCCCATGTTGCTTTTTTTGTTGTTGTTGTTGTTTTTATTTTTTTTTTTGCCATAGGTGTGTGTGCTTACTGGTGAGAGACAGAGACAGAGAAAGTGAGAAATCACCCCCCTACCAGGGGGTATGGCCACACCGCAATCCCTTCTCTTCTTGGGACTGTGGGCATGCATGCGCATGTGCCTGGTATGTTTGAAGCCACCAGGTCTGGGATTCGAATCGTGATCGACTGTGTGAGGGCCCAGCAACACAGCCTTGATGCCATCTGCTAGTCCCCCCTTCCCAAGTTTTCACTGTGGCCTTTGACCCCACCAGGAAGCCCTGCTAACCCTAACCCTAGTAAGAGTTCCTCCACCTTTCTCAAGTCAATGCCAGAAAAAAGACCAACGAAGAGGGCTACAGTTTGCAAAAGACTCCCCCGAGGTCCCCTGCCACTCCTTGTCTCTTTGAATGTCTGCTCTATGCACCTGCCCGAGCCTCCAGCCAACCCAGACCACCCAAGGCCTGCCTTTCCATCCATGGGACTACCCCCTATAGACGCCCCCACTAAGGCCTGCAGCTACCAACTTCCCCAGCAACCCAGCACCGAGGGCTCAAAGTCACCAGCCACCCCCCTGGGCAGAGCAAGGCGCAGAGTCAGCCCCTGCTCCCAGTCTCAGGTCTAGAACAGCATGTCCCTCCCCAATCCCATCCTCACTGGCTCCTTGGTCTACACTATCCCTGGTCTCCATCCTGACTCCATGGAGAAGCCAGAGCAACCTCGCAAACAGCCTTCTCCTCAGTCCGCTGCAATGCTCCTGAGGTTTCAAAGTGCCTGATCTTGCCCCCCATGTCCCCGGTCCTGACACCCACGCACCACAGTCCCTCCCCCCGGAGCCCTGAGTCAGAAATCCTCCCTCACGTTTCTCAAGGTACTGAGCAGCTCACGGCCCCTGGCCCCTCCAGCTCAGCTGTTTCTCTGGAGTCTGAGTCAGCATGCCTTGAGTTAGCGTGGAATGTATACTTCAGTTCCTGTTCTGTATCGCAGTTTTCCCGATGGGACGGTAAGGCCCTTGGGGAAAAAAAAAAAACAACTCATGCCTTTTTTTGTTGGAGAGGTTTTTGCTATAGGGAGCGTGCACTCGCCAGAAAGACAGAAAGAGACAGAGAGACAGCGAGAAATCACCCCCCAGAGGGGATGGCCACATCGCAATCCCTTCTCCTCCATTCTCCTCTCAGGATCTTGGGCACACACGCACACGCGCCCGGCGTGAGTGTAAGCCACCGGGTCCAGGACTCGAACTGCGGTCGACTACATGGGAGTTTAGCGACATAGCCATTAGGTCAACGGCTCGTTCCCCTCATGCACTTTTTTACCTGCTCTCTATAGAGCAGAGGCCATCGGAGGCCCTTGGGTCTTGCCACCAAAAGCAGGCTCCCTCCTCTTCCCATCTACTATGTGGCCTTGAACCAGGGCAGCCTAGTTAACTTAGGGACAACTACTCTTTAGGAGCCCAGAGGCAGCCTGGGGCGTGTCTTCAAAGGCTAATCTGAGGCCCAGACTCCTTTATATATATATATATTTAATATAGGGCGCATACACTCGCAGGAAAGACAGAGGAAGGTGCAGAGAGAGAGAGAAGAGGGGCAATGCCCAGGGGAGATCGCCAATCCCTCCTCCCCATTCTCCTCTTGGGATCTGGGACATGCACGCACACTCCCCTGGCCTGAGTTTCAAGCCGCCACGTCCAGGACTTGAACCCCAGTGGTCCATGTGAGAGTCCAATGCCTTAAGCCCTAAGCCACGTGCTGGCCCCAAAGCCCAGACTTCCTTCGGTTCACTGTAGGTAGGGAAAAGAAAACCCAGGGCTGAAGTCCCAGAGACAGCCCCCCCAGGGCTGCCGACCGGAATGCTACCCTCTCTGCTGGTTCCACTGAGCACCTCAGAGGTAGCCCTGCTCATTCTCACAGTCTCCCCAACAGGGCACTTTAGTCCAGATCACAGGTGGGCACGCGGAGGCCTCTTCCCTTCCAACCTGCCGCCCTGCCTCTGAGGGAGGGAGGCCGCCGGCTGTTTTCGGACCTGCTTCAAAGGAAGACTGTTGGTAAGCAAACACTGCTGGGAAGACCAGACGAAAGGCTGGGGAGGCTGCCCTGCTCGCTCCGGTGTGTGCACATCCACCTGCTTCAACAGTCAGTCACCTGGCGGGTTTACGAGCTGCTTCTTTCCAAGCTGAACTTGCAATGCACACACAGGGTTCAAACGCTCATGTTTACATTTTCTTTGCCTCTTCTGACTCCTGTGGAGGGCCAAGCCTTTCGCTAAATTGTCTTAGGTTTTCGCAAAGTTCAGGAGTCCTTCCTAAGTTCCTTTCTTTTATGAGAGACAGACAGAAAGACGAGCACCCTCAATGGGGGTCGCATGCCACAACCGGTGCCACCCAACTTCCAGCCAACCAGGATCACAGGTGCACACACGGTAACACGGGCACACATACCAGGATCATGGCACACGCACCTGTACATGGGCGCACACACCAGTAACACAGGCACGCACGCCAGGATTGTGGGCACACACGCACCTGTACATGGGCGCACACACTGGTAACATGGGCATGCACACCAGGATCGTGGGCACATGCACCTGTACATGGGCGCACACACTGGTAACATGGGCATGAACGCCAGGATCGTGGGCACACGCACCTGTACATGGGCGCACACACACTGGTAACATGGGCATGCACGCCAGGATCGTGGCACACGCACCTGTACATGGGCGCACACACTAGGAACATGAGCATGCATGCCAGGATCGTGGGCACATGCACCTGTACATGGGCGCACACACACTGGTAACATGGGCA